>NC_140256.1:7112216-7119716 GCF_949987555.1 Borostomias antarcticus
CCCCCTCTCCGTTAGGTAGTGGCATTCTTCAGAGCACATTATTATTGTATGTTTGTTTGCTGTGTCCTGTTTAGTTTGATCACTAGTCCTGCTGTATTGTCTTTGTTTTCATACCCTTTTCACAACTTCTTCTTTCTTTGGACTTATTCTCTCTACACTCCGTGTGTGAAACAGTCCTACGCACCGCTGTATGACGTTGGTATAAAAGAATGTCGTTCTGAAAGCAGGAGTGTGTAGGAGAGAGGTGTGTGTTCAGACAGGTGTGGGTTCAGACAGGTGTGGGTTCAGACAGGTGTGTGTTCAGACAGGTGTGGGTTCAGACAGGTGTGGGTTCAGAGAGGTGTGTGTTCAGCGAGGTGTCGGTTCAGACAGGTGTGGGTTCAGAGAGGTGTGTGTTCAGACAGGTGTGGGTTCAGAGAGGTGTGTGTTCAGACATGTGTGTGTTCAGACAGGTGTGGGTTCAGAGAGGTGTGTGTTCAGAGAGGTGTGGGTTCAGACAGGTGTGTGTTCAGAGAGGTGTGTGTTCAGAGAGGTGTGTGTTCAGACATGTGTGGGTTCAGAGAGGTGTGTGTTCAGCGAGGTGTGGGTTCAGACAGGTGTGTGTTCAGAGAGGTGTGGGTTCAGACAGGTGTGGGTTCAGAGAGGTGTGTGTTCAGACATGTGTGTGTTCAGACAGGTGTGTGTTCAGACAGGTGTGGGTTCAGACAGGTGTGGGTTCAGAGAGGTGTGTGTTCAGACATGTGTGGGTTCAGAGAGGTGTGTGTTCAGAGAGGTGTGGGTTCTCTCAGGGAGGTGCATCTGAGCAGTGTCTGGCGGTCGCCTTTTGAAGCAGGATTCTCAGGCAGGGGCAGGGCCGACTCCAACAATCCACACTGCCAAGAAAAGAGGTATGAGGCGTGACAACTAGATACCTAGGCACACACACACACACTCAGACATGCACACACACACACATACACACACACATACAGGTTGCCAAATTCCCTTCCAGCCAAGCCAAGGATGAAACCCAAAGCTAATGTGTGTCCTCAGATTGACCACAGCTGCTCCGCTCTCACGCTCCATGAGGTGAGACACGCACACACACACACACACACACACACACACACACACACACACACACACACACACACACACACACACACACACACACACACACACACACACACACAGGGATAGAGACAGCAGGTGAGATACAGTCCTGATCACACACATTAGTAAAGATTAACACAGTCTCATTTTACCCTGTGTACAGGTTCATCACAATGTACTGGGGTGTGTGTGTGTGTGTGTGTGTGTGTGTGTGTGTGTGTGTGTGTGTGTGTGTGTGTGTGTGTGTGTGTGTGTGTGTACTGTACTGTAAGACAAGGAGATAGTTGAGGACAGCAGAGATGAGGGGAGAATGACGTAGAGGAAGAGAGCGTGCGCAGAGAGAGAGAATGAGGGGGTATTGTTAACATATTACTGCTGAGGTGTCTGGAGATTGGACCATTTGATTGGCTCTCTAGGCCTCCCTGGCACACAGCAATTACACCGCCTGACCTCAGGTCTCCACGGAAACCTCACCGGGGAGACGTCGCTCGTGTTCCGCCATGCTACCGGAGAGCCAGCTCAGTCCCCGCCCACTTCCTGTCTGCTCCCAGCCAGGGAAGAAACCTCCATCACAACCTTCATGGCCTCGGGTTTGGAGAGAGAAAGAGAAAGAGAGAAAGAGAGAGAGAGAGAGAGAGAAAGAGAGAGAGAGCGAGGCGAGGGAAGGATAGAGAAAAGGAGAGGGTGAATGAGTTAGAGAGGGAGAAAGAGAGAGAAGGAGAGAGAGAGAGAGAAGGAGGGAGATAAAGAGAATATAACTGACAGAAACCACAACCAGTGTGGACTACAGTCTGACAGAGAGACAGAAGAGAGATAAAAGTTGATGGGGGGAGATGTAAGAGAGAAAGATAGACAGGAGAGCTATGGGACCAAGCATAGACACAGATAAGCATGAATCCTTTCATTTTTAATAGAACTGCCTCCAGCTGTGAGAGAACCGTCCCGATATAGCCTACATTAAACTGTCTGTGTTGGTGTGTGTGCTTGTAAGGAGAGGACAGGAATAGAGTTGATGTGTGTGTGTGTGTGTGTGTGTGTGTGTGTGTGTGTGTGTGTGTGTGTGTGTGTGTGTGTGTGCGTGCGTGCGTGCGTGCGTGCATGCATGCTTAAAAGGAGAGGGGAGGACTGATCATGTACTATATCATATTCTATCTTCATCATCGGTACAAGATAACTACAGTACTTGATGTATGACATCACTTGAATCCAGTCAAGCAGCTGTGCCTGCGTCGTGTTTTGCCCGGTCACACACTGGTCCCTTGCTTTGGCCTCCAGTAGAAATAAGAGTCTGAGAGGAGAAGGTTTCTGAGATGTTGCTGAGATGGACAGCAGAGTGGAGACATATAGAGACAAACACCAGTCCGTCGAGTTTGAAGTGCTCTTCCCCTATTTCAGGGAGGGTGGGGATAGTGTGTGTGTGTATGTGTGCCCATGTGTGTGTCTGTTCTGTTCATTTCCAATCTGAGCAGCCCTAGGTCATAGCTATGTGGACACTCTAGGGTGTCCTGTCCCCCTCCCCCCTCCCCCCTCCCCCCACCCCCCACCCCCCCACCCCAGCCACACTAACCTCTCCTGACATATTCACAGCACTGTACACCTCACTGTACCAAGCTTTCATTTGCTTTAATATCATTGTAATTTCCCTAGGAAGAGGGAGAGAGAGAGAGAGAGAGAGGGAGAGAGAGAGAGAGAGAGAGAGGGAGAGAGAGGGGATAAACATAGAATGAGAGGGATGGAGAAAAGGACAGAGAAAGAGAGAAAGAGGGAGAGAATCAGAGAGAGAGCCAAAGAGAGAGGGAGAGAGTGAGGCAAATAGTTTTCACTCTTCTGTATCCCATAATTGACATTGTGTTTAACAGCAGTTAATGAATGACCTTGGTTTCCGGCGTGTCACTGTTCCCAGCAGGAATTCAAGGTCGCACACACACGCACACACACACATGCTCACGCTCACACACTTACACACATACACACACACACACACACACACACACACACACACCACACATTTTATACTTTCTGGGCCCGTTTTCTCTGTCTCTATCTTGTCAGCAGGCTAATAAAGAATTATGCAGTAGCTACTGTAGTAGTAGTATAGCAGAGCACAGAAACAACACATTGGACTTCAGTTTTCATAATATTTAACGATGGTTTTTGTGGTTGTCGTACAAATACAAAGCTGTAGTGTGAATGCGCTGAATAATCCACTAAGAGAGGGATAGATGATTAGCAAAAAGTTTTCATAGAGCAGTCTTCATTTGAATACCGCTCTGTGAAAATTTCTTTTCCATTTTTTGGTTTCTTTTCCCACTTTTCTCGCTCTCTCCCTCTCTCTCTCTCTCTCCCTCTCTCTCTCTCTCTCTCTGTCTCTTTCAGCAGATGCTAAAAGTTGCACAGGAAGTTGGTGCAACTCCTGTGGTTTGGGTGGCTTTTTAAGTGTTCTTTATTCATGTGTTATTTGTTTATGCAGATTAATTATTAAAAAATTGCTGCATTTTACAAAGGTTCTAGTTGGCGGGTAATGATTCCTCCATTCTCTCCCAATGGGTTGTTTGTAATTTTCTTGAATATAAAAGTTGCATTATTCATTTGTATCAGCAGGCCCCATTTATTAATGATGTCTGTTTTTTAGGTGCTCACGTCTTCACCGCGTCTTTCTCTTTCTTTTTGTCCTCCGCCGGTTTCCCCGGGAAACACAACAACAAGAGCGGAAAACACAGAACAAAATCATCCTCTTCCTCTCTTCTTCCTCCTCCTCCTCCATCTCTCTTTCCCCTGGTTCTGCTGCTCTGCTGACCACTGACCGTGGCTCGCAAGGGTCAGGTGGACGATGTGTCCAAGATGAAAAACAGGAGAAAAAGCGATAGAGAAGAGAGAAAGTTTGCCAAGCCTCTGTGATGTAAATGTCCTTATTTAGTAATTTATAGATGTGGGAATTGAGTGCAACTCTGGGGAGACTTATAAACTATTAATGTGTCTAATCTTTCAGATCCTGCCAACATGATAATCATGATCTGTGTTAGATGCTCTCTCTCTCTCTCTCTGTCTCTCTCTCTCTCTCTCTCTCTCTCTGTCTCTCTCTTTCTCTCTGTGTATCTCCCTCTCTCTCTCTCTCTCTCTCTCTCTCTCTCTGTCTCTCTCTGTCTCTCTCTCTCTCTCTCTCTCTCTCTCTCTTGCTGTATCTCTCTTTCTCTCCTCTCTCTGTCTTGCTCATGATCTGTTAGACGCTCTCTCTCTCTCTCTCTCTCTCTCTCTCTCACTCCCTCTCTATCTCCGTCATACTCTCTCATTGCGGAAAACCGTAATGTTTATATCAAATCTCTAATTCCACTTTTGCAATGTGCCAGTATAGTCGTGACCCGGCACCGCTAATAATCTTGTTTATCTTTCACTCCATGTTAGTCAGAGAAAAAAAGCCTTGGGCATTATACAGAGATAACAAGCCCCCCAGCCATCTAAAACACACAGCCACAATCATGTTCCCCCTAATAAGAGGGCTCTTCAGCAGGGAAGGAGTATCTGATCATGATATCAAATTGGTGTGTCTGTTACAGTACATACAGTGTTTCTGTTCGTTGAGCTTGATTTTATCACACTTTTGGCTATTAAATCCAACAATGAGAAGGTTCTTACCTCCAGGCCATGGTCAAGCCCTACACCCCCCCCCCCCCCCACCCCCCTTGACCGCTACTCTGCTACCTCAGGGTGACTGGTTGCCCCATCACTCCAAGGCCCCTGCGGTCGATCGACACGGTCACGGCTCTTCTCTGTCCTGGCCCCGTAGTGGTGGAATGAACTGCTCACTGATGTCAGGACAGTAGAGTCGCTGCCCATCTTTCGCCGCAGGCTCAAAACTCACCTCTTCAAGAAGTACTACAGTATCATGATCCTCCCTCTTACTGTAAACACCTATTGTATTTTTAGTTTGCTACTCTTGCACTTTGCCTTCAGCTCTAGATTATGCTCTTAGTCACTTGTTTTAGAAAGGAGATGCACTTGTAAGTTCTGGCAAGTACTGTAGTAGTACATTGGCTTTTCCTATGTTAAATGCAATTATTGTATGTTGCTTTGGATAAAAGTGTCAGCTAAGTGACTGTAATGTAATGTAAATGTAAGGTTCTGAAGACAGTCATCTGATATTACTAGATTTCTTCTGACGTTAATATACACTGTAGATCTCTGACAGTCCACGCTTTGACGGAGAATAACAGTGAGAAGTGCTACAGAGAGAAGAGACAGTAGGACAGTAGAAGAGACAGCAGGAGAAGTAGAAGAGAGAGTAGAACAGTCAGTCTGTGGTCTGGATGAGCGGGGCTTCCTGAGACTCCTGATGGCCCTCTAGGACCATGGTCTAGACCGTATGTCTGGTTTGCTGTGTGGAAAACACAGGGCCTGAATATCATCCCTGATAGCAAACGTTAGCACTACTCAAATTCAGGACCACTCAAATAGTCATAGTGCACAAGAACAGGTGTGTATTGTATTATCAGGTACACTATATCCAGTATCCAGTATACCTACTCTCAAGCACTCTAGATATCAAGTATAACCTTTGACCCTGTGTTCACCTCTCTGCCATCCTTCCTGAACAGCCCCCCCCCCCCCTCCTCCCTGGCTCCGCCCCTGAAGCATGGTGAGCAGCAACACACACGTGAGCCCTACAGTACACTACAGTAAACTACAGTACACTACAGTACAGTACATATGTGGCATGTTCCCCTGCAGCCATATGGCAGCACACCACACCTGTGGTGGACTGAACACTGAACACAACTGTACTGTACATAACAAGCTCGATACCTTAGGTGTGAACACACACAAACACAAATTCGCCTAAACACAAACAAAGTCACATAAACACAAACATAAAAACACAAACACAGAAAAAAAATGTGTGTGTGTGCGTGCGTGTGTGTGCGCATGTGTGTGTTTCCTCTAGAAATACCACTCCTTCTATCTCTCCTTTTCAGAGGGACTGGGTTTGTCATCTACCCCCTCCCCTCCTCACAGAGGAATAACCCAGCCCTCCTCTCTACCTAAAGTACCGTCGTTCCACCACCCGACTCCCCCTCGGGGCACGCCTGCCGCTGTTTTGTACACAACAAATCAAATGTATGCATTCAACAGATATTTAACATATGCCGCTCCGAGTGAATTATTTAACGCCCGAGTTTAAATTTTTAAACATTTCCCCCTCCGATCGGAATCGAGGGGGCGTGGAGACAGAGGGGGGGTCCAGAGGGAAGGGGAGAACGCAGGCACACAGCCCCGCCCCCTTTTACCAAGAGTTGATTGAATTGCACGGTCAAAAAGGACAGTTTCTGTTGCTTCGTACTCAGCCATTTGCAACATGAGACTTCACACACTACAAGCTAGCTCAAAATGACACACTAGCCCAAAATGACACTCTCTCAAGATCCCCCAAGTCATGTTATGATCCGTTCAGCTGTTTCTACTGTTCAAATCGGACAATTCAAATTGTTTGCTGTTATATTTTGGATACGGTTGGACAAGGTATTGTACAGTACATGAGATCTAAAAACAAACAACCACACACACACACACACACGCGCGCGCACACTGAGACCCAAGGCATGTTAGACTCAGGATAACTCAGGAATTACTCACATCTACGTTTGTATTACATCTGCATTGACTTACAAAGGCCCTGATGGACTCAAGAGAGCGTGAAGGTTAGAGGCACTTCATTAGGGTTAGCTGTGACAAACAGATGCCATATAATGCTCGGATGCAAACTTACACACATAATCATGCATGTGTTGACACACTGCTACACAAATACAAGGCGCTCACACTTCGGGCACAAACAGAGTCACACACACACACACACACACACACACACACACTGGAGGGCATGGTGAGGGCTGAGAGCTTGTCTTCTCCTGGAGGACTACTGTTGTACTTTTTTACTGTTGATGCCTTTGTCTTTGCCACCGGCATGTTTACTCTCCAGAAAACACACACACACTCACACACACTGTTAACCCTGTGTGTCTTTGCCACAAGGCTCTTTGACATGTTTTATGGTTTTGTCTGAGAGAAAAACGCGTGACCTGTCTTGGTCGGGTCAGAGCCAGCCAGGCGGGTCCGGTAGATGACAGGAGATGACCGTCATGGATGACTGCTGCAGTGACATCACTAGCCTACTGCCCCTCAGCAATAAGGTCACGATCCTCTTTCAACTCCCAGCACACACACACACACACACACACACCCACACACACACACACACATTACAGCATAGGCATAGACGAAGCAGACAGATGGAGGAGGGGTTGAGACGAGAAGGGGGGAGGAAGAGAGGGCTTGCTTCTCCATGAACCTGTCTTAAACCTATATCTCTGGCGAGGCTCCAGCTATCCTCTTCTCAGCCTTACAAAACTCAAT
>NC_140256.1:7132216-7142216 GCF_949987555.1 Borostomias antarcticus
ACAGGCAGACAGTCACACACACACACACACACACACACACACACACACACACACACACACATACATACATACATACATACATACATACATATATAGACAGACAGACAGACAGACAGACAGACAGACAGACAGACAGACAGACAGACAGACAGACAGACAGACAGACAGACTGACTGACAGACAGACTGACATGGTCAATCAGGTGAATGAGACAGAAGGGGGACCAAGGATTCCTCTACTGGGCGCTCGGCTTCCTCAACACACCAGGCCGGTGGACATGACCCATCCCCATTCTGCACTGTACACCTTGTAGATGGAAATACAGAGAATTACTCTGGACCCCTCCCTCCCTCCCTCTCCACAGGAACAATGTTAACAGAACTGTAAAATAATGTCCAGAGTCCTAATCTGTTCAGTGGCTTTACTCTGTGACAAGCCCGCTGGCTAACTAATCCCTGTTAATGGATCCCCAGGCCCCGGGTTTCAGATGGGCCGGCTCTATGTCCTATAGTCTGTATGAGCCCTCAGGATCACCGCAGACAAAGATCACATGAGGACACGTTTGATTGCCTCAACCAAAAGGGGGGGGGGGTCTATTGTGTTTTGACAGAGCCAACGTCTTTCTCTCTCTCTCTTTCTCTCTCTTCTTTCTCGTCCTCTCTCTCCATCGCCCTGTGTGTGTGTGTGTGTGTCTTCAGGACAGTCTCACTCTGACCAGTCTGGTCTTTTGTCACATTTTCTTTGGTCCTTACGTCACAATGATGGCGCTGTGGGTACCGAGGGGGGAGTGGGACAATCAAAAAAGCAAGGGTGGAAAAAAAGCGAGGGATGAAATGTAGGTCAGTGGAGATGTGCTCGGGGCAGTTCGTCTCCCTCTCTCTCTTTCTCTCTCTCTCTCTCTCTCTCCCCTCTCGCCAGGTCGAAGGCCTCAGCTACGGGGGGTGGGGGGTTTGGGGGTTCGGGGGGTATGGGGAAAGCACCCCTTAGCCTCTCTGTGTCACTCTAGATACACCTACTGGACTGTGTGTGGCTGGCTTACCTTGGCACACAGGGACAGACATTGACAGTAACCATCCAAGTCTGTCATGATACAAGATGTGATGAGGATTACAATCATAGAAGTAGTCGCCTATATGGTGCAAAGAAGGATGGATGTTCGGGTACTGCTTCGATCCGCCTGCAGAGTTGAGGTCACTGTACACGTACATCATCACAGGTCAGTCTGAGGTCGAAGGTGATCTGCTACTTGGGTCAGAGTCAGGAGTTCCATGGCAGTATGGAAAGGTCCTATCCAAGGGTATAAAATGAAGGGGCCGTAATCTTTGTGGGGCATTTTTATTTGTATTGTGCTACATAAATAATAAAGTTTGATTTTGATTTGATCTAGACTAAAGCTCGTTTGGCTCCCTGAATAAGTCTGAATGGTTTGCTGTTTTCATCTCTCTGGGCAGTACTGTATGTCAGTACTACTGCAGACACCCTACCGAGCCGTCAAGTGGGAACATTAAACATATCATTTGAGCGATGTGACATATGCTGTGTATCATTCCTTAACTAGAGTCAGTAATAACCAATGTCTATTCAACCATTCTGTCTTTCCAAAGTCTGTATCAGAATCAGAATCAGTATAGGCCTATCTTAGCATATCAAACTGTATACCTGTAGGCCTACCTTAGCATTCCGAATGTATTGCCGCTCACATGTACTGTGGGCCTATCACAGACTATCTATTTGATATGAAAATTTGACAGTCACTTTTGAAATAACACATTGTAGACCAGGCTAGGTGTTCTAAAAGCTTTGTGTAATTAGCAGGATAATGCATAGCTATTACTGTATTTAACACCAGTGAGATTAAATATTTACCAGGGAGAGTGTTAAACTATGTAACCAATAAACTATTCATGAAATCAGAGCAATGTCAAAAGGTCTGCAAGTCTAATTCTGAAGCATGTACAGTACAAAACAATGGGTCAACAATTGAGCATACTGTCTATAGGATACTGCATCTGAACCTTGGAAGATAATATGGGAAGACCATCTAGCATGTTGTAACCAAATGAACAAATTATTGTCCCATATTCGTGTGCATATCCGTCACACATGTACCAGAGCCCAACACCAGGGGTCACTCACCACAATGCATGGGTTTCAAATGTAGTCCTAGACCTGCCGTATTGGGGTAGCCTGGTATGACCATCCCGTTCTCGCGAGCTCACATTCTGTTTCACTAACGCAGAACGGTCTGGCCTTCGCCTTCTCCAGAGCGATTATACCAAAATCCAGACCATACCGGGCCAATCATGCGTTTTAACTGCTGTCCCGCCCCACAGTGGAAAGCAGCCCCTGATTGGTTCGTGTCCCTGCCGCTCGCTAAACAAACATGGCGGCTCCTGAAGCAACGAATGGTAACGTTAACCGTACGTTACAAGAATAAAGTGCAGTTATTGCAGAAATAGACTTAATCACAACACTTAAACAAGAACAAGAGTATGCACTAGCGGAGTTTCTCGGTGGAAAAGACGTTTTTGCCATTCTTCCGACTGGATTTGGCAAAAGTTTGCTGAATGCTCATTGGCTGAAGGTGTTTGTCTGTCAAGGCAAGTACCCCCTCCCACATAATCGCTCTCTATGGGGCGAAGTCCAGACCGATATTGCGGAGCGAAGCAGTGAGCTCGCTAGATCGGGATGGTCATACCAGGCCAATATTGGGGACCAACACAGGTGTTTCAATTTATCTGATTGGCTCTACTGCATAGAATCCTATGCAGTAGAACTAATTCATTCATTTGAAACACCTGTGTTGGTCCCCAACATGGCAGGTCTAGGACTACATTTGAAACCCATGAATACATTTTCCCCATCGCCAAGGGCATGTTGCTTTGTACTGTACATGCAACATTATGCTTGGTGTCTTAGTAAAAGTATAGTCTATTCTACTCAGGAGCCCGTCTACTTTCTAAATCCACAGAGTTCAGAGCTTGAGGTGTTTAGTAGCTTTTTTGTTGTTTGTTCAGACACTGTGTAGAATACATTGAGCATATCCACTATGGTGACAGTAACAGTATCCGGACAGCAAAGAGAGGCACAGACTATGTGTTCCTGTACTGGGCAATGAAACAGCCTCCTGAACTAAAACATTGACAGAACACAACAGGGATGGACTCAAAATGACCACAAGACTCTAGAAATCCATTTCTGACATTTCATTTTCATGTCAAGGTAAACAACTGTATGTACAAAATATGAAACAATAATTCATAAATGTATGTATTTGAGTTGTAGGCTACAGTAACATTTCTTGAGGGCTGATGGACACTGTCCGACAATGATGTGCTTATTAGATAGACAGACAGACAGACAGACAGACAGACGGGCGGACAGATAGACAGACAGACAGACAGACAGACAGACAGACAGACAGACAGACAGATAGATATCAACTTTATTTATCCCTGTAAATACAGAATATATACACACAATATAGAATATACAGAATACACACACACAATGTAGAGAGAGTACTTAATGTACAAAAAAGTAAAAAAATATATACAAATGTATATACAAAAATATACAAGATGTTCTAAAATCAATAAAAGTAAATGAAAGTACAGTAAACTGAAAGTTGCCAGTAGTTATAAATTAACTAACAAACTAATAACTAACAGCCTAATGATTAACCTGTCAAGAGAACGACTGGCTCCAGAGCATGCTGTCTTAGCTCCCTCCAAGCTAGCTCAGGTCAGTAGTGTCCAGCCAGGGATGCATTGCATTGGTAAGAAGGACCTAAATAAATGCTCTGTAGAGCACCGGGGCAGGATCAGTCTGCTGCTGAAGGTGCTCCTCTGCATGACCAGAGTGTTGTGAAGAGGATGGGAGGATTGTCCATGATGTTCCTCAGTTTGGCCATCATTCTTCTCTCTGCCGCTAGTCCAGGCTGACCCCTAGTAGAGAGCCTGCCGATCAGCTTATCCATCCTGTTAGCATCCACTGCTTTGATACTGCTACATTTTGGTTGCAATGGAAACTGTAGAGTGGCTCGTTTCATATCATGTCAAACGTTTATATGCAGAGCGAGACAAGAAGACACTGAGAGCAGTGATACAGCTTATAACTGTGAAAAGAAATGCATGCTGTTTGTCTAACCAGATATTTGCTTTACAGTGCAATCATACTTTGATAGGATCTTGTTCACTTATTTCGAATAAATACTTGTATTTTAGACCAAACAAAAAATATGATGGGCCTATGGCTCTATAAATCTAAATTAACTAGATAAGCCCACTCTACTTACACATTCAACAATGGTACATGCATCATGGGTGGGGGACGACAGGCTCACTGTGCACTTGTTAGATTACAACTTTACTAGACTATGTTCACAATGCGAAAGGTGAACTGTTCTGGAAGATTCTGTGGAAGATTCTGTTTCCACGTTCTTTTCTTTGAGAAGTATGATAGGGATGGTGACAGGAATCCTGAAAGAAGGAACACGGCTGTAAGTCTACTGTCTGCTCTGGGCTCATGGTCAGGGCCGACTGGGAGTGGGAGGAGCAGAGAGTGCTAGACCAATCCGGGCTCGCTTGGGGAAACAGTGAAAACCTCCAGTAGATGTGCGAGCGCAGATGTCCCGCATGCTCGTTGCGCGCTAGACCAAACATTCGACCACCTCTCCAAGCTCAAGCTCGGCTGTCCCGCTCTGCTCCGCGCAACATACAAGCTCGAGCCCGTTCTGGACTGGAATGGTTTAGCGCAGAAATACAGCTGATTGAACGTGGACGACTCAGTAGACTATATTTACATTCTTTTTTGCCCGGGGATCTTGCATTTTTAAGTGTTTATGTTTGTTTCTTCATGACTGCTGCATTCGGAAGAGAGTCGCACCACAATTACCATGCGAGGTAAGATCCAACTGCTTCTGACAGCTCGCAGCGCGTGTGGTGCTCGCCCGCTCTCTGCTGATCGACCCACACACATCACATTATCAAAGTCCGTTATTTTTATGGCCTATGCGCAGTGTAAACTTGCTTTCCAAGTTACAGTATAGGCTACTCTCCATGATCAATTGTTCCCACGTTGTGAAATTATTAAATATTGAAAATGCAGTTTCCCTATTGAGATTTCATCCCATGTAAGAGGTCGACTGTGCCTGGGGAGGTGTGTGTGTGTGTGTGTGTGTGTGTGTGTGTGTGTGTGTGTGTGTGTGTGTGTGTGTGTGTGTGTGTGTGTGTGTGTGTGTGCGCGCGCGCGTGTGTGTATGTGTGACAACTGGCCCTTGAAAACAGCATGTGACTAAAGAATATACTTTTCTCTATTGGTGAGAAGTGAAAAGGTGTCTCCACCGCGAAGAGCAGGTATGTCTAGAACCTCAGACCTCCACGATGCTGAGAGGCCAAGAGCTGAGCTCCTGTATTCCAACGAGTCATGCGCTCTACTAACCCATTTCCGTCAGTCAGGCGCCGCACCGCGCCGAAAGAGTTGAAATGCAACATCTATGTCCTCCTGCACACACATACGCAAGCAAACCCACGTTTGCCCCATGTCTTTTATGGACGACCCGAAGTCGCAGGTTTACGCATAGAATCGCCCCCAGCTCCACTCTCCCTCACTTCCCTGGCTGTCCCTTAATAATCGCTTGCGTTGGGTGAAGTCTAGGCAACATACATTTACGTCAATCAGCACAATATACATGTGGGATAAAGTCCGTTAATTGGTCGTTTATTCGTGTCTATTTCGTATGAATATTTTCATCCATATTTTAAATGTTTGACATTAACTCGTAATTATGTTTTATTTTCTGTCGGCTACGTCATGGCCCATTATTGTTCTCACATGCAATCTATCAGTGACCATAACAGTTTCCCCCCGATATGTCTGCCTTTATCTTGAACATATTTGAAATGATAACTTTATCATTAAAGATGATCAATATTATCGTCAAACTAAAGAAAGCTATTTGGGTTATAGCCTAATGTCTAGAAGTAGCCTATTGCTTGTTGGCTACTCTTTGGTTGTGAATGTTTTTAAATTACAGAATAGTAGGCTAAACAACTGCTGACCAAGAAGTGCCCTCGCGCACAAAGTTAGACTTAGAATTAAGTTCGATTTAACGCCAAACATCAAATTATCACCAGATATCTTATTAACGGTTTCACACACAGAGAATACAATTTTCACATTGGCAATCAAAATACCTGATAATAAATTATAAATGTAGCCTCTTGAAATTATTACCGGGGTATAATTATTATTACCATACTATTCTTATTCTTATTATTTTTCTTTTTCTTCTTCTTCTTTTTCTTCTTCGTATTATTATTATTATTATTATTATTATTATTATTATTAGTCACCAGGGAGACTACTCCAGTAGTAGTAGTAGTAGTAGTAGTAGTGCTATTACTGTTAACAATAATACAGATACATTTTAGCCTATTATTATCGTTATTATTATTTTTATTGTTAATGCTAATATTTGTCATTATTATAGTTATTATTAGTTGTTGTAGTAACATGTAGGCTATAGCAGGCCATTAGTCGTTGAGTAGAACACTTATTTATGTATTTATTAAATTGACAAACATCTGAATAGGGCCTATCACAGCACCATAACATTTTTTGCTCTTTGAAATAAGATGTTGGACAAGCCAAAACAACAAAACTCTAGGCCTCTCTCTTTCTCTCTCTCTCTCTCTCTCTCTCTCTCTCTCTCTCTCTCTCTCTCTCTCTCTCTCTCTCTCTCTCTGTGACAAACACTCCCCGTGCACCTTGCATTATACACATACTTAAATGGGCCTTTCTACTACTCTCGCTCTACGCGGGGACCACGGCGGAATGCCGAAATATGTGGCTTTTACTTAGCTGGGTAGGGTGGGTAGACTAGGCCCCGAGCATCTCTCTCTAACCCCCCCTCCCCTCCCCTCTCTCTCTCTCTCTCTCTCTCCCTGTCTTCCTCGCTCCCTCTGCACGCCCCAAAGGGTTTTGTCAGATAGAATTAAATCAGTGTGTTCCGCGGCCCCCTCTTCCAACCTGTGTGTGTGTCCTCCCGGACTGAGTCTCCGCGCGCTTCACACAGAGACATTATGCACCCACCACGAGGTTATGAAAAATAGAGCCCCCCTCGTATGCCTTCATAATTATTATTAAACAACGGCCACAACTCCTGCCCCAACGATGATGTCACCAAAACCTACTGGAGAGGAAAGACCAGAGGACACTGGGACGCGCGATGCAGCTTGGAGAAATGCGACGTGTCTGGCATATTGTTGTTCCCATGTTCACGACTACTTTGCTGGACAAGTTTGTTTGCATCAGGAAAGATGATAGACTTGAAATGCTGCGTGCGGACGATTTAGGGCCTTGTCAAAACCTGCATTTAAAAAAAATAAACAGTCGATTCTGTGCCTTATCAAAACCTGCAGTTTTTTTTATAAACAATGGCAGTTTTTTTTTAAAGGGCAATTTTTCTGTCCTTTATATGCTTTTTTATGGGGACAAGTTAACACGAATTTTAGACTCTTTGAAATTGGGTGACTTCATAGGCCTTTAGTAGTTCATCTAAACTACTATGATCCCTTCATTTACGTTTCCAGTCTTTTAGACTAAATGTAAAATAACCTTAGATATATTTTAAGTAGGCCTATACCAAGTAATAATCTATAGCTTTATGAGAGACGGACCCAAACGGACCCAAGGATAGCTCTACGTTTTTTTCTATTAATTCCAGTTGGTTTGATTGATCTGTCTGTCTCATCAACATTACAAATAGTCTACAACCAGCCCCAATGCACACACACACACACACACACTACACGCTATATAGGCTATGCCCGTCTCTTACAGTGGTCACTGTGGTGTGTAGGATAGACTTATGCTTTGCTTCAAGGAGTAGCCTGGGCTTTTCCACCCAGGTCCAGCCTGGACCCCCAGGTCAGCAGGTCCAGCCTGGACCCCAGGTCAGCAGGTCCAGCCTGGACCCCCAGGTCAGCAGGTTCAGCTGGGAGCAGAAGGACAGAGGGAGGGAGGGTGAGCTATATGATCCTCTCTGTGAGGGTCAGGTGTCAATCACCTCCCACAGTCAACTAACTGTGCATGGGAGAGAAAATGGGAAGAGTGAAAAGGTGTGTGTGTGTGTGTGTGTGTGTGTGTGTGTGTGTGTGTGCGTGTGTGTGTGTCTGAAAGAGCGAGAGGGGAGGTGTGAGAGAGAAAAGGCGAGAGAGGAGAGAGGTGCTTGATGACATTAGGTGATAGTGAGGGTGAGAGCAAAGGAAAACTGAAATGAGAGGAATTTAAGGCGTTAACGCCATATAGCATAGTAACTTGGATATTGCCAGTGCTTTTGTAGAGATGTTCTGTCAACCATTTCATTATCCTATTGCTAAAAAGACTATGATAAAGAATACACCTCCACATGAGCTGAATCTGGTAATTGAACAGTCCTGTACCTATCCTTTCCACAATCACCCCCTCCCCCCCTCTCGCTCTCTCTCTCTCTCTCTCTCTCTCTCTCTCTCTCACCATCTCTACCTCTCTCTCTCTCTCTCTCTCTCTTTCTGTCTCTTTCTTTAATTATGTGCCTCTATCTATCCCTCACACACAGGTCTACTCTGCGCACACCAATAGCTACAATGCTACAGGGGTACCAACTGTATGCATGAGGTCCCACTGCCAATAGAATTAGACCCATCCTGCTTTGCAGCGAGGGTGTGAGCTCACATTGATCCGGACGAGCCCAGAGCATCATGGGATCAATTGTCACTGGCGCTCGGGTGCGGAAGCTGTCCATCACATAATCCATAGTGTGTCACTGACATCATTTGTTTCCCATAATATTTTCTGTACACTTCTTGAAACATGGGCGATACTTAAAGCTTCATCAAACGTTCTTCTGCACGGGCCAAGCCACGGTATACAGAACAGATATGGCTAGACGTACGCTACTCATAAGTACCCTGACAAGTTTGTTAAAGCACATTTAATGTAGCGATTTAGACGTTCAGCCCAATTCTATGGGTCGATGATTTTATACCATGTAATGAATGGGATATAATAACAGGAAAGAAAGTGGTGGTAATTCCTATAGAATTTAGCTACGGATTCCTACCTATTTCCCCTATGGAGAACGGACTGTGAACCCTCACTCTCACTGATGGTTAGTGATTTAATCGCATGTGCATGTGTGTGTTTGATTGTATGTGTTTGTTTGTGTATGTGTGTCTTTCTGCTGACTAATGGCTCAGTGTTATGTAACGAGGGAAAGATTATTCAAAGCCCAGGCCAGGATGGCTAATCCCACACACACACACACACACACACACACACACACACACACACACACACACACACACACACACACAAACAAACTGACACACACACACGCACACACACGCACACACACTCACACACACACGCACACACACACACACACACACACACAAACAAACTCTCACACACACACACACACACACACACACACTCACACACACACACACACACACACACACACACACACACACACACACACACACACACATAGTGCATGCTGTATACTAGCCACTGCAGGCTACTTTCAGACATCCCTTTACAATGATCTGCATTATATCTGTCTGCACTGTGTTGACAGTTCAGCTGTGATTTTGTTATTGAGTGTACTATCATAGTGCACTCAATAACAAAATCACGCCTCAACTGTCAAAAACGCTGTGTGTGTGTGTGTGTGTGTGTGTGTGTGTGTGCGCGCCCGTGCGTGTGTGTGCGTGTGCTCACTGAGCATCAGCAGTAAGTTTTCTAGTAGCTGTTTGCGCCATCAGCGTGTTTTATAGAGGGACTGTACTAAGGCCTGAAACAGCAGGAGGGGATGAATCTCTCTCTCCGTGGGTGGTCCCAGATGTTCCCACCAGAAGGGGAGCCTACAGGCATGTTTGCTTAGCGTGTGCTCCGTGTTGGTTTTATGCCTCAGTGTCTGGGGGAGTAGAGCCGATTCCCCGGAGGGATGGTC
>NC_140256.1:7147216-7159716 GCF_949987555.1 Borostomias antarcticus
TAACACCTAATGGATGTGAAGGTGTTCACCTCTTTCTCCAGAACTTCTCTGTATCCCTGTTTCTCTCTGTCCTCATTCCAACTTCTTTCACTTGTCCCCATTCTCTCTCTCTCTCTGTCTCTCTCTCTCTCCCTGTCTCTCTCTCTCTCTCTCTCTCTCTCTGTCTCTCTCGCTCTGTCTCTCTCTGTCTCTCTACCTCTCTCTCTCTCTCTCTGTCTCTCTCTGTCTCTCTCTCTCTCTGTCTCTCTCTCTCTGTCTCTCTCTGTCTCTCTCTCTCTCTGTCTCTCTCTCTCTGTCTCTATCTATCTCTCTCGCTGTCTCTCTGTCTCTATCTCTCTCTCTGTCTCCCCCCCCCCCCCCCCCCCCATCACTCTCTCTCTGAGAAGATTGTGCAGAGCTGAGCTCCTCTTAGCCATGGAATCGCCAGCACTGCACTCCGCCTATTACATAACACCCCCTGGCTGGGTAACCGTGACACTGATAGGACCACTCCATCGGCCACAGCCGTCAATCACCTCAGGGGTCAGAGGGCAGCCCCGCCCACACCTGCAGACGCAGGTAGCCCAAGGAGGTATTACAGTGTGCGGCCTGTTAAGTACTCAACCTTTTTCTGATGCGTGGACAGAAGTGTGGATTGTAGACTGGAGGATGTGCAGGTGCTTCAGGGGAAAGGATGATGGAAGTTGGCGGCCACTCACCGTGGTAGACCTTTGAGGATGTTATATGAAGCCCAACCCAAAACTAGGTGACATCACTTCCTGTAGGCGTGTAACAGAGAGGCGGATCATTGCCGTGACAACCAGATGAGGAAGAGAATGGGTGGGTGGTCGGCGTAACAACAGCGATGATGTCACGATAGTCTCTTCATCCCACCTGACAGCCCCCGGCAGCGCCGAAACACACTCTGCAACACACACTCGGAACAATACACACTCCTACACACACGCAGCAACATTTAAATACACCCTCAACCATACGCACACCCCCACATGCGTGTGCTGCACTCTCAATGAAAATATATAAACTAAATCACGCTGAATCGTCATTCTATAGGTTAATACAGTATAACACACACATCCACATACTGTACATACATTTGTCCACACACTGTTGTCCTGTGCTTGTTCACTGGTTAGTCAGACTGTTGATAACTGCCATGTCCTGAAGCCAAACTGACCTGTTTTTGAGACTATAAAAAGTCTATGATGGCCTTTTTCCTTCGACATCCTCATTACAGTGTGTGTACGTGCGTGTGTGTGTGTGCGTGTGTGTGTTTTCCCAGCAGCCCCGGTGCTCTTGTCTGACCCAGTTTGGTACTGGCCAGGAACTGGTATAACTGGGTCACTTCTAGAACCTGCTCAGATCTCCCACAGGACAATACTCACAGTACTCACGCTGCAGCTGTGTGCCCCCAAACACACACACACACACACGCTCGCACGCACTCACACACACTCACACACACATACACACAGACACACACTCACACACACATACTCATGCACACACACTCACACACGCACGCACACGCACACACACACACACGGCAAAATGGCCAAAGTAAATGTTTGGAAGGTAACTAGGCCTCTAGACAGGGGAGACGTCAAACACAGTGGAGAAGTGGAGAAGATTAGAGGAGTAGAGACATTTGTCCTGTCCTGCCTGCCTTGTCTTGTCAGACATCTTTTTCTTTGGTCGCTCCATCAAAAAGGCTTCTTCCCTCCTAGCGCTCAGATGGCCCCCTGCTCTGTCCAGACCAGGCCTGCTCAGACAATCACTCTCACCATTCTCTCTGAGTTGTCTCTCAAAGCCATTGTCATCTCTTTGAGCTAATCTCATTATGCGCACCGCACACACACACACACACACACACACACACACACACATGATGCTCACACAGTCACATACGGTGCGTGCGTACAGAAAGCTCTCACACACACAATGCAGTCATTCTCTTGAAGCTGCAGCCTGGAGCAGTGCATGTGAGTGTGTGTCTCCATAGAAAATGAAAACCGATGTCGTAGGTAAGCAACACTTTTGAACTTATTTTGAGTTAGCATCTGGTTCTACCTATATCAGGCATGTTAAAATACTTGAATACAAACTTGATAGTGATGTGTATGTTTTGGGGCGGTAGCACAAAATAAGTAGTTGCAATGGACAGATTTGGTTTGTCATGAGGACAGTTGTTGGTTGATTGTGGCACTTTCATTAAGGTTTGTAGTGTGTTGCGATGCGGTTAGATGTAATATTTGATTAAAGATCACAAGTTCAGATCCATTCGTTGAGGACATTCATTTGATTTATAGGAAATTCACTGTTTAAAACTTTGAGAAGCTCGGTCTACCTGAGTGATCTGAACTGGTGGTGAAGCTCTGCTAGGTGAACATGGTCCAGGTGCCGCTGTGGAGAGATTACTGAGTTACCTTTTCTTCAGATGGGGCTAAGCTGGGTCTGCCACAGTGGCGAAACAGGGCGTGGGGAAATAGTTAAGGATTAAAGATTGGGTGTCTAATCTCTTTATAGTGAGCATGCCGCCTCAGCAGGGATACGAGATACAGTAGCTATGTCTACAGCAGTATCTCTATTACTGTCACTCTCAATCTCCATCTCAGTCTGGATCCCTTATGCAGGAGAACTGCAGTGACCCCAGGTGACCCTTCACTGGCGGTATACTGTTAAGTACCTCACACAGAGTCCGATGTTCCTGTTAATAGAGCGCAGACACACAGAATGGCCAAATGTCACGGTGACTTGTTGACTGGAGAGCCACTCGTCCACCTCACACACACACACACACACACACACACACACACACACACACACACACACGCACACAACCAACAACCCCACTTGCTCCAGGCCATTCATCTCCCAAAAAAACACCCACCCACACACACAAACACACACACACTGAAGAAACACCCACACACCCACTAATTAGTGACCTCCAGCCTAACGGTTGAGAAGGCAGGTGTTTGAGGAGTGGCCCTTAGCACTGGTACTGTCAGGAGCGTGTCAAATGTGACGGAGGCGTAAAGTGTGTGTGCCCGTCTGTTCTCTCTCCTCTCTCTGCAGCCCAAATCGAAGTTATACCATGCAAAATCTGCGGAGACAAGTCATCAGGAATCCACTATGGAGTCATCACATGTGAAGGATGCAAAGTGAGTTGAGAGATATATAATACGCACATCGGCAATGGGTGCTGGGTTAAAGATGAGTCATAAATTGTAGGTAGAACCCGCACACCGACTGTAGTTTAAAAGACTTCTTTATTGAGCTGCTCATTAAAGAAGTCTTTTAAACTACAGTCGGTGTGCGGGTTCTACCTACAATTTAAGGATGTAAGGTGAGTCTTCTCTGGGTTCAGACGTTCTCTCTTCCTCTCTTTCTACACTCACACGCAAACTACATGTATCTGGAAAACATACTGTGTATAGTACATGCTGTGGTATGATACAATACTTAATTGAATCCATTTGCATGGAAATTAATTCTGACAAATATGGAAAAATACCATATTATGCTACTCGGTCGAATCTGACCGCGCTCGTGTGTGTGTGTGTGCAGGGCTTCTTCAGACGGAGTCAACAGAACAACGCCGCCTACTCCTGTCCTCGTCAGAGGAACTGCCTCATCGACAGAACCAACCGTAACCGCTGCCAGCACTGTCGCCTGCAGAAGTGTCTCGCCCTCGGAATGTCTAGAGATGGTAAGCAACGCACACACACATGTGACAAGAAGACAGAACCCCCCCCCCCACACACACACACACACACACAACAAACACACATGCAAGCACACACCACAGGGATGATTTTGATGATTTTGACACACCATGGGGATAATGATTTTATTTCAGTTCAGGCAGCCATCGTAGCGCAGTGTAGTTACGATACGCCATTGCGCGAGGCATCAAATCGGTATTAAATCTAACCTGTAACCCCCCTGTCCCCCCGTCCCGTCCCCCCTCAGCGGTGAAGTTTGGCCGCATGTCTAAGAAGCAGAGAGACAGCCTGTACGCTGAGGTGCAGAAGCACCAGCAGCGCCTGCTGGAGCAGCGGCAGCAGCAGACGGGGGAGGCGGAGGCGTTGGCGCGCGTCTACTCCTCCAGCCTCACCAACGGACTCAGCACCCTCAACCACGAGATCGGCGGCACGTATGCCAACGGCCACGTCATCGAGCTGCCCAAGGGGCCGCCCGGGGGCGGCGGGGGCGGCGGGGGCCCCGGCGGCGGGGGCCACCCCGGCTACTACCACGGCATGGACTCCACCCAGCCCTCCCCGGACCAGTCGGGCCTGGACATGGCGGGCATGAAGCACATCAAGCAGGAGCCGGTGTACGACCTGACCCCGGTGCCCAACCTGTGCAGCTACGGGGCCTATCAGGACAACCAGCTGGCCCCCAGTGTCAGCATGGGGGAACTGGGTAAGACAGAACAGGGTTGGTTTCCCTGACTTAACTCCTTGACGAAGATGTCCACGGATAGACGCAAGCCTTGAAATAACAATACAGGGTGTGTCAGAGTTAGCTAAGGCAGAGAGGAAGTGATGGCGGGGCGTGGAGGAAGTTATCATCTGGAAGTGTGTGAGTCAGGGAGATAATCTGAGTGCGGGACAGGAGATCAGACAGGCTTAGAGAGAGAGAGAGCTGACCATGCGTCATATTGCATCTCTGGACTCAGCCTTTCCACACAGGCAATACCCTCCAACTGTCTCAGTGTCATCTATATTAAGTCTTTTATTTATTAGATTTTTTATTTACACTAGGACTCTAGGATCAGATAACACCTGAGGTCCCTTTGATCACTTCACAATTAGGAAAGTCTGCTGTTAGTTATTTTGAACAATCTCAAGTTGAACACTAGTGTAGTGCCAGAACTCTCTGAAGTTGAACCTAGTGTCATGGCCAATAGGATTCAAAGGACTGATTCAGAAACTTTTTTTTCTGATGCATGTAATTGCTTGTTTATTGTATTTTGTATTCATTTGTGTTCTGTGTATTTTGTGTTATAATTGTTGTATTCTTGTTTTTATTTTATTGTGTGTGTTTTGTACGCAGGGCTCCCTTGCAAAAGAGATATCTGTCTCAATGGGACTCCCTGCATAAAAAAAGGTTAAATAAAAATAAAAGAACCAGGCAAGACCTTCAATGTTAAAACCTTTTTTTCCAATGGTGGCCTTCTAGTAGCCCTATACCATGGTTTGGCTGAATACGCGATTCTGATTGGCTGATACATGACAATGACTTTCACAATGACACATCTGTGATATGACTGATTCCCCTTACTTTATATCTATGATCAAGCCATGAATGTTGTCGCATGGGGACTAATTTATTTCAGTCAAAGTCAAGTAATCCAGTCAAGTAATGCTTGTTGTTTCCCAAAAGGAAATTCTGTTGGCTCCAACAGCATCCACTGGTAACACAAACATTTTAGGTGTCAGCCTCATGTGCATGCAACGTACACCTTCTCAATACATTCACTTGATTGTGAATTCTCTCTCTCTCTCGGCTGGTGTTCTCACTGTCGCTCTCCTCCTCCCTAGATCGCATCGCCCAGAACATCATCAAGTCCCACCTGGAGACGTGTCAGTACACAGCAGAGGAGCTCCAGCAGCTGGCCTGGCAGACACACTCCTACGAAGACGTCAAAATGTACCAGAGCAAGGTGTGTGTGTGTGCTTGTGTGTGTGTTTGTGTGTGTGCTTGTGTGTGTGTGTGTGTGTGTGTTTCTCCACAACTGCAGCTCAGCCTCTTTCACTCTCTCTCTATTCAATTTTTTATCTTATTGAGAGCGTATCTCTCTCTCTGAAAAACACTGCTTCCCTTTGTGTATGTGTGTGTGTGTGTGTGTGTGTGTGTGTGTGTGTGTGTGTGCGTGCGCGCGTCTTTGCGTGTACTGTATGTCTGTGCCAATAGCAGCAGTTCTGTTCCAATCAGCGTGACCTCACTCATTACTCTGTGTCTAATGCATTATGGGTCATTACCGTGGAACCCTTTGAAATATCTTCTATGGAGATTCCTCTTCCAGCAGCATGGATGGACCTCACAAAGGCAGTATGCTGTTGATGTACTCTATACCCTCAGAATGAGTAGCCCACTATATTTCATGAGTAGGAATATTCCAGAACATTAACAGTAGGTCACTGTATAGAACAGGAAAACGTGAAGGATCATTTAAGACGTACTGTACTGTACACTACTCATCTGTGGTACATGTATACTGTACATTCCCTGTTTTCTATCAGAGTGCGAGCATCTTCTACATCTTAACTTACATGCATTCGGCTCACGTACCTGAAGAAAGGACTTTTTTGGATTGCTTGAGAAGAGCTATTTTCCTACGTATTACAAACACACCTCAAAACATACATTGAGACACACACACAGACACAAACACACTAAGAAAACATCCTGCAGTGACTGACGGACCACAGACTAAATCAAACCCCTCGTCGTGTGTGTGCAGACGCGTGACGTGTTGTGGCAGCAGTGCGCCATCCAGATCACCCATGCCATCCAGTACGTGGTGGAGTTTGCCAAGCGCATCTCCGGCTTCATGGAGCTGTGCCAGAACGACCAGATCCTCCTGCTCAAGTCGGGTGAGACAGACCACATCGCTCAACACTAGGGCACTGTTCAGGGCCTTTTACCCAACATACTAAGAGATATTTTGGAATATTTATGTTCAGATATATATAGTATATATGTGTACTAATAGCATTATATAACTAATTATGTCTTTTGCGCTCTCTCTCATCTCTTTTTCTCCTTCTCCATCTCTCTCTCTGTCTCCATCTCTCTCTCTCTCCCTCCATCTCTCTCTCTCTCTCTCTCCAGGTTGTCTGGAGGTGGTCTTGGTCAGAATGTGCCGGGCGTTCAACCCTCTCAACAACACCGTGCTGTTCGAGGGGAAGTACGGTGGAATGCAGATGTTCAAAGCACTCGGTAATAACCGCCGTCATCTCCTCTACTCTGTCTGCACACGGGCCCCGGCAGCCATGCTTGGCTTCATCCGGACACTAACGTTAATTAAACGTCACAAAAACATCAATTATTCACCTCGCGTTCGTCCTTCCTCTCTCTCTCTCTCTCTCTCCCCCCCAGGCTGTGACGACCTGGTCAGCGCCGTGTTCGACTTCGCCAAGAGCCTGTGTTCCCTCCAGCTGACCGAGGAGGAGATCGCTCTGTTCTCCGCCGCCGTCCTCATCTCCACAGGTCAGCCGCGTGTGTGTGTGTGTGTGTGTGTGTGTGTGTGTGTGTGTGTGTGTGTGTGTTTGTGTGTGTGTGTGTTGGTACGTGTCGGGCGGCGCCGCTGACCGTCGTGTCCTCTGTGTTTGTCCGTGTCAGACCGGCCCTGGCTGATGGAGCCCAGGAAGGTGCAGAAGCTGCAGGAGAAGATCTACTTCGCCCTGCAGCACATCATGCAGAAGAACCACATGGACGAGGACGCGCTGGCTAAGGTAAGGCTCCGCCCCTCACCCTGCTTAGGAGACAGAAACCGCCCTGAGAAACCAGCCTCGGTTGGCTCTAACCTTGACTTCCTGTACCCCTCCCCCCTCCCAGCTTATTGGTCGGATCCCCACGCTGTCGGCCCTGTGCACGCTGCACACAGAGGAGCTGCAGGCCTTCCAGCAGCTTCACCCCGAGACCGTCAACGTGCTGTTCCCCCCGCTCTACAAAGAACTCTTCAACCCCGACGCCAACATGACCGCCATCGCGATGCCCAAGTGACTGCCTGCGGTCCGACCACACCCGGCGGACCACAACATGATCGCAGCGGACCACAACATGATGATCGCATCGCTGCCGCAGAACCCTGAATCTGAGATGTCCAGCCACACACAGCCGCCAACACTAGGAATGTCCAGCACTTATCCTCCCCAGTTCACCGATACAGTCTAAAGAATGTATATAAACGCACCCATGACCAAGGGGCTACTCCTCCTGGACTGACCAGAAATGTACAGACTTTAACTAGCAATTTTAAGCTGTCTTATAAACTGGGTAAGTTAATTTGTTTATCTTTGAAATATTTCTTTCTTTTTTTTTCTTTTCTTTTTTTGTTACACAATGATATTGTGATATTGACTCCGGTGAAGGAAGGGATTGGTGTGAATTAAGAAGCTATTGTAGATATTCTTTAGAGCAGAGCGGATTCCAGTATTACTATTTGTTCTGATATGCTAGTTCTAATTGAAACCTGCAGCAGTCCTGCCTGGGGCTGAGTATCTGTATGTGTTTTTTATTTTATTTTGTTGGATAGTTTCATGTGTACAGAATTTGTAAAATTGAAATGAGACTTCTAAAAGGATTGGAGAAAAGCGGGGGTTGATCCGGGTTTGTTGATGAAGCCTTGTCTGGGCTCTGTTGATATGTAAAGAGGGTGCTGCATCCTTCCCATGAGAACTCTAGAACTGTATAAAAAAAAAGAAGAAAAAAAAAAAGAGAAGGATTTCTGAAAAGGAAAATAGAATCATGACTACTTTTAAAGGTGAAGATGCTATATACAGAAATATTCTATTTTGCGAAAGAAAAGGGTTCTGGCAGATCTGCCATCCTGTCAATCAGTTTTTTTGTCGCTGCAATAATTCCGTCCGTAGAAGCTGGACTGCTATTGAACAATCAGAACCATCCAATCAGAGACTGAAGGAGGACCTCTCAGCCACCCCACCTTTTTCCCAGAATCCCCAGCTCTATCCCATCCTATATCCACCCAGCTTTATCCACCCCTGTCCTCCATCTCAATACTCCAATGTAGCCTTCTCCACTTGACTAGTCCTGGTAAACAGTCAGGGTGAATGACAGTATGTAGACGCCTGTTGGGAATCTGTTTCCGCCTGTGACTTCACAGCACTGTAGATGGAGGAAGACAGAGCGGGAAAGGAGACAAGGAGAGGACAGGATGCAGCCTCATTCTCCAGGTCTTCTCCTGAAGGTTAACCCAGGGAAGACGCACCTTGTCCACCCCTCCCCCTGTCCCCCCAGTCATATTTTGCACAATCCCCCCTTGCCTATCCCACCCCCTCTGGACTGATATTAGGAGACGCTGTCTCTCTGAGGAGCAGTAACTTCCACACTGCCTTTCTTCCTCCCTTCTCCCCTCCTCCTCCTCTTACTCAAACCATCAAGCGCAGGGCTGCCCTGATGAGCTAGAGTGCACTATATAAGCCTCAGCAGCGTATCCCCAGATCATTTCATTACTTCAATATTCAATTGACATTTCTCTCAGAGTACTGAGGACTCTTGAAATACATTCCACCTTTGAGGATGTTCCTTGCTATTCCGGATCACAAGAGAAACAGGGTAACTGAACAGCCTCTTTTGCCATTTCTAGTTGCAATAATTGATATGATCTCTGTAGAAAGCTGTGATAGACAATCACTCAGTGTGTTGTTTTATTTATTTCAATTTTGTTAGTAATTCAATATTTATTGACTCTGGTGGACTGTCAATTATTTTTTAAGATGTTAATAAACATTTGGCCACTGTGTAGAATTGCTTTGATTTGGCATTGATTGTCTGATGACATCACTCTCTGTATATCAGGAGACGTTTTTTATTAGACAATACATTTCTCCTCAAGCAATTGATTGGACTCAACATTCCTCCTCTTGCTCTGAATGGAATTTGGATGCAGGACGTTTGGTTGGAGCTCAAAGTTACTGTGGGACTGGTAGTGCTAAGCTCCCCTCTGATCATTCCACATTCAGGTCAGTGCAGATCTATATTCAACCACTAGATGCTTTCCGTCCTTCTCTTTTGAAGTCCAAACTCCAGCAGCAGCTCCATTACTGTATTTAAGTACATGTGAACACTAGTTAATGTACAGAATAACAAAATGTGAATTAATGTAGTCACAGTGGTTCAATGGTCAAATGAAGCTTTTTTTCCCCCCCAGGGAAAGCACTTAAGATTTTCACTTAAGCTCCACTTGATGTTGTCGTAGAGCAGCGACTATTATGAAGATTTTTACAGACATGTTTCCAAGTGTGTCACACAGTGGCCAAAATCCCTCCGGTCTATATCTGAGGTGCCAGGTACTGCACTCCACCCACCACCACCCAACCCTGTCCTCACATCCTACCGTCCAGCATGTCCTAAATACCCCCCCATCAAGCACACACACTCCCCTCCCACCCCAGTCCCAGACCCTAGAGGGGAGGTCAGCGGCTCGTTCTAGACAATCACTTATGTCTCGATGCACTAAAAAGCGTCTCTCAGGGAGCAGCTCTTTTTCTTGTCTTTGCATAGAGAAAAAGAGACAATTTTCATATGTTTGAGAAAATGTTCAAAGTTCTTTGGAAATATAAACATGTTGGTGGCTCCCAGTGAAGGAACCTACCCAGACAAGGCTTTGGTGTGTGTCTGTATGTGTGTGGGGAATGAATTCACTGTCCAAGTGCATTTTGAGTCCATATAATGGGTTGTGCCATTCACTGAAAATATCCCTGGAAGCAATGTTTTTAAAGGATCCATGTTCTAAGTGTGCTGCTGGTTAAACAATGAAGGAAGGACAATAATAAGCTGGCAGTGGCCCATCAGACAGTGAATTCAGCCCAACTCCTGTGTTGGTTTATGATTTGTAACTTTGCTAGACTGTGAATCGAGGGGAGGGGGGGGTTTGGGGGGGGGGGCAGTTCACCTGAGTGGCAAAGCAACACTGTAAGGTGCTGTACTGTAGCAATAACAGGAAGCATTTACCTACATCTGTCATGTTTGCATTGTAAGATTATGTTTTATTTTATTACTATTACTGTTGTTATGATTATGATTATTATTATGACTACTATTCTATTACTATTAGCCTATTGTTGTTCTGTTATCTTTGCATGCCGTTTCATCATGGCAATGAAACGTTGGGGGGGGGGGTTGTGTTCTCTTCTGCGATGCTGTGCAGAGTGGGATGGGGTGGGGGGGCAAGGGCATTTTATTCTGAATGTTATGGAGTAGCAGTTCAGTGTGAGGGGCTGAACGCATCATGCGCCTTTTTTTTTTTTTTTACTCCATCAACACAGAGGTGACTGAGTGCACACAGGAAGTGGTCATCGTAACCCAAAACGAGGCAAGACTGCCCAGACCAAGTGTGCTCACATTTTATAATACATTTCTTACACTTAGTCAAATACACTCCATCCCAATATCTCCCTTCATAGAGAACCTGTGTGTATGTTTGTGTGTGTATGTGTGTGTGTGTGTGTATGTGTGCGTGTGGTTTAGAGAGAGATAGCATGTGTGAGAGAGTGTGTTTGTGTGTGTGAGAGAGAGTTTGTGGGTGTGTGAGAGAGAGAGACAGAGAGAGAGAGACAGAGATAGAGAGAGAGGTGGAAGTTCTTTGTCCTGCTGATGTTTTGTGAAGTTTCTTAATGCATTACATACATGTGCAGTTTGGAGTAGTGTTGAAATTGTTAATTTATTGATTAGAATGTCTACGCCTCAGTGAGAGATGATTAAGATACATGTAGCATCTGTAACCAAATCCCTTCTGAAGGTACTTGGGCTACAGAAACTCTTTACAGGACTAACAAAAAAACAAAAACAGAAAAAAAGTTGATTCAAGTGCCATAGCTAGAGGGGGTCTGGATTGGCGACATGGGACATAGATGCTTTACTGTGTGAGTTTACTTGAGAACCAATCAAAAAAGGGGAATTCTGAGGCAAGTGTGTATTTAATAACATTGACCTATTTGTTTGTTTGTTTGCTTTTTCACTTGGTGAGCGGGCTCTGAACTCTGAACTTTGGCACCATCCACAACCCTAAAAGCTCACATGTAGCAACGGCCAATAAGACCGCACCAACCCTCATCCTGTGTGTGCGTGTGTGTGTGTGAGTGTGTGTGTGTGTGTGTGTGTGTGTGTGAGGGAGTCAGGTGGTGTTCATAGTTCAGATTACAGAGCCTTCTCAAGTCTCCTCCTTCGAGATGTAAATATGAAGTGAAGGTCTGAAGTGATTTTTTGTTAAATTCTATATTTTATCGCTTTTGTAGACATTTGTGGGAAGAAAAATAAAAGGAAATTTTATGGATGCATTTCTGTCTCATTATTTTTCCTGTCTTGCAAGTATAAGTACACACACAATCAAACCCATACAGTACCACATTCTTTTGTGAACTTAAAATCCAAGGTAATATTCTGAACGTAGAGTGCAAAAACATTTTTATTTGACTCAAATACAAGTTTTAACTGAACACATATTGGTAAATGCATTACCATTTGCTGAAATATCATTATGATGGACAGAAACTGCAGTGCAAGGTACCTCCGGTAAGACTTGAATAAATCTGCCCCCTGACACTGAAATCTCATGTTGCACTCCTACAGTCCGAAACTGTACATGGCAATGCTCTCATTTAAGGACCCTTTTCACTGTAAATTCTTCAGTTCTGAGTTCTGCTGCTACACATACAGTGCAATACTCACGAACCCATACAGTGTGTGTGTGTGTGTGTGTGTGTGTGTGTAGTCACTGTAGTGCAATAACTCATTCCTCCGAATGC
>NC_140256.1:7162216-7239716 GCF_949987555.1 Borostomias antarcticus
AGGGACGGAAGTTACCGGAAGATTAGAAATGATGAGACACACACACAGGCAGGCAGACACACAGACACACATACATTACAACACACACACACACACACGCACGCAGACAGACAGGTTCGTGAGTACCCTGAGGCAGAGCTGGAGGGGGGTGTCGTTGTTGAAGAGTCTCTGCCAGGTGCGGACGACTTCGGGCCTGAAGGCCTTGACCACGTAGACGGCGCCTGGCCGGAGCACCGCCCCCTCGGCCCAGGTGCACAGCACGCGCGTGGCCCGCCGCAGCCCGCCGTCCAGCGAGCCCTCATTGGACAGGGGCTGCAGCATCGCGGACAGACCGCGCGACGACCACGAGGAAACGCCGCCGGCGCTGGAGGCGGTGTCAGACCCCGTCTCCTCCAGGGTAAAGACACTCACCTCCTCACCCGCTGTGGGGGGGTACAACAGAAGGGAAACATTTTGGGCACAGACAGACATCTTACCCAGCAGCGAGACAGGGGTGAAGGGGACAGACAGACAGCTTACCCAGCAGCGAGACAGGGGTGAAGGGGACAGACAGACATCTTACCCAGCAGGGAGACAGGGGTGAAGGGGACAGACAGACATCTTACCCAGCGGGGAGACAGGGGCGAAGGGGACAGACAGACATCTTACCCAGTGGAGAGACAGGGCCAAAGGGGACAGACAGACAGCTTCCCCAGCAGAGAGACAGGGGTGAGGGGGACAGACAGACAGCTTACCCAGCAGCGAGACAGGGCCAAAGGGGACAGACAGACAGCTTACCCAGCAGCGAGACAGGGGTGAAGGGGATGGTGTGGGCCAGTCTCATCAGGTTGTTCCTCTCCATGGCTGTCACAACGCACACAAACACACACACACACACACACACAGATGAGGATAGCTATTATTGTTGTTTATGAAATAACCATATACGGTACACTCAAGGAAGAAATGTTGGAGATCCCAGTGAGGAGGTTACCTGAGTAGTGAGGGTGCAGGTCTCCGGTGGACTGGTACGTGGAGCTCTTGGCTGACAGGGAAACCGCAATTAGAATGTTGACATGTACATAAGCACAGCCATTCATCCTAAAGTACGAGTACAGTACATGATGTTTTTACACAAAGGTGGCATTGCTTCGTACCTTCGGGCGCGATCCCACCTTGCACACTACAAGAGAAGAGTGTACATACAGTATGAGACGATAATTACTGTATATCCATCCCTCTATCCATTACTCCCTCTATTCATCCCTCCCTATATTCATCCCTTCATCCATCCTTCCATTTACCCCTTCATTCATCCCTTCATTCATCCCTTCATTCCCGTGCTGACTTACGAGGCCCTGTGGCTGTGAGACCTGGCCCAGCTGTTCCATACTGACTGGCTGGGGCTCCTGGAGTCCTACACACAACACACAACCAACACAACCGATCAATCAATAAACCAACACAACCAGTCAACCAACACAACAAATCAACCAACACAACCAATCAACCAATCAACCAATCAACCAATCAATCAATCAATCAATCAATCAATCAATCAATCAATCAATCGATCAATCAATCAATCAATCAATCAATCAATCAATCAATCAATCAATCAACCAACCAACCAATCAATCAATCAACCAATTAATCAATCAATCAAATGAGATTCCCACTACTCCACCAAGCCACTGTTTCTGATTCTATCCTCACTAATAATAAAGGCATGTCATTGGCTGTCAAGGTCCTGGGCTGCAGCACTGTTGAACCCAGTTGGACCCAGAAGGGTTCACAGTCACAGTCATCCATGATCGGATGGAATAAATAGGTGAGGATCAAATTGATAGACTGCTAGACTACGGATAGTAAATTGCCAGTTTAGGCCCATTCATACTCTACGCAAGCTACTGTACACTAGCGCCAGCTACGCAGGCTATGCGAGGCTACACAAGGTGACGCTGACACGTCCTTGTGAGGCAACGTGTCATGACAAAAATTGTAACTTTATGTGAGCGCAAGTGCTATTTCACGCAAACCGATAGCGTGAAATAGCACCAAAATACTTGCGTAGAGCCCGCATTCACAGCCGCGTTAGCGTAGTTTGCGTAGAGTATGAATCAGGCCTTTGGGAACCTTTAAAGTCTAGCTGTGTACCTACAGTAGGACTGGAATGATGAACTAATTAGCGCTGATAAGATACTGTAAGGACAAGTGATTACAAGAGTTCTAATGTACCTGTACTGGTTATAAATGGCGAGAATAATCTCGACAAAGAAACTATTCTATTCTAGGCACAATCAAGCTCACCTGGTGTGAAAGGGTTAATTTCTGGAACCATTCCATTGGCTCGAAATCTGTGACAGACATGAGAGGGTTGAGACAGGGAGAACCCAGCACGACAGGTCAACTCACACAAGGGATGGCAACACGCTCCACATGCACACTGGACCGTACTGTACTGTATGTGGAACACTACCGGGTACCGGACACACACAAAACGTACTGAGCTGGTTGAGGCTGGCAGAGGCGGACCAGCAGGCTGACTCCGCCCCCCTCCTCCCCTTTCCCCTCCAGCACGCGTCAGAGAGGTGGGACCGCATGTCCGCCTGTCTCACCTGGGGGGAGGGGGGGGGACGGTCAGTTAGTCAGCTGAGACAGACCAGACGTCCGGCACTCAGTTAAGATTCAATGCGGCGGCATCAACAGAAGTGGAACAGGAGATGAGTGAGCGAGCGAGGTTGGTTGAGACAGAGAGAGAGAGAGAAGAGAAAGCCGTACGCTGTCATCCTCCTCCTGGATCTTCACAGTCTTCTTATTCGGAGCCCGGGTTCTGCATCCGGAGGTCCCCCACGGCTCAGAGGACTGTGACCACTCTGGAGAAAAGGGATGGGGGGGGGGAGGGGTGCAGGTAAGGAACAGTTATCAACCATCTCAGTCAAACAGGAGCGGTTTCCTCCATGGTGGTGGGATTGCATCGTAGCAGAGACGACAAGAAATCAGACAATAGAAGCAGAAATCAGATAAAAGAAGCCCTTCCTCTACGCAAAGAGACAAAACTGTTCTATCTATTAGGGGGGCGGGACGCTACCCTACCTCTGCTCTTGCTAAGGCTCCTCCCCCCAGACAGGCCATCGCTGAGAGCGGGGAAGGAGACCTGCAGCGGGCTCTGGGGCGCGCTGGACAGCGCCATGTTCTCCACGCTGGCGGACAGAGAGCGGGACCGTGCGCCGGCGGGCTCCCTGGACAGACACGCCCAGCGAGGGCACTTCCTCGTCCTGCCCCACTGGCCGTGGCGCGGGGCTCCCGTCCGGCCGTCGTCCCCGCAGAAGGCGGGGTTCACCAGCCCCCCGGCGTGGCCCCCCCTCCCCGCGTCCCGGGGGTCCGACAGCAGGACGGCGCGGCTGGAGGCCCTGGAGGACACGTCGACGCTGGATGTCTTTCTGTCCCCCTCCTCCTCGTCCTCCTCCTCCTCCTCCTCCATGGAGATCCCCTCTTGGCTTGGGAACATCTGCAGGTCGCAGGCCCAGGGTTGGGTGATGGGGTGGGGGGAGGGAGGGGACGTGCTGTCCCTGAGCCCGCCCCCCTTGGGGACAGACAAGATAAGACAGAGCTTTATTCATCCACGCCAAGGAAATTGGTTAGAAGCAACAAAGCCACTAATATAATACATACTGTACACGCAGAGCCATACGAGAATAATACAGTGATAGTTTGGGTCAAATCCTGGTGTTTCTATCCGTGGAGATAAACGATCGATCATCTCTAGGACGGCGGCCAGAATAATAACCTCTGGGTCCTCAGGCTCCGCCTCCTCGGTACGCCCCGCCCCCCAGCCCCTACCCCCCCAGGCCTCCCCGTGCCACTCCAGCGACAGGCGCCGGCTCCCGGGGGCGTGGCCCCGCAGCAGGGACGGTGGCGTGCTGCGGTAGGCCTTAGGGGTCACGTCGCCGGCTCCTCCCCCATAGGCGAGGTCCCAGCTGCGGGGGAGGAGGCGGAGCGAGCGGGCGATTGGTCGGTGGTGGGCCAGGCGCGCCTGCTCCCCCCGCTGCAAGTTGACCGAGGCGGATAGGAGGGTGAGGGTGTCCACGGCCAGCGCTGACAGGTCCTGGAGCTGACCCAGCTGGCCGTCCAGAACCTGCAGGCTGTCCTGGATGAAGAGGACCTTCTCTGCAACCTCCCCCAGGACCGGACGCATCTCCTCAGCACTGCCACCCACACACAGAGAGAGAGAGAGAGAGAGAGAGAGAGAGAGAGAGAGAGAGAGAGAGAGAGAGAAAGAGAGAGAGAAAGAGAGAGAGACAGAAAGTCAGAGAGAGAGAGAGAGAGAGAGACAGAGAGAGACAGACAGAGAGAAAGAGAGAGAGAGAGACAGAGAGAGAGAGAGAGAGACAGAGAAAGAGAGAGAGAGAGAAAGAGAGAGAGAAAGAGCAGGGGGGAGAAAGAGGGGGGAAAGGAGAGACAGAGAAAGAGAGAGGGGGAGAGAAGGGGAGAGAGAGGGAGAGAGAGGGAGACAGAGATAACATCACTTGGAGGTAAGTCTATGAGTATCTGTACATGGGCATGGGGGGGTGAGTCTCTATGTTCTCCAGGTCAGGCAGGAGGAGGATCCGTGTTACTCCACGCTGATGGTCAGGTCTCGGTCTCACCGCTCAGACGTGGCTCTGACCCTGCTGATCTGGCTGCAGTGGACACTCTGGTTCTTCTCCAGGAAGTAGGCCAGCACGCACCTCTCCTCGAACTCATGCACCCTCTTCAGGTCCTCCCGGCACAGGTACAACTCTGAGGAGAGGACACAGACCGAGGCACGTGTGACGCGCGCGACGCGGGTTCGAGCGCGTTCGCCTTCGCTGGGCGCCATGATGAACACCGCGTGAATCTGCGCACAAACGGAGACGTGGAATAAAGGAATGCAGACTCACTGAGTCCAGAGTCTCTCTCCTGCTTGGAAGAGCCCCTGTGCCGCCGGTAAATGGAGCTGACACACAGGGTCATGTGACTGAGGATGCTGAGGGGCGGGGGCAGCCAGGGCTTCTCCTGATAGGTCATGATGTAACGGTAGCGGTTGTACTTCCACAGCTTATTGGACATGGACGTCATGTCGAAGTAAACGTTACTGTGGAGAGGGAGAGAAGCGGATGCAGCTATTAGCTCAGTTTGCAGCAACACAGTGAAAGCAATAGCTGCATATTACTCACGTAGTCTAGAGCTATATCCTAATAATATGTCTAAAGCTAAAGCAGTGATGTAAAAGGACAAAGTCAAAATCTTAACTCTGTTTTAGGTGCTAGAGCTGTACATAAAAGCAGGGAGTAGAACAGACATACAGTGAAAGCTTGGGTTTCAGCAGGGTGACGGAGCGAGGCCTTACTTGAAGAAAGCGATGAGGATGTTGACCATGATGATGTACTGGAAGAACAGGTACACAGCCTGGAGTAAGGGGGTGAGGAAGGACCCGGGAGGACAGGGCTTTCCTTTGGCACATGCTGTAAACACACACACACACACACACAAGCATGCACACACACACACACGCACGCACTCACACACACACGCACACACACAAGCACGCATGCACACACACACAAGCATGCACACACACACACACGCACGCACACACACAAGCACGCATGCACGCCACACACACACACACACACAAACACAAACACAAATTAGCACTTAGTAAACACAATAAGCAACACGAAAGATCTACTTGGGGCCCCGTACCGTCGATCTCCCCCGCGTACACCTCCCCAAACATCATCCAGTAGGGCTGGTTGACCACGTCTCGGGCCAGGCTCCAGGACGGCTCCTCGTCAGGGGACAGGATGGCCTTCCTGGACACCCCGAAACTCAGCAGCACGATGGCCATCATCACCACGATGCAGAACATGTTGCTGGTCTGGGCAGCAGAGTGGAGGTTTAGGGAGGTGAAGCCATTAGGCACTGGGATTTAACCCTTCAAATGTTAAATGCCCCCTGGGTAAACGATTTCCTACACGACTGAAGAAGAACTTTGGCTCGAAACAAGATGGAATCCATCTACTATACGGGAGCTACAGTGTGCGGATTCTTTTCTCTCTTCTGTGCTATGCTTTTAATCCAGCACCTAGTCAGAAGGTATTTTTGTGTCCGACTTTCCCCTCTACTTTGCAGTGATCCGTTGATTTTAGCGGACTAGGACCTTGAATGCATTCCAAATAATCATAAAAGTGGTTCAATAAAGCTTTTGTAAGAACACATTATCTGTTATTGAGACCCCAAGCAGGTCTGTAGCTAAATCAAATCAAATCAAATCCTTCTCACCATCTTGGTAATCATGGTAAGGTAGGGCCCGGCGTGCTGGTTGACCGCCAGCAGGTCCAGGACGCGGACGAACCAGAAGATGATGTCCAGGCAGTAGCTGATGCGTCCGGCGGTGAGGTAGGCTCCCCCGTGCCAGCGCAGCGTCAGCCCCGCCAGGAACAGCAGGATGGCCAGGAAGTCCAACACGTTCCAGTACTCCCCGAACCACACCTTCAGCTTCTTGCTCAGCTTCCTGGGCTCTGACATCATCACCTGGGGACAGAGATACGGTCCAGTGGTCAGTTTCACTGGTGACGAGACACTATCGCTCTGGTCATGGATAGACTCCGCAGGTCAGCCCTGCGCCAGCAGAAAGAGAAAGAAGAAGAAGAAGAAGAAGAAACTACAAAGATGGAGAAACAGAGGAGAAAGAGAAGAAGCATAACATCCTGTTGGACCCAGTAGGAGAGGTGGATTACGTGGTTTACACAGTAATCAAAACAGGAAGAGACAGAACGTGAGAACGAGAGAGAGATGGAGGGCAGAAGAGAGTGGGCGTAAGGAAAAAGGGACAGAAAGAAAGAAAGAAAGAAAGAAAGAAAGAAAGAAAGAAAGAAAGAAAGAAAGAAAGAAAGAAAGAAAGAAAGAAAGAAAGAAAGAAAGAATGAATGAATGAATGAATGAATGAATGAATGAATGAATGAATGAATGAATGAATGAATGAATGAATGAAAGAAAGAAAGAAAGAAAGAAAGAAAGAAAGAAAGAAAGAAAGAAAGAAAGAAAGAAAGAAAGAAAGAAAGAAAGAAAGAAAGAAAGAAAGAAAGAAAAACACAAGGTGACGCAGAGAACAAGACCACATCAGTCATCAGCAACAAAGATATTGTGTCAGAGTCCCCCCTGTGAGTCCAGGCATGGCCCCAGGGCCCCAGAGATACTGCCCAGATAGCAAGCGGATCTGGGCCATATACAGGCCAGATCTGGCACTTGTGGCTTAGTTCCGGCCCATATATGGCCCAGATCCGCTTGCTATCTGGGTGTAAGGCAGCAATATTTCCCAATCTCCCCTCTCTCCCTATCTCAGCACCTCCATGCTGCTGCTGGCCCTCACCTCTCGTATCTTCTCCAGGGCGGTGGAGAGGATGTAGGCGATGACCATCCACTCCTGTGGGCTGGGCTGGTCCTCCATCTTCACCAGGACCGTGTAGGAGAACAGCATGAGGAACACCAGGTAGGATATCTGATCCACATACAGGGACACATGAAGAACACATGCATGTCAACACACACAACACGCATGTAAAACGCTTTGTAGTTGTTTTTACATTTTTGATTGTATACATGTAGTAAGACTGTGTCATAGGGTCCCTTATATGACCAGATGCCAGTGTGTGTTAAACCCCAGTAAAACCTCAGTCTTGCAGCAGGACAGACGAACACTGACCGTGTGGAACCAGAACTTGACAACCGGGGCTGTGTAGAACTCGTAGAACCTCCTGGTCCAGAGGAGCCAATGGCAGGAGAGGGAGGAGGCGGACTCTGAGACAGGGCCCCTCCCCCTGCCGCAGGGCCCCCTCTCTACATCCACCACCCCCTGAACACACAAACACCACAACAGGACTACGCTGTCAACCAGAAAACATCAGGCGTGACTGATATGTTATATAATGACATAATATTGCTGATAAACGTTGGTTATGATATATGCCACAGCGGTAATACAGTGATAAAGTGAGATACTGACACAGCCTGTAGTCAAGACCACCAGGATTGGTGCTTAACCAACGACGCTATGATGCCCATGCCGTGTATAGTCATACTGTACTCTGTGGAGAGTGTACAGTTTTGATAGGTGCAGTCTCTATATCCTACTGTACATTACATACATCTAAACTGTATTCACTGTTTATGTAACCGAGTTCAAATTCACTCCATCCTTGGTATGAATACCGCCTAACTGCGCCATCGAACCACTGGCTTATTCAGCGGCATAACTGGCTAAAACAGTGATTATGAGAGAGTCTGAGGACCCGAGATCGAACCCAGCATGGGCAAGTGGGAGTGGTTACACTGTTCCATTTACACAATACACAGAACAGTTTTACGGTGTTAACCTTGGGTCTCGCCTCCTCGGCGTCCGCCGGCTTGGCTGTGTCCCGCTCAAACTGGGATTGGGGCACGTGGCACATCTGGGCGTGGCTCTTGAACTCCAGCAGCAGGATGGCAGGGGGCAGGAGGAGGCTCAGGATGATCTGTGGGAACGGATGTAGGGAGCGAGACTATGCATTTGAAGGCCTGGTGGTGCCGGCACATCAAACTGGAATGAAATTTAGTCGAAATGTCGACTCCTGACGCAGGGAACACGACCCTCGTCACTTTCACTCGCCTGTGGTTATGGCACTTTAACACAAGAGCACAGCTGAAGCACTTTGAACTTGACATCGCTTTATTCTAGAAATACCCTCCATGACATGCAGCCGCAAGTCACTTCCCCTTCCTGTCTACCTTGAGGCAGGAGTTCTTCCTCATGTTGAGGCGTCCGGTCCACAGGTCGGTCAGCAGCGTCTGGGTGCAGGAGTGGGAGACCAGGGGCCGCAGGCCGGAGGAGATGGCCATCTGCAGGCAGGTAAAGCGGCTCCAGCACTCCATCTCCGAGGTCAGCAGCTTCATGGCCATGCGCTCGTTCTGCCTGAAGGCGCAGTCCAGCACGTCCACAGCCAGCTGACCGAACTCACTGAGGAGAATAAAACACACACACACACACTCAGCAGGTAAACACACACAAACTAAATATACATTATGCATGCTACTCATAATGAACAAGGCCACACCTTCACTCCACTACAGGCTAGGAATCAGACATTAAAGTCTGACACACACACACAGGCAAACACACATAAACGTGTACACACTCACAGAGAAAACGTTTTGAGTTGCTCGGCTGTGCTGTCGTCCGTGTTGCTCTGGCGAGCCTCGTGGGCCATGGAGCGGTACAGCTTACAGGCCACCGTAGCCCTGGCCAGGGCCTCCTCGCCATGCTGCCAGAGGAAGAGTGCCATCTGCTGGCGCCTCTGCAGCACTGCCCACGCAAACAGGTCATTGAAGTTGTAAACGAACAGCGGCGAGTCTTCCCGCTCTGAGGTCTGGACCGCCCTCGTGTCCGGCGACACCACGCCTCTCTCCTGGGGGGAAGGGTGAGAAACCAGCCAATGAGGACAGTACTCTATGTAATAGGTGGGATTACGACCACCAATCCTCTGCATGAGAACCAATCATCTACTAACAGATCAAAAAGCCATTTAAAAAATCAGGGCTCTTTATTGCTGCCAAAGTTTTGGCTTCAGAGCAGGGCCACATCGAGCGTCATGGGTGGTGTGTGGCGGTACGAACGACACCTTGTGTCTGTAGGGCTGCGCCGTGCGGAAGAAGTGCGGGCGCAGGGGGCTGCCGGCGGGGTTCGGCTGAGGGGCACCACCTGCCCTCCTTGCTCGGGTCGGGGGCCCCGAACTGTCCCGTCCCGGCTCCTGTGCGACGGTCAGAAGCCTTGAGTCAACACGGGAAGCGGAGGAGTTCATGTGCACGTGAAACGAGCTGGAAGACTTCCTCACCTTGCTCTGGCCATGCAGACGGTTGTAGGCCGCCCGGAAGTGTTTGCGTGTGTACATGCTGCGATAGGCTCCGCCTATCAGATACTCAAGCACCAGCCCAACGTCGATGAGGGACACCCTGTACCCAACATGCAGATGGGTCTACACACACAGACAGACAGACATACACACACACACAAACACACACACACACACACACACACACTCAGACACACACACATACGCACGCATCAAATTGATAAAACAGTCAAAGGAAAAACAAATACATAAAGAAATGCATAAACAATGAGTTTGTCTGCCCTTCAATAGGACTGCTCACCTGTTTCACATCTTCCACAAGGTGTTTCAGGAAACTGTCTGTTGGTCCCTGTGGCTAGAGAAAGGAAAGTAAACCTGTTATCATCCCATCTGGAAACTTCTGTCCTCTAAAACAACAGGCTTGTGCTATTTACAAAGTCATTAAATATTGAGCATTATTTAAATATTCTGAAGATGTGAAGAAGACAGTGACAAGGCAGACCAACAGTAACTGGACCCCTTGACATAGAGCACTGTGATCTACTACACAACAGCACAACAGACAACAAAGCATGCATTTCAATCCTACGCATATATTTACTAGCGTGTAAGGGATCTTTATTGGTGCAAAGCAAACAAATGAATGGGACTACTTAGAATGCATTACTGTGATTGCAATTATGACCACAGTTATGGCAACTGTGAAATTGAGTTATTCACAGTAGCCTACCCTAAGGAAACAACGTAGAAAAACAAAGATACTCTTTTGTCATTAGGGAAAAGAACAGGGGAAGGGGAGAGAAAGAGAAAGAGACCGTGTTATAGAGCTCCTCCAGGCGAGCCACGGACAGGAAGTGGTTCATGGTCATGCCGTTGTCGATGAGCAGCTTGACAAAGTTCACGCGGTCCATAAGCAGAGCATGCAGCATGGCCTGCTCCAGAGAACCCACCTGGCGGACAGACACAGGCGGTTATCTACCGCACACACACACACACACACACACACACACACACACACACAAAGCCCATCCCACCTGCCATCGCTGGCCGTACACCAGGACGTGTTTCTTGGCTATGTCCGCCCTGTCCCAGGCCAGCGCCGTGCTGAGCTGCTCCGCCGCGGTGGCCTTGGTGCCTGTCAATCACACAGGCAGCCAATCACAGAGGGCACAAACACTTTGAAATATCAGACAGGGACCAATCAAGTCATATTATGTCAAACTCCAGAGGAGGGCGGTACCTTTGAGTGTTGCGGTCAGAATGGCTGCATCAGGCTCCTGGTGTTCCTCCGACTCTGAGTCAAAAATACTGATCTGTGTTTGAGACGGATGTGACCGTGAGAACGCAGTGAGGAACGAGTGTGTGACGTGGACTGACACGCCGAAGAGTAGAAAATGACAGTAAACACACTGGCATACAAACACGCACACACACAAACACACACACACTCACAGACTGCCTGTGGTCCATGCACTCCATCAGAAGGTCGTAAAGCTGGGCGGCCTCTGCTCTCTCCAGGCCAAACACACTCCCAATCCTCAATAGGAAGTCCTCCTGGATGTCAGCGTCCAGCTGCCTGGAGATACGCAACAGTCACACGCTTAAAGGTGGGGTAGGTAGTTTGACGTCAACAAGGCCTCCAATTGGTCATCTTTTTCAAAAGAACCCGCCCCTCCCTCCTGTCAATCATGGTGTAGTCCCTCCCTCCAAACATGACTGGTAGGTGTGGCGAGACAGAGACCCTGATTGGTCAATACATTTGGGCGCGGTGCATTCTTTGAATCCAAAATACAGAGGCAGCGGTAAACACGGAGATCCAAGTTTATTCTCAGAGCACTTCTGTTACTGATAGCTGAAAGGATATTATACCAATTTTACCAAATAAAGCCAAAATCAAACTATCTATCCCACCTTTAATCACAAACACTTCTATTCTGGAGTGCGGTGCTGTAACAGTGGAGCATGATAACAGGGACATGTTACGGCCGGTTCCGTACCTGTCGGTGGCCGTCTGCTTGTGCAGGAACGCCAGCAGGTCTGCCGCCCGGCCGGACCCCTCGAAGACGAAGACCGGCACGGGGGGCACGCTGCTCACGTACTCCAGCACCGCGCCGACCACGCCGGGGCCGCCCTCTACCACCACGCACACCGCCGGCACGCCCTGCTTCAACCCTGCGAGGGACAGCGAGGCTGAGAGATCAGAGCGCACACACACACACACACACACACATACACACACACACACACACACACACACACAGACGGACGGACGGAGACTCACTAGGATGGATCTTCTGCAGCTGGATGTGTCTCTCCAGTCTCCTCCTGAGACCCTGCTGGCAGCCATGTTTACCCAGAGTTCCATCGTCTACCAGCAGGAAGTGGGAGTGCAGTCCGTTCAGACAGGCCAGCTTGCTCAAGGGGTTTCCCAGCAGGGGCTGGTAGGGCTGGAGCACCTATAGGCCGGGGTCGACACAAGGGAGCTAATTTTTCATTTTGAAAACTGTACAGTATGCATGAGTACAGTACTAAATTATTACATTTTGCTATTCATATTAATATGAAAATGTATTTTGTGAGGTCAGCAATATATCAATACAATGTGAGGTCAGCAATACAACAGGATCAGAGAGGGTTGGGGCGGGACTTACATCCCGGCCTATGAGGTCCCAGTGGTTCTCGATCGCACCCCATGACGTGACCCCCACCGCATTCCTCCTCCTGGGGTCATGGCTGCCGTAGGCCTTCACCGCCTCACCTACATACCTGGACACACCTGGAGGCCAGGAGCAGGACACACACACACATATTTCAGATGAGAGTTGGGGTTACCAGCACGCGTGAACAGAAACACGCATACACCACACACACACACACACACTTGTATTACTTTGTTGTCTTTTGATGCTGTAACAGTGCATTTCCCCCCCGGGGATCAATAAAGTAATACTACGACTCCTACTACAACTACTACACTCATACACACCTGTGTTGATGCCGTCTGTGAGGATCCATGCTCCGGTGCTCTGGGCAGCCTTGACCAGGCCCTGGCCGAAGGCCTGTCTCACTTTGGGGGGAAGGGGGAAGTTGTCGCCCCCCCCGTGGACCGTCAGGAGTAGTTTGGGACGCTCCATCTGCCACTCCCTCAGCATCAGCTGCAGCAGGGCGTCTGCCTTGGCGTCCACCGCAACGCGGACATACTGCAGCCACCACACACACACACACACACACACACACACACAGGAGGTCCGCTGGTTTTGAAGCTGAGATACTCAAGGGTAGCTAGTGAGCCTGAGATGGAGCTGGAGCGCTACTCGATTACAGGACGACACACCATCATCTGTTGTCTATGATCGAGCGGGTCGTTTTTGCGGACACACTGTATATACACAAATACACACACACGCACACAACCACACACCTTTGCCCGGCATGCCCTTTTGGCGCTGTCTTGGAACTCGATGGTTCCGTAGGCGTCGGTGGCGCTGGCCCGTGTGTGACATTCCACAGACCAGTCTTCTTCTTGGGCCGCCCCGGGACACAGGGACAGTGGGGGCCCAGAGTCCAGCCAGGGGTGTTCCCCCACCAGACGGCCACAGCAGCATCTGTAGGGGAGGGGGGAGGGGGGGAGGGGCGGATGGAGAGACAGGACGGGGGTCTTATTCAACTATAAACACAACCGGACACACAAACACACGCACATATATCATTAAGTTACAAACAGACATACATACTTATGTAGGCTCTCTCTCTCTCTCTCTCTCTCTCTCTCTCTCCCTCTCTCATTCTCACACACACACACACACACAGTAAAATCCTACCTGATTATGTTTTGGCACACTTGACACACTGGAGAGCATCTGTAATAGACAGGAAACAGTGTGTCATAACTTCTCCATGTGGGCTCGACTGTTTTCCTGGAAGGATTTGAGCAGTTGCCAAACAGACTGCTTTTGGGAACTCATTTACCTCTACAGTATAACTTCCAGCATGAGTTCAACGAGTAATTTAACAATTCCTCTTATTCCAACTCACCTGTGTAGATCTCGACATGCAGGGATAAACTTCACACACTCTCTCTTGTAGAAGGTTTCCTCAATCCAGGACCTCCGTGACTGGAACAAGATACATCATCATGAGTTACACTGTTACATTACAGTGGGGTCTGGCAAGAATAGTCCTCTCACAAGTTCAAGCTCCAACAACCAGTAATAACCTTTTTGGAGAGCCTTGGAAGAGACATTTTTCTCAATGTTGTGTTGGTCTAACATTGGTAAGTGACCAAGAGGCTACTGTTGAACGAGTGGCCATTCACAGTCCATTTTGACCTTGGGGTACCTGGGGATTTCATCTTGTGTCTCTGTCTCTGTCTCTGTCTGTCTTTCTGCCTGCATACTGTAGCTTCTAAATATGGTGTTTCCTGTAGAACTATGCGAAAGGGGGATTTTTCTTTTGCAAGTGAAGAAAGGTGTTAGTTTCATATACGCATGAGGCCTTAGTTCATGTATGTCTTATGCAGGAGGGGAGTTTTTCTTCTCTTGCAGGTGACAGCTATGAGTGACGCATTTAGGTGGAATAAATAAATAATAAATACAACTTTTTAAAGACAAGAAGTTTTTGGGACATCCTTCTCCATCCAGCACTGCCTCCTCTCAGCTGTAACAGCACGTTCAACAAAAGGGTGAGTGACCTATTGGTTTAGGTATTCACTGGTAGCCCTACCTAGCACCATTAAGCCTTCTGGGACTTGTGGTCAAAAGTGATGCTGACGAGTATCACATACTAACCACAGACACCAAAAGAAGAAGCATATACGCCTTGCATTGGCACCTGACAAACTGTCTGATCTCGATGGTAGCAGAGCCAAGAACTCACTATTAGGGGTGTGTAATCGAGGCGGTTAACACTCGCTGGTGTCCTCTCACTATACCTCAACCTTCGGGTGAGATAAGGTGAGCACCGGAGAGAGCTCCCCGAGGGAACGACATTACCAAACGACAACTTAGAGTGGTGCTATCTTAAAAGTAGGCCCTTTACAGTCCTCGCCGGCAGAACCAAAGACCAAAGTTGGAATTAGCGCATTAAAGTCCATCAAGCCGGGTCTGCGGTCTTTCCAAGCATTAGTCAGAGGGTGAGAACAGTGAAATAGACTATTCTCTCAGATAGTTTTCTCAAGGAGTAGATGGTTCAATATGTCTGTTTAGGATAGAAACCAAAAGGTATGTCTGACAACAGTCAGGATTGATTCTTGTTAAAATAATATTTGAAGAGTCAGAAGCACCTATCACAAAGGTTTATCTAGATCCTAGTGACTAAAATAGGTATCACAAGTGGTGAGATGTTTTAGCATCACGAAAGGAATAGGATTCACTGTTTCTAAGTCTTGGTAGTGAGAGTGGTAACCTTATTGAATTTGGATATTGTAGGATTCCGTATCAAACCAAAACCAGAACTAATTCAATCTTGAACCGGCTATAGGATAAAACTCTAAATTAGTTTAGCTATAAGTAGCTTTTTAAGGTTACTTAGAATAACTAAAAAGGTGATAGTTATTCAAGACCAAGGTTACCGTGACAGGAATATCGCACCGGCGGTCCGTTGCGACAAATCCTCTCATTCTCACCAAGCGTTCCGTAGGCTACACTAGGCCTACACAAGAGGACAGAAAGAGGAAAGCAAACAGTAGGCTAGTCCACCTCCCCCCCCCCCCCCCCTCTCTCTCTCTTTCTCTCTCTCTCATTCAACGTCACTTTTGTCCTTTCATCACATTTATGTATGTTTCCTCAAATTCTTTGGGACTCAGTCTTGCTCTGGCTCTGACCAGACCTGAACAATGCCCCTATTGCAGTAAACAGAGTTTCATAGGAAACATCCCCTTCCTGTAGTTAATGGGGTTATTGAAGCCTTGTGCTCTCCCAGGGTCTGTGTAAACAGAGGACCCAACCAATCAGCTGGAAGATCAGGAGGTTTAATGCAGTTACCAAATTAACTAAAAATAGACACTGAAGAGCAGCCCATCCATTTGGAAAATTCAAGTCTTGAATGTGTGTGTGTTTATATTGAGTGCTTATTTTCATCATTTGCCTCGTCCCATGCACCACACAGTGACAATTAATGGGCGCCAGCTTCAATACGTGTGAAATGCAACAGATAGTGACGGATAAGAGTCACTCTACAGAAACGCACACTTTTGGAATTAGCAATATCTTGAAAAATGTTTTTAATTTTCCTACATTTGAACTTAAGTTACAATATTGCTTAACCCTTTGACTTTATGAATCCACATACATGAGAGCTTAATGTTTTTTTTATGGGCCGGGCAGCCTCAGCGGCAGTTTAGGGGAAGAACATTCTCTCACCAAATGAAGCCGCTTTCTGCAGATAAGAACACTACAATAGCATAATAGCTACATCCAATTCAATCTATTTCAGGACAACTTGGTGTCAGACAACAGTTTAGTATACAAGGGCAAGCTTACCATGGTAGGAGCTGAATCCATATGGGTCCTACAACTAGTGTGCAGCTAACACATGTATATTGTATACATGTACCTGACACAGGTAAGAACATTCCACACATCGTCCACCTCTTCTGCATTCTCATTGGCCTGCCCATCTAAGAGGAGGGGTTTCGATCAGGCCCTGGTCCAAGGGTCAGTCAGATTCTCTTGAAGAGACCTCGACAGGTTTGTGCTCAGTAAACACATTTAGCGCTTTCCCAATTCACAGCATACCTTCAAGAAATGAGACTAGCCCAGAATTCCTTGAACTATTTCCTCCTCTGGTCAATAATGCACCAGGCTGTAGAAAAGCGATTTTATTGCACAAAGAAACAGCATAACAAACATATGGTAATACCTGACCAGATATGTTACAACAGTGAATGCTAAGATACTCATGTCTCTCTCCACCTCTGCACAACATCCTAAACTTGACTGACTCAGCTACTCAGGTGAATCGATTAGATGAGAACCTCTACAGCTAAAACTGTCCATTTGAGGCCAAAACAAAGAAACACTGGGAAATGGATAGTTATAGATGCCTTCAGTATGCTGATCATGACATCATGAAAATGTACAGGATGATTAGGCCTACTGTTGTAACATCATTAGATAGTCCTAGATTGTCTATTTAACAAAAATGAAACAAGGGTCAATCAGTACAAACCTGTATGCCAGGGTACTATAGCTGAATTATTTAAACTCATTCCGCAGTGTAAATACCGCCCACCTGCGCAATCAAATCAGTAGCTTTTTCTGTGGCGTAGCTGGCTAAAGCGGTGTTTATGAGAGGTGGTCACTTGCGTTGGTAAGTCAGAGGACCCGAGATCGAACACTGCATGGGCAAGTGAGGGTGGAAGCGATAGGCCTACTGACGAGCGACAAAGTGACACGTGACACATAGTTAAAGCGATTCAATGAAGTTTCACTGTAAACTTGTTCTTTGTTTACCTTCAGATTTTCTCCCCTCCATAAAATTGTGTCCTTGTGTCTAACAAGTTAAATGCATTTAAAGAGTTTTTTTTTTTTGTTTATGTTTTTTTGTTTATGTTCAGAATGACACTGTTCAATGTTCAGAATGACATCTCGAGACAGTAGAAATGCAGAGTAGCAAGGTAAGTTGTATCCCATTGCACAAACAAAGCTTTCCATTGGCTTGTCGATATATAGAAACCTCTGGTTGGTCTAGAAACAAGGGGTGGGCTCTACTTGTAACTACGTTAGGCTTCACACTGCAATTTACAGTGCAGTATACATAACAACAATGATAAACATTCCATTGAATCCCTTTAAGTCTTAAGTCATCTCTTGCTTTGGGTTTTTCAGTCAGGAAGAACGACACCGATAGTTTATATAGTTTTGTCCTAAGCAAAAAAAACAAACAGAATATTTCGAATGTATTAGTATCTGGTATCAATAGTGAGTGATCATGTGTGGACAATAAAGACCCTTGAGGTCGAGGTCCAGAATTATATTGAGGCCTGTATGGAATGTATTATCTGGTATCAATTGTGGGTTATTATTGAGGACAGTTATGTGCATGACTAAGCAGTGAACTTGACATGTAGTAGCCTACATTCTGTACTGTAGTCTTTTCCTCATGTAGGATGGGGTTGGTGTTCAGTGAGGGTACTGGTGGATGAATCATGTCATATTCGTTGTGTCATATTTGTTTACACTTTTACTTTAGCACTGGTTATGCTCTTGATGCTTGTTAAGAAAGGAGATGCACTTATGATTTCTGACGACTACTAGTTCTCTTGACTACTTATGTTGAATGCACTTATTTTAAGTAACTTAGGATAAAAGCGTCTAAATGACTAATGTAATGTGATGTGTCAGTCTCAGTTTTTGTGCAGCTCGTCATGTCTCCATGACATCGGAAGAGCCCTCGTAGGCTGAGGTTCGTCTTTGGGGCTCCGCCAAGTGTTCGTCCTGCAGAAGAGACAGGTCCAGCTCAGGCAGAGGCACCCTCCAGTACTGGAACGAGTTGAAAGTGTTGAGATCTTCGCTTTCATCACCACCATTCTCATCTTTGTGTGTGACCTAGGGGCAAGGCAGAGTATAAGACTTCAGAATTCAGTTAATGAAGACAAGAGACCGACAGGAGTGTTATGCTGGGATTGAGGGTTGAGCAGAGACCTGAAAGTGTTGAAAAGAAAAGGTAAGTAAGGGCAGCCAGCGTGCAGCTAGCGACATCTAGTGGACAGAATCAAAGAGACAGCTGGCTGGCTAGGTTGAATAAGCTAACTAGGGATATGGATAGAACCAACGGTCTGACAAACATGCCTTTTGAATATGCATAATACTTACACGTTCAGGAGAACCTTGTTTGGAATTGGCGGTGTCCTCTCGTGCACGTTTCTTAGAATTTGCTGAAGTCGTCGAGTTTGCAAATGTAGAGCTCCTGTTCTGGAAACTTGCAGAACTGTTAACCAGCGAACCATCTGATACACCCACCTGACGGTCACTGGCTGTAATCTTGCGAGGTTGGATTATTTCTTTATGTTCCTCTTCATCTTCGAAATAAAACGCTCTCTTTCTGCAGCGACTACTGAACAATGCGAGCAGCGATGGCGGACTCACGCCCCCGACTGCAGCCATGCTCTCCAAGTGCGTATCAAAGCCGCGTGGTGAACCGAGGCATCTTTTGGGAGAAACGTTGTGAAACAAAACCTGCTCTGCTCGCCTTTTCGCCATGAATGTCACGGATGGAATCTTGTTGGAGGCAACAGGTGTTTACCACCAGTAGTGTAGTCGAAGGTATAGTCTACGGAGGTATGCAGTACCTCTTCTTTATCAACTGACAGAATACACTCACTTCTTATCCACTACTGACGTAAAAACTGAACGATTTCAGAATATCTGCTGTTACTTCTTCAGTCACCGTCACAACAGTACTATTTACCACCCTCATGTAACTGAACTGCGACATCCGTGATAGTCCCCGCCCAGTATTGCCGTCTATCGGCACTACCTGGTCACTACATGCACTCAACATTGGTGGTCACAAAATATGTAGGATATTTACACAAAATCTCCCCTTTACATTATAATCACTGTTATCTTCTCTTTCAACCCCCTCCCTAAATTACATGGTTACGTTTTGCTCCAAAGTCACAAATCATTTCGGGAAATTTATTAAAAACAAACCAAATATGCTATGGATGGATAAAACACACCTTGAACAAACATCCAAGGAGACAAAATTAACTCACTTCATGAAATGTTTGAAAAAGGTTGATGCTTTTATTACAGGAGATGCTAAAACTCACCCTGTGTACAATTCTAAAGTTTAAAACAACTTTTTTTTTTTCTTTGGACCTGGATCTTTGACCCATCAGTGGGACAATCACCATTACCAAAGCTCAGTATAACCAATACAGCAAGTTGGTCACATAACATATTTTAATAAATACATGTTGACGTATGAGGCAGAGATGAACAGCTTAGGTCATAGAGTTCTTCAGTCACTGTCACTCCGCAGTCCTGGCACTTGTTTGTGATTGGCTGAAGAGTGTACAGACGTCGTGTCTCCCTCGTAGAAATCAGAAGTCGGAATATTATATCCCTCTTCCACTTCTGATGTGGGGTAATATGAAATTCCCTATACCGCTCCAAGTATGAGGTGCGATCTGGCAGTTCCATCGATGAGATAATACAAAAGAAGAATAAACATGAAAGAAAAACAGTTGTCCATTCATGTCTTTCTGTAGTTCATTTCCTAGTTTGTTTTTTAAAAACTTGTCTTGGTCAAGCTCCTAGCTGGCTCTCCTTTGCTCAGTGATGTCACGTCAGGCTGTCGCCAAACTCTCGCCGTGGCGATGCCACCTGCTGGCTCTCTGGGACTCCGTTGAGACCACCGACATCGGCGTACAGGTGGATGGGTTTCCGTGCCACAAAGAGGACGCAGTCGTACAGGTACTTGAGCATTGAGCAGTCATTCTCTGTGTAGGTAGTCTGGACTGACTCTCTCTCCACCTGTGACAAAGACAGACATCTTGAGAAAATCTTGGGCAAAGTACAAAGTACTGAAATATACCGAAACACGCACTGGGGTGTATGTTACTGCTCGAGCCACGAGGTATATTCCTATTCACCTCCAAGTGGAATCCATATTTGATGATGGCTGTCCTGATGTCCTCGTAGCTGAGCTCGATCGACAGCTCATTGGCCATGTTCTCAAAGTGGTACAGCAGAGGACCTGGGCAACAGAGGGAACTCTTTGGTTATTGAATGTCCCAAGCACATGCATGCACACACACACACACACACACACACCACATCACCAACAACAAATAGAGAAGAATGACTGTGTTACATTCTGTGCTTGGAAAGATAGTTCAGTCACTGACAGTGCAATACATTTTCAGTTGTCTTATGTGATTAGTTATGAGGGAATATTTGTAAGCCACAGGCCAGTCAAAAAAGAAACTGACTGGTCAGTGTTGAGCAATATAGCCTGACCTGTCTGTTGGGACTCACCCAGATTAATCCAGACCCCTCCTGGTTTGAGAATGTTCCAGATGGTCTCGATGTAGTCGATGACGTTGTGAGCGGTGTCGATGAAGAAGCAGGTGGCCACACAGTCCCAGGAATCTGAGAAGGAGAGAGAAGCATCCTTAGACCTACTCTTTCATATGGTGACACAACTGAAGGCAGTTTGGTTGGTTGAAGTCAGTCATTTCTATTACAACCAGTCAATGATTATTGATTAATGAATATTGATTGTAATCTGTGGTACTGTTTTTTAGTTGTTGTAACCTGTTGTTACATGTTTTACAATTACTGTTTTGTATTGATATTTTAATTTGGACTGCAGGAAGACTAGTCCGTCGTCTTGTGCGTCGACTAATGGGGATCCATAATAAACAATAAACAATGATTAGTTGAATCCAAAGTGTAGTCCATGCCTCCTCAAGGAAAGGACTTTAAAGGAACATGCCAACTTTTGGGGAAATTAGCTTATTTGCCATCTTCCTCCTAGATAAGAAGATACATACCCTTCTCTGTGCGTGCAAAAGGAAGCATTGAGACCCGTTAGAGCTGTTAGCCTAGCTTAGCTGCAATCATTGGAAATGGATTGGCACCAGTTAGCCTAGGCTAACGGCTCTAACTGGTCTCAATGCTTCCTACTACACACACACAGAGAAGAATATGCATCTTCTTATCTGACTCGGTGGAAGATGGCAAATAAGCTAATTTCGCTAATTAAGTTAGCGTGTTCTTTTAAGATTCACATGACAATGCTTTGCAGTGTGATTGGAGGACTCTTAAAGACGGCCCATATCTGGCCCACCACTCACTAGGCTCGTTGTAGACTTCTTGGAAGTCCCCAGCAACCATGGAGAAGTCAGAGTCTGGCGGTAGGCTCTGTGGGTTGACATCAGGGAAGGTGATTGGTCGGGTCTGGTCAGATGATCTCTTGTTGTTGCTGAACTGATGGATCCAGGGGTACAAGGTAAGGGAGTTGAGCTTGTCACATCTGAGGACAGGGAGGAGAGTTCAAGGTTTAATATCAAGTCACTCATTGAACATTACAGTGATACAATTGACTCCTTTTTTCATCTTTATGAGCTGTTAATGGTTACATCTGCTCTCTTTTAATTTTTTGGTTCCTTTTTACTCTGCAAAGTATAATAAGGTTCTGCACTGTATAAAAGACTTGATAGGCAGTTAAGTCTAAACTTAAATTATTCAATAACACAGTAATAAGCTATAAGTAATTGTCTGATACCTGTTGAGGACAAAGTTAGAGGAGAAGAGCATGAAGAAGCTCCATTCGTTGCCTTGGCAGATGTAGCCCAGTCGAGCGATTTCCCACGCCAGACGGCCAAGCCCAGCCCCCGGAACCAGCACGCTCACCTTGGACACATCACTGCACATAAAACCAGCCCATCACTGAATGAACGCACACACACAACAAATGACATGTAGTCACAAAAGTGGAGCATTAAACAGCATGTATGTGTGTGTGTGTGTGTGTGTGTGTGTGTGTGTGTGTGTGTGTCTTCTCACTACTGGTCGCTGGGAAAGAGTCTCTGGACTTCCTGGATGAGGGGCAGGTAGCAGGAGTCTCTCTCTGCCTGGCCTGCCTCACTCCAGTCTCGTACAAACTGCTTGATGGTTGACTTGAGCTTGTCCATGTCGAACGTGGATGAAGGACGCACCTTCCTGAGGTCATCCTGGGAAGAGGGAGAGATTTCATCATCATAATTCACAGCTTGTGTGAAATGTCAGTGGGTTATAAATACGAGTACAGTATGTGACCAACACCGACCTCTTCCCCGTACTCCATGTTTTCGAACATGTGAATGCAGTTGAGCACGATGGCCTGCAGCACCTCCTGGTTGTGGTCCACACAGCACTGGATACGGGCCAGGTTGGGCAGGACCCCTGGCAACAGCATCTGGTGGTGCTGCGGAAGACTCCGGAACTGTCGCTCTGCGCGCTTCACACGCTCCTGGACATGGAATCTGGTAAAAGTAGTCAATATTTTGTTAGGACACAGAGCCCAAATATTTTGTTAGGACAAGCTACCAGGTAACCAGGAAAGGAAAAAAGGAAAAGGAAGGGGGCAGTGTGAATAATGCAAAGGAGGAATGGATTGGGAAGATAATACAGTTTGTGAAGGGAGAAATTGAGTAAGGGAAGAAGATGAAAGGATTATGCGATGGATTTATTGTAGTACGATATTAAGTTATAATAATGTTAGGTATGTTAGTTAGTTATAAAAGAGAAAAAAGCAGGCTAGCTAGCTAACTAAAACTATTTAGCTATGCAGCCAACCACCCCCAGCTGCTCACACCTCACCAAAAGTTTTTTTTTTTAATTAAAATTTAAAAAAAAGAAAAAAGAATATTAAACAATATCAGTAAACACTAATAAGCTTCAAATGCACTGTTCATATAGCACTCAAAATAAGGAAAATTACAAGCCAGATTGTCTAGGTCAAGATGCTTTGTTTTGACAGCTAGCTACCTAGCTAGTTGCTAGCCCTTGAGACAGTCAATCATTTGTGCAGCGTTTCATTAACGTTACGGCTACCTGTAGTATCTAAACGCATCGATCACTTTCCAGTAGTGTTGCCTTTCGAGCCTTGCCTCCTCCTCTGGTGTACATTGCGCCCTTTGTTTATGGAAATAGGTTTCTTCTTGCTCTCCATCCGTTACTAGCTCCCCCGCTCCTTCGGCCATGTCTGAATATAACCTACAGACCGAAGCAATCAATGGGCGAAAAAAAGCTTGAAACAGGAAAATAAATCGATCCTGCCTAGTAGTTCCATTCTGTTGTGTCCCCGTTGTGTCTGCAGGCATGGAAGTGACGGGATCCAGTTTATCCTAACTATAAATTTCCTGAACTTTTCATACATGGATATTGGATACATAAATGCAGTATTAAGAATATATAATCGCTGGTGGTAATAAAGCCTATTAGCAATTATTATATAATATTTTCTATGGCTCAAACTGATGAGATGCAGAAAGGATCACACACAAACAACACAACTTGAGTTTACATTTTTACTGTACTTCATATGAGTGCATACGAGTATTTCCTTGAAAAAATAGCTGTGTGCCCACTGATTTCATTCCTTTGGGTTGACAATCTTGCCCATGAAGAGAATACTGTCGGTCACAGAGTCAATGACCAGGACCATGAAGGGCCGGTCGAACTTCAGTTCTGGGACATATCTGAAGGAGTATGGTATGAAGCCCACTCCTGTAGCAGCTGCAGCGGTCGCTCCAACCTCATCCACATCTATGGTGGCTTGGTGGACCACCTGAAGATGAGGCAAGCAAGCAGCACAGTGAGATATGACTTATCTCTTCAGAGTGGATTCTATTTTGTCAGATGTTACAAAATCGAATTGCCTGCCAAAGACATTACCATGCTCAAATGATTGCATATTACAGTATATTTTCCAGACTATTTTACCATCTTTATCCATGTTTAAACTCCTCACCTTAGAGACCTTCACCTTCAGACCCGCAGAAATGCCACTGAAGTCAGCTGCGTCAGTGAACATGTCTGCCATGCCCATCCCACTGAGCACATCCTTGAGGGAGTACGATGTTTTGATGGAGAACTTAGGAACAGCTAACTTGTACTCCCTGCAAAGAAAAACAGACCTAATTAATTTCACATTCAGGTCCTGTGCCTGGCATCTGTGCCGTGCATGCATTCAGACCAGCAGCTTGAGAGTGTAACACACACACACACACACACACACACACACACACACACACACACACACACACACACACACACACACACACACACACACACACTCCAGTCTTTACCTGGCCTTCTTCCACCTGCGCCACTTGGTGACATGGTCCTTGCATATAACCTTCTCCAGAGTGGCAAGGCCTTTCTCAGGCAGGGCCAATATCATGGAGTTGGAGTCATCGTAGTTGAGGTGGAGGATAGTGGTGCTGATCTCCTGGTCATAGTAGGTGCTGAACTTATCTTCCACATGCATCATCTGGACCAGAACATCAGTTTGGTCGTCCACATGGAATGTCTCCTCCTCGGTGTCCCTAGGGTCAAAGGGAATCTCCCATTTTCCTTAATAAGATAGAAGAAAATAATGGAACCGAAGGACATTTTAGAGGAGAGAATAGAATATGGGCAAGAGAGACCTATCTAACACTGTCCAGCCAGTGGAAAATTGTTTGAACATTAAATCACCCCCCTACCCTTGAAGTAGATGTAACTGATTAGGTACATGACGGTGGCTGGGTCCAGGTCTGTGACCAACTTGTCTATTTTGCCGCCAGTTTTCTCCTCCACATATTTATTAATTGTGTCGGTGGCCTCTGCAGTCTTGGTGAAGTCTATGTTGAAACCGTCTGAGAGGTAGAACTGCTTTAAGGTCCCCAGGAAGTCAGGGCTGACCTTGAATGTGTTGTGAAGGTACAGGGCACCCCCTACAGCCATGTCTACAGCAGACTTGGGGCGGGGAATGGTGAGGAGAGTCTGGAAGGCCTCGTCCACCATCTGCTGGGTCAGCAGGGTGTTGTTGAAGCCCAGGCCGCTAAAGAGCTGCTGGTGGGTCTGTCCCCTGGCTCCCACGGACAGTGCAGCCAGGGCGAGGGTCGCGCTGAACGGCGAGAAGAATACATTCTTGCCTTGGGTGTTGGAGGTGGTAAGTTGCTTGTAGAGGCGGAACGCAAACTCAGCATTGCCCTTCTTCACCAGTAGAAGGCTGCTGTTGTTGTCTTGGTGATGGTGATCATGCCCATGTCCGTCGGGGTGATTTTTGTCATGGTGACCCTCATGGTGATTTCCTTGACCCAAGTAGAGAACTGCCGATATGACCCACAGACCCAGGGCTGTCTTCATCATGGCACACTAGCATAAAAACATGGTGTTACTAAAAACATTTTCATTACATTGTAAAATAATAACACACTAATTAATGAGAATTGAGACGAATGATGTCCTGACTTTAAGACTAGTTTGGCTATAAAATGAACCTTGCATCATTTTTTTGGTGTTTGAAAATTACATTTAGAGGAATTATGCAAGAACAACCTCTGTCTTTTCAATGTTCCATATATTTTTCAAATTAGTACAGTATGTCAGCCAACTACCAGGAAATGCCCTTTTCATGGAAAGAGAATTACAAGGTTAATAATTTTCAAAGTACGCATGTAAACATGTTGTCCCCCACCCATTATGCATGTTCTCTTGTGGTAACCTCTCAGTGACTCTGTGACCTCCACTCCCCCCTCCACCCCCTACTCAATGCCTCCATCTAGTAGGCAAACAAGTCCATGTACCTGTATGGTCTTCAGTCCAATATAATGAATGTTGAAACACTGTCATATCTAGGACTTCTAAACAACTCAAGCTCTGCTCTCTGCGGATGTAGAAAGTACATGGTTTCTTGAGTAAACTTGTCTGAGATTATACTGAGACACCAAGCATAGTTTATGTAAAAATCAAAATGTAGTTGTCAATTGAAAGACTGATGCACTGACGCACTGACACACGACATGAACTGGTCAACTTAAAGTCCCCCCACTTCGGCTGTAGCCAGGTGGGGGACAACTAAGTGGCCTTAAGCCTATGTTTATTGTAAAAAATAAAAATAAAAAGCAGGCCAGGAAGGAGGTTGATGTGTTTAAAAACATATCAAAATTGTAAAGAAATGCGCACTAGAACAGTTAAACAGGTAAGGGCAAGGGAGGAATATGGTAATTGTATTATCGGACAAACTATCATCAGACCAACTATTCAGAACTGCTATTCAGAACTAAATAATTATTTGATCATTTAGATAATATACTGTCTGACATACTTGATTTTGTTTTGAAAGTTTGTCCAAGACCAAGAGTTTATAAAGTTTTAATGTTCATAAAGATTATAATTTTGACTAAATTAGACAAAGAAAAAATATGATAGGCAAAATTCCTGTTTGGCCTTTTTTTCTCCCCTTTTGACTATGGATGTTACCCTCAAAGGAGTAGTCGTGAGACAGTAGATCTTCCAAAGCAAAGTCTACAAATGTACTGATACCTCGCTTTAATTTGGCAAAAAACATGTGATCATCCAAACAAACCTTCATTAAGTCAGGCAAGCATCTGAGAGTGTTGCATTTAAAGCGAAAGTTTAGAATAGGTAGCTCAATACTTACCCTGACCAGACAACAGCTTATACTGTAGCTCCTCTTCCTAAGAGACAGAGTATATATGATAGGGAGATGTCCTTCATTTGGGGCTCTGGCCAAGGGGAATGAACTTGGACATGTTTGTTTGGTACCACCAGCTTAGCCTCCATATTTGTCCTGAGTAATGATTACTGATCAACATGAGCTCTAACCACAGAATCACAGTGTAGTTCTTCAATACACTGAGACACAGGAGTGATCCTCAACAAAGAGGTTGGAGAATTCTTCCTGCAGTGTTATCATAAACAACTGCTACAAAATGGTGAAATAATCATTTTTAATACTATCTGAATAGCGTTGTGGAAAACTACACTTCTGCTTGTGCTGTTTCAGTCAATTCGCTTTCTTTCAAGTAGATTACACATTCTAAATACCACTTCAACTAAGACAGATATGCACTATTTTTGTCAGAATTCCAACTTTAGAGTAAATGTTGATGCAGAGAAGATAAATAGCAGCCAGTGATATTTGTTGTAGACTTTGGACCTTTTAACAAGCTCCCTTTCTCTCCCTGTACTGTTATTTATTTATTTTGTTGTTCTTGTTTGCCTTTTTCTGTATGGTGCTAATAAAAATCAAATCAAATCAAATCAAACAATATGCAGATTAAAGCAACACAGCGTTTTCTCGGAACTGCGCCCCCACAGGCTCTGCGAGTAAGTGCACTGTCCTACTGTCATAAAGTTATTAGGACTGCTGCTCTGTGCGCTTCACACTCTCCTGGACATGGATTCTGGTCATAGTATTCAAATATTTTGTTAGAACACAGAGCCCTGTTCATTGGCAGATTACTCAAAACGATGGCAGACCAGGTGACAAGGAGGAGCAAGATAGGGGAAGGGTCAGGGAGTAGGTACAGTAGATCAGCGGGCCAGCCCGGTCTTAAACCAGCAATCTTTCGGTCTAGAACTAGCGACCTTTTGGTTACTGGTCCGACGCTCTTAACCACTGTGTCATAACCCAAAAAGGAATGGTTTGGGAAAATAATATAGTAGTTATATTAGGGAGAAATTGAGTGAGGGAAGGCAAAAAGATGAAAGATTGATGCGATGGATTTATTGCATATGTACTCATTGCACACCATTTTGTAAATTGTATTTTGCACTGCTCATTTACACTGTCCCATCGTGTCCTTGTCTAATTGACCAAAACATTCCTGGCAAATAAAACTGATTCAGATTTTTTATGGAATTATGTTTCTTCTTGCTCTCCATCTGTTATTTCAATAGCTCCACACTCCTTCAGCCATGTCTGAATTAACACAGAAAACAAATCAATGGATGGAGAAAAGCCCACTGAAACAGGAAAATAAATAGTTCCTACCTAGTAGCTGGCAGATGTTTGAGTGTCTGGTAGCAGGCAGAGAAGACCTTACAAACATTTTCATACATGGATAATTAAATACTGGATTATCAATATAATCGCTGGGGGTAATATATAGAGCAATTATATTATTATTATTATTATCATCATCTATGGCTCAAACCACAGTAGATGAAACAACAGAAAGGATCACACACAAACACCACAACTTGAATTAACATTTTTACTGTGTACTACATGTTCATATAAGTATACAAGTACTGTAGTCCTTGATTCCGTGTGCCGAGTGCTTTCATTCCTTTGGGTTGACAATCTTGCCCATGAAGATAATACGGTCGGTCACCGAGTCAATGATCAGGACCATGAAGGGCCGGTCGAACCTCAGTTGTGGGACAGGTCTGAAGGACCGTGGTATGAGGCCCACTCCTGTAGCAGCTGCAGCGGTCGCTCCAACCTCATCCACGTCTATGGTGGCTTGGTGGACCACCTGCAGATGAGGCAAGCAAGCAGCACAGTGAGATATGACCCATCTCTTAGGAGTGGATTCGATTTTGTCAAATGTTGCATAAGAATTGCCTGCCCAAGACACTACTATGCTCAAATGATTGCATATTACAGTATATGTTCCACTGTTTTGTCATCTTTATCCATGTTTAAACTCCTCACCTTAGAGACCTTCACCTTCAGACCCGCAGAAATGCCACTGAATTCAGCTGCGTCAGTGAACATGTCTGCCATGCCCATCCCACTGAGCACATCCTTGAGGGAGTACGATGTTTTGATGGAGAACTTAGGAACAGCTAACTTGTACTCCCTGCAAAGAAAAACTGGCATAAACTGGCATAATTTCACATTCAGGTCCTGTGCCTGGCATCTCTGCCCTGCACATGCATACAGACCAGCAGCTAGTGTGAGTATAGCGTGTGCGCACGCACGCACACACACACACACACACACACACACACACACACACACACACACACACACACACACACACACACACACACACACACACACACACACACACACACACACACACACACACACACACACACACACACACACACACACACGTCTATACCTGGCCTTCTTCCACCTGCGCCACTTGGTGACATGGTCCTTGGATATAACCTTCTCCAGAGTGGCAAGGCCTTTCTCAGGCAGGGCCAGTATCATGGAGTTGGAGTCATCATAGTTGAGGTGGAGGATAGTGGTGCTGATCTCCTGGTCATAGTAGGTGCTGAACTTATCTTCCACATGCATCATCTGGACCAGAACATCAGTTTGGTCGTCCACATGGAATGTCTCCTCCTTGGTGTCCCTAGGGTCAAAGGGAATCTCCCATTTTCCTTAATAAGATAGAGGAAAATAATGGAATCGAAGGACATTTTAGAGGAGAGAATAGACTATCAACACAATCCAGCCAGTGGAAAATTGTTTGAACATTAAATCACCCCCCTACCCTTGTAGTAGATGTAGCTGATTAGGTACATGACGGTGGTTGGGTCCAGGTCTGTGACTAACTTGTCTATTTTGCCGCCAGTTTTCTCCTCCACATATTTATTAATTGTGTCGGTGGCCTCTGCAGTCTTGGTGAAGTCTATGTTGAAACCGTCTGAGAGGTAGAACTGCTTTAAGGTCCCCAGGAAGTCAGGGCTGACCTTGAATGTGTTGTGAAGGTACAGGGCACCCCCTGCAGCCATGTCTACAGCAGACTTGTGGCAGGGAATGGCGAGGAGAGTCTGGAAGGCCTCGTCCACCAATTGCTGGGTCAGCAGGGTGTTGTTGAAGCCCAGGCCGCTAAAGAGCTGCTGGTGGGTCTGTCCCCTGGCTCCCACGGACAGTGCAGCCAGGGCGAGGGTCACGCTGAACGGCGAGAAGAATACATTCTTGCCTTGGGTGTTGGAGGTTGTAAGTTGCGTGTAGAGGCGGAACGCAAACTCAGCATTGCCCTTCTTCACCAGCAAGAGGCTGCTGTTGTCGTCTTGGTGATGGGGATCGTGCCCAAGTCCGTGGCCCAAGCAGAGGATTGCCAATATGATCCACAGACCCAGGGCTGTCTTCATCCTGGCAAACTAGCATGATAACATGGTGTTACTGAATTACACTTTATTATATTACATTGTAAAATAATAATACACATTAAATGGGACAAAATTATGTCCTGACTTGAATACTTGTCTTGGTTTTAAAATGGACTTCGCACCCATTTTTTTTGTTTAAACATTATATTACGAGGAATTACGTAAGAACAAACTGTCCATTTTCAAATTAGTAATATGGAGGCTACTGTATGTCTGCCAACTACCAGGAAATTCCCTTTCAAATATACGAAAAACTGATTTACTGATTCAAAATGGGGGGACTATGTGGCCTCAAGCCTATGTTTATTATCTGGATAATTGTATATTTAAAAATCATAATAATAAAACAGGCCAGAAGGAAGGCTCATCCATAAATTGCTGAAAGGGCATAACTTGGACAGCCTACATCTGTTTAAAGTTATAACATGCTTGTTTTAGATATAGTATAGAGGTGTAAAAAAAGAGTTTTTTATTTTTTATTTTAAAAAGGAACGAAATAAGCACTAGAACAGTTAAACAGGTGAGAAATAGAGGACATGTGGGTTAATTGGTAATTGTATTACAATCTGATTAGTAATGGTGCGTTCCAGGCAACCCGTAACTCGTGTTTTTCCGACCTCCTACACGTGAAAATGCTCTGGAATGGCAGTCAAACCCGTAACTTCCCACCCGGCAACTGGGAGTACATCGATCTGTACGAGTTCACGGGTGGGAAGTTACGGGTTTGACTGCCATTCCAGAGCATTTTCACGTGTAGGAGGTCGGAAAAAGAGTTACGGGTTGCCTGGAACGCGCCATTAGATCAGACCAACTATTCAGAACAGCTGGTCAGAACTACTGGTTTATAGGCTAGGTAATAAAATATAGTCTGAAAGTTAACATCCATTGGGGGGGGGGGGCTTGTTGACCCTGTTTTAAAGAAACAGTGAACACTCGAGTGACACCATCAACTTATTAGGCATTATATTTTACATTTTCGTTTCAATTTAAGGCATGAAACCGTGACCCCTAGGGCACTCCAGACGTACCAATCAAGCTGTACAACATTAATCGCTCGCGATTTGCCCTGCAGCCTTATAAGGGCTAGTAATTTGACACTGCGACACTGGTAAGATACGAGGTTGTGGTTGGCTATATCTGGAAATCCAGAAAACCGCAGAAATGCCTCTCCTCAATTGTCCAGCACGTGCAGCAGTATTTGGCTCAACACAAAACACAGTTTTACGCTGTTCCTGCAAATGTGTATGTCCGACCGTTTGCACCTTTACCAAAGGGTTCATTGTTGTAGACATTATGTAGCTTCTGAATATTGAGTTACATTCGCCCGTACCTCACGCATGCTCCTGTCGGCTAGAGGTTCGCTGGAAGAGACGGACTGTAAGATCTTCCAAAGCAAAGTGCACACATCCATGACACAAACTGACGCCTCGCCTTTAAGTAGGGGGGGGGGAACACGTGATTATCCGAATTAGCTTCAGCACCTGAGATTGTCGAACTGAATGTTGTATCAAAATACTGCCTTTATACTTCCAACTGTTTGGTGTAGGCTACCTCTTCGTCAACACAATCACGTCTTGTGCTGACCACCACTTCCCCTGAGGCACAAGCATGTCCCAGTCCGAATACATGACCTCTGGTATAGGCCTACTTAAGAGGGAGTTGTCCTTTGGTTGACCAGGGGGATTGAACTTTGACATGTTTGAATGGTGAAATAATCTATTTGAATAGGCTAGCCTACTATCTAGAAAGCCATGTTGAAAACTACAATTCTGCTTAAGCTATTTCAGTCAACTTTCTCTCAAAGTAGATTACACAAATACCAATACCACTTAGTTAAGACAGCAGTGTTTTTGTCAAAATGCCAACTTTACAGTAAATGTTGATGCAGAGATTATTAGCAGCCAGTGATATCTGTTGTAGACTTTGGACCCTTTTTAACAATGCTAGTTAATAATGCTATACAAGATACCAATGGAATATTGTCAGATTAAATCAGTGGAGCATTGTCCAAGTACTTGATATCTTGTCAAACACCTCAACAATGAGAAATACTAGCATGCATTGCTTCAGAAGAGTTAACTTGTGTACTTGAATGCGGTCGGCATGAGGCTTGTATCTTTCCTCTCTCATCAATCAAGTATTAGTCCATTATCATCCTTCATCGCTTTTTTTAAGGTATGGTTTCTTGGCAGAATCTTCAACAAATCTGTTCAGTCTTTTCCTGTGAATGAAAAACAACAAAACAAAAGTGAGTTTTACGTTGGGCTACTAGTAGTCTGATTTCCTCCATTCAAATGGTGTATTTAGTCACAAAACAACCAGTTGACCAGTAGCAAACGTACCCATGAGGCTCTGTACTTTCTTGGTTACATCCTCATACACAGAAGCCAACAAATCTTCCTTTGTCCTCAGTCCATCCAACAAGACTGGCGAGAGAGATCGAGAAAGATAAGCATATTCTGAGTACCTCACTAAGCATGGAACTTACTAACAGGAATAATATTCTTAAACACCCTTAAAAATCTTTGCTTCAATAAATTTTGACTTCACGCATCTCACACTCACCAATCCCTGATACCAGGTCTTCCATCTCTTTTCTGTGTTTCACATACTTTGGCCATACGTGTCCGTCAAAGTACCCTGGTGGGTCAGGGGGCGTATACACCCGTGAGCTGTCAATCATAGGAGGGGTGATGTCTTTCATGAATCCGTTCAACAATACAGTTTATCCACATATCTGAACAGACCCATATTTATAAAAGAGGAAACAAATCATGGGTTGAAAAAAAATTTACCCCCCTACCATCTCCTCTCTCTGCAGATCTCATAGGGAATCTCCAGGAAGTATCTCATGTCCATTAATTTGTTAAGGGGTCTGTCAATTAAAAATAAAAATAAAAAACACAAAAACAAAACCTCAGAACCATTCTAAATCATTATTCAAGGCATGTGTCCTTCTAGAGAAATGCGACTATTCAGTGAATACATTTGGAACAATCGGATAGTAGGAGGACAATCATAACACTCCGCATTGTAACTGTGGATAGGCAGTCATGTTAGGTCTGCATGGTCTACATTTAGATCAGATTAGGTCTGAACATTTCCTCCCTTCGACTAGTGTCGTCTTGTTCAGTTACCCGTAGTTGAAGATCAGGAAACCCTCCACTATGAGCACAGAAACCTCCCCTTGGTCATCTGGCATCTCTGGGCGCTGTGTTCTAAGGCCTCTAGACATGAGGAACAAACCTGGGTCCCTCCGCCTTAACTCCACCTCCATCATCATCCTGTCCATGTGGAGCGCCTCGAGCACTTCAGAGGAGCATGAATCGGATGTAAACAGTCAAATGAATCGTGGTAAAATTGTAAAATGTTACTGTTGAATTGGATCTGAAGTGAGTCGTCAAATGTAATTGGTAAAATTATATTTAGTCATTTCCCAATTATTTGTTCTTACGATCATATTGTTTGAACCCATTGCTGTCCACAGGCACCACAGAGTCATCCTACAAGGATCAGAGAAAGAGACAAAGCGATTTTGGTGTGAGTGAATTTCTCAGCTTCTTTCAGGCTGCACTAACTGAACTGTTTAACTGAGCAGCTTGTATCTGATTGTTTATGAATGTAATCCAGATGTTTACAATATAGAAAGGACAAGGGAGGGACGGTGCTAAAAATGTGACGCGTCCCATGACCCTCCCTAACCCTTATGAAACCATGGAGGGATCGATGCATAATAGTGTACGGAGAGCACCTTGAAGAAAGCATCCTGAGCAATGATGCAGCTGTTGGGGATCTTCTGGTGCAGACTACTGGACAAGGTGGACTTCCCTCCATTGGTCATGCTGAGGACACGAGAGCATTACACAATTCAGTGATTCATTAGACAGTTATGCTGCTGCATATCCTCTGCAAATAGTAAAACTGCTAGCTAGCTTCCTACAGTACGTCGATCCACAATGGTCATGCAAGGGTGTTTGACTAGTTAGCTATCTACGTTGCCTAACTAGACATCTAAACTAGACATAACTAGTAGCATACTTAACTTACCCCCCTATTCCAACGATCAGCGTCTTCATGTTTGAGAAGGTGAAAACCTTTGGTTAGCCAGATAGAGGTTTAAAAAGGTTTTAAATCGTCGATGCACTAATGCAAAAGCTAATTAAAACACAAAGGGAAAAGATAGATTTTCTCAATGACCATAATAACCTGAATATCTGCGCTAGGTTAACTAAAGTATCCAGTGGACGGTTATCTGCTTGTCTGTCTGCTTGATTTGACAGGTGGGCATGCGCACTTCGACTTTTCCGCGTAGGCTTGTGCAGGGCGTGCAGGGTGTACTTCCTCATTGAAAGTGATAGAGTGGCTTTCTGCTCAATACAACCGACTATTTAAGAATAACGCTCATAAATCTTACTCTCAAAAACTTGCATAATGTCCAAGCCTCCACCTAAGCCAGCCAAACCAGGTAAGTGTTAACTTGATTAGTTACTAAGTATATAATGGGTGCCTCTGAACAATAATCTGACCGTCCATCAAATGAAACACACCTATGCTAGCTCGCTAGCAAGTACTACAAACGTTAGCACTAGCTGGGTGATTAGCTTGTTGCGTGCTAGCAGTGGAAGGGGTTGGAATGTGTATGGCTACTTGGCGGTTATCCTCTGTGCTTTGTGATTAGATTTGAGGATACTGTGGGATATTGTTTGTGTCCGTGTACTTCAATCATAGTGTGGTCAGTTAGTGGCTCGTTGTGTGCAGCTGCCAGTAACGTTAGTGCAGCGAGCTGATGAGAGGAAGATAAGTGGTTGGTTAGCCAGCTAAGCGTTGGTCAGTGACTTTGGCCATGACTTCCCCTTTTCCCTACTGTGCTTGCGTTTCCCTGCTGTGCAGTGATGAACTAAAAAAGTTCACCTACGTGGAAGGCGGCCAAAGATGCAGTTTTCAGTGGGGCATCATCCGTGCTTGGCTGCTTCCTTAGCACAGTGGTAGAAGTACTGAGCAAATACTTCAAAACACTGTAGTAACACTACTAGCCTAAGCTTGCCCCCAAACCTGCTTAGTGTATTGAATTAATTTCATATATTCTGTAACACACTCCTGAAGTTTTCTCTAATTATTATTATATATTGTAGCACCACATTTAGAACTATTATCTAACTTTATTTACGTAGAATCCACCTAACTGTTTTGCTTCTGTGAGTTTTGGTGAGTTGAAGAAGCTGAGTGTGTGTGTGTGGTATGCCAGTCAGTGCAAGTCCCTAGACCGGAGCTTTCTGAGGGGCAGGACTGAGCCTGTAGAGTTACATACACAGACACCCACCTACGCTGAACAGAGCCAGGCTTGTCTAGGTAGGACCTCTGCAGCAGACTCCTGTTGCGACACCAAGCTGTGTGTCTACTGTCTACAGGCCTGGTTAAAGCCACGGTCAGCGATATTTTCAATGTTTTCAAACTTGGAAACAAAGAAGTCAGTCAGTAAGAATATTGTACCACCACCCCTGCCATGTGACTGGGTGAACACACACAGCACTCAAACCTTTACCATGAAGTGTGCACAGGTTTTTCCACTGACCTCCACTGGCCTACTATAAATGCATAGGATGTGATTTGTAGTGTGAATGATAGGTCTACACCAGTCCTATTCCTATGCTTTTAAAACTGTATAGGGCAGTTGACTTGTGCACACTTCAGAAAGGGGGAGGGCCAGAGAATTAGCCTAGAGCACAGAAGAAGAGGGATGTCTCCTTGCTGTCTCTCAGTGCCCATGAACTAGTTTAGCTCCCTGGCTAACCACTCGGATCACATTTTTCCAGCACAGTTGGGGAGCGAGGCCACGCACTAGCCTGTGGTGTAGCTGTGGAGTACAGCAGGCCCCTGTTCTCTGTGGATGGCTCTAATGTGCATGTTTGGTCTCTGATCTGACGTGATCAGAGAAAGTCTGCGCTCCTCCACACAGCTGCCAACAATTCAGTCATGTTGGAGATCAGTGATTTATCAAAGGGAGTGTGTGTTTTTTTGTGTGTGTACTTGACCGAGTCCTAAAGTAGGACCGTACAGTGGTTACTCAATGTGTGGTAACAGTCTCAGGCATCCATGCCTGCAGGCAATTATCGTGAAGTAGAATTTTTTACATTCTAACGTGCTCTCTGCCATCTTCTAGGCCAAGTCAAAGTGTTCCGGGCCATGTTCACCTTCGACCCTCGAACAGTAAGTATGGTTTTCATCTTTGTTGATTAATTATTACTGTGTAGGAGTCTGAAGATAATATCCCACCTAATTCAAGTAAAACACTAACGTGTGTGTGTGTGTGTGTGTGTGTGTGTGTGTGTGTGTGTGTGTGTGTGTGTGTGTGTGCACGCGCGTGTGTGTGTGTGCGTGCGGTCTTGTTTTCAGCCAGACGAGCTCTACTTTGAAGAGGGAGACATCTTGTACATCTCCGATACGGTGAGTGTCTGTTCTTGACTTTTCTTTACTTTCTCTTGCCCACTCTCTCTTATCTTCTGTCATTTTTTGTCTAACTTTCTCTTCTTCTCTGGTACCTGTTTTCCCTCATTCAGCTTCTCTCCTCCTCCAGTTGTCTCCTTCCTTCCCTGCTTACACTTTCTCTCTCTCTCTCCCCCTCATTCCCCTCTGCCTCTTTCTGCTGGTCTTTTCTCTTGCATCAGTGGTACTGGATGCTGCTGCCTTGCCATTGGCTCTCATTGCCTGTCTATCATCCTTAGAGTGACAGTAATTGGTGGAAGGGAACCTGCAGAGGAAGGACCGGCCTCATCCCCAGCAATTATGGTGAGTCAGCAGCAGACCATCGCACTTCTTGGGTCTTCTTGTGGCTCTGGTCACGTTCATTCGTGTTTGTGTAAGCAAAGTTCAAGTCCTTCAGGCTATCATTGTTGGGATATGGTTCTCTGTTGCAACCTGTTTTTCTGACTTCCTCAAACCCTGCAGTTGCCGAACAGGCGGAGTCCATCGACAACCCGATGCATGAGGCTGCCAAGCGAGGTGAGGAACAGAGGTGGCCCTGTCCCACTTTAAGCCCAACCATTAGTCCCTGTGCTCACCAAGTGGAGATCTGGGGGTATTTGACTGGAGATAAGCTGTGTGGCTAGCTACAATTTACCGAGTTATCACCGCATTGGTTTCGCTAGACCCATCTTCTCATATCTGCACTGTAAGGGAATAGGGGCAGAAGTGATCCCTGCTCCACCACCCCTCAAATGCAGAGCAGCTCCCAGGCACCAAGCTACAGTACAGGCCGAAACTCCACCTCATCTGGCTTCACGGGCCCTTAATTCTGAATCTCCCCTAACATCTATGAAAATACAAATTATGTTTTCTTGTTTGCATGTCCGTATTTGTATCCCCACTTCCTTGTGTGCCCATGCATGCTGTGTGTGTGTGTGTGTGTGTGTGTGTGTGTGTGTGTGTGTGTGTGTGTGTGTGTGTGTGTGTGTGTGACACAGGTAATTTGAGCTGGCTGCGGGAGTGTCTAGAGAACAAGGTGGGGATCAACGGGCTGGACAAGGCTGGGAACACCTCTCTCTACTGGGGATGTCATGGCGGACACAGAGGTAACTACACAGCACATATTACGGCACTCACACACACACACACACACACACACACACACTATTTCACCTGGGCTCAAATGGAATCAGAGGTTTTTATTGCTTTAGGGGAGATTTGATCTGTGTGTTCTCTGTCAGATGTGGTGGAGATCCTGCTAAGCCAGATCAATGTGGAGCTGAACCAGCAGGTGAGGAAGCTCTTGTGTTTTACGGCATCTTGAGACTGGACTGATGCCATGTGATGATGATGATGATGATGATGATGATGATGATTAGGTTTGGGCATTGTTTGTATGTTAATGACTCTGATTCCGATTCTGCTTTTCGATGCCAGTTCTTTGAGGGGCAGGGTCAAAACAGGTCACATGCTTATTTCAAAGAAAATCAACAAAAAATAAATAAATAAAAACTTTACACAAGTCATATTTATATTCACAATTGACTTCTACTAACCTACTAGGTACTAACTGAAACTAGTTCAAGTGAAATTGGTTTAGAATCTGATGAGCAGAATCTCAATTAAAATGTCTTAACAATTACTTAATGTTAACGATTCCTTTGGAATTGCAATTGTGGAACCAGCTCTGATGATGATGATGATGATGATGATGATGATGGTGTGTAAGGCGTGTGACTGAAGTGCACAATGTTGTGTGTTTCAGAACAAACTGGGGGACACTGCGCTTCATGCCGCTGCGTGGAAGGGATATGCAGACATAGTGGAGATGTTGCTGAACAAGAGTATGCTCATCTTCCCTCCTTTCATCCCCCTCTTTTTTCCTCAGCTCATCTCTGTTTTCTCTCTCTCTCTCTCTCTCTCTCTCTCTCTTTCTCTTTTTCTCTCTCTCTTTCTCTCTCTGTCTCTCTCTGTCTCTCTCTATCTCTCTCTCTGTGTGTCTCTCTTTCTCTCTCTCTCTCTCTCTCTCTCTCTCTCTCTCTCTCTCTCTCTCTGTGATTCTCAGTCTTCTGCTTGTTTGTTTCAGATGCCAGGACAGACATAGTGAACAACGAGAAGAAGCTGGCCCTGGACATGGCCACCAACGCCCAGTCTGCCTCGCTCCTCAAGAGGAAACAGGGCAGCAGTAAGCCATTCGGACCAGCAGATGGCAGCCTTGCGCCATCCAGTCACACAGACTTTTCTCTTTACCTAAACTGCTTTCATAATTTCATTTTCATGACAGACTTTATACACGGACTGGACGATGTGGGTTTTTTTACCTACTAGTTAAAAAAGTAGAACTGTACCCTCAAATTCATAGGGTTCAGCTTACCTGGTACATTTCAGTAATTGACTTCCCATTGTGGAGGGGGGATACACACTCCCATCTTTCTCCTAAACTCTCTTTCTATCTGCGGTTCCATTGCAGACATCACACATACACATAGCAACGCAGAGGAGTACCTGGATGACGAAGACTCTGACTGAGACCACCCACCAGATGTGGAGAAGATCATGGCTGACATCCATGTGACAGAGCAGGAGGGGCTGGATGGGGGGGAGGAGGAGGAGGAGGAGTGTGTGTGTTTGTGTTTGAGTGCGTGTTTGAGTGAGTGCGTGCATGTGTGTGTGTTTATGTGTGTGTGTTATATAATGATTTAAAGGGGGTTTAAAATGTGAGATGCATTCCAAATACAGCATATTTTTACATTTGAGAGGGTACTGGAGCAAGGTTGGGAATAGATCGTTAAAGTAATATATTATTGATAGCGTGTCCCATTTGTAGATCTACTAATCCTTTGGGAGAGGTGACGGTAGGACTGAGAGAGAAGAGAGACAGTCTTAACACTTGGCTGGTAGGTCATTGGTTAATTGGTTATTTCAAAGGGAACCAATGGGATATTTCCATCTGTCATCTACTCAAATGTATGCTTATCCTGAGGCTTCCTGTAGGATTCCTAATGCATGACGTGTGCTATGAGCATCCCTATCATTGTCAAATATGAGCCACTCCTTGTTCTGTCAGCTCCTGGAAAAGCAAGATATGCTGTGTGAAATGTCAGACTACATCTTTTCAGGATGTTATTTTGCAGGCTTTGCGAGGGCTCTGCACTGCTACTACATATAGATTTCCTTATTTTTGCTTTTCATTTGAAAAAGTTCACCAACTGCTGCTCTTCTGTGGACTTGTGGTGTCACTAAAAGTGCCTTGTGGTGTCACTAAAAGTGCCTTGTGGTCTTAGTGTGTTTAGTGTTTTCCATAGACTCTAGACTATTTTGAGTGTCCTGAAATCATGTCTTAAAATTTCCTTTCTTTCTGCCTTGTAGTTATGTATGCAATAAAGGTCTATGCAATACTGTACACGTGATGACATGAGACAAATCAATCATTGGAAATGTCCTTTTGTCACTTGCGGTCATTGGTCAGTAATAAAATAAGTAAAGATGCTTGGCTTTGTCCATAGACCATGTCATCAAACTGACAGATTTGCTGCGGTACAATAACAACTGGACAGAATCACGGTGAGTAACATCTTTATTCAAAAGTGAATGAAGTCCAACCCAGCCCATTCAATAGCCTACATGACAATTCCTCAAGGTCTCTTCCAGAGCATGGAGAGTGAACGCGGGACCGCACTGTACCACATTGTATGGTCTATACAAAACAATTAGAAAAGACACAAAAAAAAAGATGGGACAGGACCCACAAGCCCGTCCCTTCCTCCTCTTCCTGTGGGCACAGATTTGACATCGTTAGTCGAACGTCAGGAAGTATCTGAGCCAGGCGCCTGTGAACGGCTAAAGCTGCGTGTCACACTACCCCTGACCAGACGCACTCCAACGGGACTGAGGGTACACTCAACATTAAGGAGGGGCTGCGACACAGACGATCCCTTTAACAAAACAAGGAGGGGCTGCTACGCAGACCATCTCTTTAACAAAACAACGGCACCACATTGGAGATGGGGGACGAGGCAGGGTGAAGCAGGTGGGGCTCTGGTTCATCTGCCAATCACACCCCTTCACAAAGGGAGCACGACGAGCAAAACTGAATTAATTCACAACACAATAAAATGTCCCTCCCACCCATACACACGTGGTCCAAATGAGATACAAACTATAGCCACATTCATTCTACAGTAGCCTCTGTATGAATTTACAATCGATGCAAATCCATCACATGCATTTGGGATACAGAAAAATCTATGAAAGAAGCCATAATTTGTTTGATCCAATTATGTCATGTTTCTGACAAAGTCTATTCTCCGCCTAAATGTGGCGTTGATAAAAAAAAAACTGAAAAAAACGTTTTAATTGTTTTGGTGAGAACCCAAGCAGGAAAGGCACTTTTGAGTGTTGATGTCCATTCAGTTTCCCGGCGGTCGCTTTTGAGCCCTAAAAAAATAACAAAAATAGAAAAAAAGGTAAAAGTTCTCTGGTCGGCTCGCCATGAGGCGCTCTTCAGTCCAACACACTGAGTGAGGAGATCTGCAGACAGAGGGACCAGGATTAGTGTCAATACCACCACCTCTACATGATAAAACCATATCAATCCAAGTCCCTGTTCCAACTGCATTCTATACACAGCCAAGAGAGACGCCTACCTGGAGACCTAGCCCTCGATAGACACCTCAGCAGAAATGTGTCCGTTCAGCGCGCCCTCTGGGATCTCCTATAGGAACAAGATAGGTGTTGAGTAAGCGGGGGGGGGGGGAGGGAGGGGGGGGGGGGGGGGTTTACTGGGTCTAAGGTCTGGTCTAAAGTCTAATGTCTGGCTTTAAGAGCAAATTGCAGTGCAGTAAAGGATCTAAATATGGTCTAATAAATATGGTTTATAACAAATATGGTCTAATAAATGGGATCTACAGTAAATGTGGTCTATAATAAATGTGAATATTAGTTGACTGGGATCAGAGCAGTGGCCTCTGAGAGGGGCAGGTTCTTACCATGGAGGCAAGCTGGACAGGCTCGGCTGGGAGCTGCGCGTGACACTGGAGCTCAGAGATGATTGGCTGAGGGGCAGAGAAATCTCCCGATAGGGCGTCCAGGGCAGTAGTCTCATCAATGGCGTCCTGGAGGGAGAGGTAGCAAAATATTTGTAATTTAAAAAAAAAACTGGTTGCAGTAGGAACGGAACTTGGATCAACTACCTTACAAGCCAAACTGGAGGAGGAATGAGCGCAATCTTACCTTCATGGCCGCGATCTCGAGCTGGGCCTCGATCTCTTCTTTAGCCTGAAAGAGGAACCCAAAGTCAGTCCCTGGGCTGGCAGGCCTGAAGCAGCAGAACATGCCAAGCATGCCAGCCGAGGAGGCGGAGGAACGAAAGACCCCGGGGGGCGAGGGGGAGGAGCCACAAACACAGCTACCTGGCCAGAATAACCACCCGGGAGGAAACCAAGTAAACCCAGCATAACTAATCATATTTGAAAATTTGTAGAGGAGATGGGGGAAGTATCTGGAGAATATGACCGGCCACCATGTCATGAGTTAGTGCTGAAAATCAAAAGGGATGAATAACAGAGAGAAAAAAAGGAGGGCAGGCTAGTTCCCTCGAAGCAGAAGACGCCTAGGCCATGCTTTATGGAGAACCTCCTTAGAAATGGCTCTCCAGTGTCCAGTGAACTGCTCAGAAGAGATTGTAATGAAGTAAACTAAGGCAGAGGTGATTAAGGGTAGTTTATATATGTGGGGGCTGACCAGTAGGTCCTCCTGAGAAGGCTGGGAATCAGGTGGAAGACTGTCGTCTCTCTCCCCCATCTTTGATAACCGTTCCTCCTCACAATCCGCTTCCTGAGACCAACCAGATAACCAGTTACACGACTAATGATGTGTGTGTGTGTGTGTGTGTGTGTGTGTGGGTTGAGGGGCGGGGCGTGTCACTCAAACAGACATATTCCATTTGATTCCTACATCATGCCCCTACTAAACAAGACCCTAAAGGCCGTTTCAGACGAGGAGCGATATCCGCGCACTGTAATTCATTTTCAATGAGAGAGGCAAGCGGATAATTTGGGAGCCGCGGACAATCTGGGGCGGAGCGGCAAGCGGGCGCGACCCCGTGAAATTGTCGCGCGCGTGCTCGTTTCGTGCACACGCCCGCCCACGACAAGAGCTGAATTGTAGTCAGCTTTCCCCGCTGCGCACTGGACGCGTGCGTCTCCCGCTGATCCGAGCGAGAACGCAGGCGGAATATTGCTCCCTGTCTGAAACGGCCTTAATGGTGTTCCTCATTTGCTCAGAAGAACCGTAGACAACTCACGTTAACGAGCTCAGTAGCAGCTGGGACAGGGGCGGGCTCAGGGACAGGCGTGATTTCACTCAGAGATTCTGATAGGGCGTCGAGAGCATCAAAGTTGACTGCAGGAGTCTGTAGATGAAGGGGCAAAAGTACTAAAATCACGAATACAGCTGCTTGACAGAATACAGGTGCATGATAGAAGTTTTAGTTTGACTTTTAAAATGAAAGGCTGCGGAAATGTGGTTCCAGAGGCACGGGTCTCACCTGTCCCTCAATGACGACAGGCTCTGGCTCAGCCATGGCGGCCTCCACTACGGGGGCGGAGTCTGTGATGACGAAGTCGTCAGCCACGGTGTCGGCAACAGCCTCGAATGTGGCCTAGAGGGAAGAGTGAGAAGTTATACCCATTGTACATCCGGAGAATACACAGTTCTAGCACTCTTTCTCCCTGTATTAGGAGAGACCATGGAGATTGTCTGATGTAAGTAATACATCAAAGAGTATAGGGGCAGAGCAGGACCAAGCCTTACCTCTGTAGGGATAATTTTGGTTACGGGGGCTTCGAAAGGCTCGGTTGCAACCTCTGGAACAACCGCTGCCACCTATGGGTGAGGGGTGAGGGGGGGGGGGGGGGGGGGACTGGTCAGTTTGGTTCCAACACGCATAATAAAGCAAGGCCATTCTATTGTCGGTTAGTTACACAGCTAGTTGGCCACTAGATGGAGCCATAGTCCCTAACTAATCAGAAAAACTGTTTTGCATGTTTATCATGCACAAAATGTCATCTTACCACTGGGATCTCCTCAGGCACCTCTGCTGGGGCAAGCACATTCTGCGAGAGGCGAGACTAGTGTTAAGATGGATCCCATCTTAAAACACTTTATTCAACATTGTCGAACACTATTCAAAGGAGGGTGAGTAGGTTGTTATGAAAAAATGAAGGGTGAGCTCAAAACTACATGCACACAGAATGAACACCACACACACACACACACAAGAACAGAAGGCTAAAGGTGTAGAAACTTCAGGGGAGTGGAGGCAGCAGAGAGGAGGGGGGGTAGTTAGCGACGGGGCACCTCTGTGACTTCGTGGACCACGGGTGTCTCCTCGGGCTCAGCTTCAACTTCGGGCTCTGATTCGATTTCAGGCTCGGTCTTGATGACTGCAGTCTCTTCAAATACAACCTTGGCCTCGACAACAGACGCTTCCTCAACAACCTCGGACTCGACGACAGGCGTCTCCTCGGCAACCTCGGCCTGAAGGAGAGGCGTCTCCTCGACAACGTCAGCCTCGACGACGGGCGTCTCCTCGACAACCTGAGGCGCGACGACAGGCGTCTCCTCAACGACAGGCGTCTCCTCGACAACAACTTCAGCCTCCACAACAGGCGTCACCTCGACAACAACTTGAGCCTCCACGACAGGCGTCTCCTCGACAACAACTTCAGCCTCAACGACAGGCGTCTCCTCGACAACAACTTGAGCCTCCACGACAGGCGTCTCCTCGACAACAACTTCAGCCTCAACGACAGGCGTCTCCTCTGCTACAACCTCAGCCTCCACAGAGGGTGCGATCTCTAGGACTGCCTCGGGTTCAACCACGGCCTCGACAGCCGCCTCTACGATGGGCTCTGCCTCTGATGTGACTTCTGCTACGACCTCGACTTCACAGACGACATGTGTCTGAACGTGCAATGGAACACAGTCAACATAACATGCAGACAGACATCATCGTAGTACTACACAAACACACACACACACACACAATTTGACACAATGATCTACTGTACCACAGACCACGTCACACGGAACACGTTCTACCATGCATCAGAGTAAAGCTAGGCTACATCCTGCCCTACACATGCAGGACACACAGCTACAATGTATGGAATGGTCAATGGATGCCTACTTTACAATGACAAAACAGTAAGGAGCAGAGTGGGAGCGCTCACCTCTGGGACTTCTGTGGTGATGGCTACAGAGTCTTCCACCTGGACCTGGCGAAAAGATTGAATCCATTAAGACTCAAAAGGGCTAGAAACATACATGTAGGACTGTCTCTATGATGGTCCTGACATACGTATTTAGTGTACTGAGTAACGCATAAGGGAGAGGGAGGTAGGGGGGTGACTTGGGAGTATCGGCGGACCACATACAGTGACATTCATGAGGTATAGTGCGCTGAAGTCATAGAAACACATTTCTGTGGAATGTTTTGATCCTCCTGTCTTGTATTTTTTAAGAGCGCAACGCGGATTGAAACGTTTACTGGAATGGAGGGGGATGTTTTAACGTTGCGTGTCTCCAAACCACTTCTGTTGCACAACACAAGCAACACAGCCTTCAGGCAGGAGGAGGAAACATGGACAAACCCTGCTCTGTGCAACCGTGGCTGGACCGTGGACGGTGTTTGAACAGGCACAGATTAGAGGGGGGGGGTTTGGTGGGGGGCTGGGCAGAAGTCTGACTGGTTCTGTGGGTGGGGGAAGGGAGTGAAGATATGAAGGGGTCAGGGGGGTTTACCTCAAATTCTGCAGGAGCACACACGAGGGCCTCTGGGATGGGCGCAGCCTGAAAAGGTAAAGAGGAGTTTGGTCAATGTTGGCTATGCGCAAATAAAACTGTTTCTTAAAAGTGCAGTCAAACAAACAGAGAAGTTCTAGTCTGGCAACTTTTGGCTACTAGGGGGGAATTGGCCCTAAAACTGATCATCCGCAAAGGTTCACTTTTATACAACTTACTGTTCAGGTTTCAGATTTGGGAAAGGCAGAGACAAGCTGCTCCCACGCCTACAGGCCTACAGGCAACTCCAACCCTGGAGTCTAGCATTACTCTCCAACTTCAGTTCTGACAACCATGAAATGGTATTTTAGAAAGCTGGTGGGGGGGACCATAGCCACAATTTCTCAAAAAGGGCATGGTTTCAAAAGAACAGATTGCAAGCCCTCTGTTGAACACACAAGCGGGGTGCACACACACACACACGCACGCACGCATGAGTGAGGGGGGGGGGGGGGGGCTGTTATGCAACATGCAGTAACGTTACAGCCAATTATATATGCTGGACAGCAAGCCACTACCACACCCCCCCCTCTCTCTCCCTCACTATGCCACAGCAGAACAAAGGTCTGCAGCACAAGCCGGGCTCAAGATGGAGACGAGGATGAGGCCTGAAGCATGACAGTGGCAGCCATGTTACCGTGGCCATTTGTCTCAGTCTGTAGTTTTCTGCCTCACTGGCTCATCTACAGGTTGGCACGGTCTAGGTGCTGAGTAGGTACAAGCTTGGCGCTCCCTTTCAGACTGCTCTGCCAGCCATGCTGACCGACACTGACAACCATGGAAGACTACAGTACAGAACATCAATATTAAATTTGTGCAGAGATGGTAAATAATTCACCACTCAGAGTAGTGGCCAGGGGAAAATCACTTGTGAAAGCTGTGTGCCGCTGCGCGCACGCCATCACAGAGACAGCCGGTTATCCAAGAGCCTAAGAATGCACACCATCCATCAGCAAGTCTCCAAGAATAGGAGCGCCAACTGTTCAAACAACACAGATAACTACCACATACTCCACTAATGCAGCGCTGCAGGCTCATACAAAACTTGTTTTCCCAGTTCTAGTATATGATAATACATGTCCTGTCAACAGCTTTGTCAGCTAAGGTGAAGGACTTGGCTCAGGAGCCCTATTTCAATGAACCTTGAACAAAGGTTGCAAGCAGGCAAGCATACTGTAGCAGTAGGGCAAATGTATAGCTGGCAAGATATTGGAGGAGGGCAAATTGTGAGCTTAAAGCTTTTATTACTGCTTAGCCCTGGCAGCTCGATACACACGCGCGCGCACACACACGCACACACACACACACACACACACACACAGCCCCCTCCTGTCTGCCCGTCCTCAGCACTCACAGAACACAGTGTACCAAACTGATCTGATTGCAGCTCTGTCTCCCAGACCCCAGTAACTCTTACAGGAACAAAATGTACAACACTGATCCAAGTGCAGCCCCCTACCGGTCAGACCACAGTTTAACCCTTTATAGAGAACACAATGTACAACCCCCTTCCACTGACCAAATGCACAACTGAATGTTTCCTGTTTTTCTGATAAACATCAGCTTGAGAAGGCGGCCCCTTTGAGGAAGAAAAACAAAAGAAAAAAGGAACTCAGTTCCTTTACTGGTAAAAGGAAACTGAAAACTGGAATGAGCCACAACATGTCACAGAAATTCATTCAACGTGGCATGTGGATTGTGAGCTTGCCCCGCCATTTTCTGTTCTGCAAAACAGCCCCTGCAGGGTGGAAAAGCTCCAGCATGTGGGAGAGAGTGAACGAGGCTCCATCCCCCTCTGGTAACAAAGCCCTAGTCTCTAGTCGCATGAAAGTGGGGTGGGGGGAGGGCGAAGGTCAGAGGTCTCACGTGTCGAGGCACAAGGTGATAAATCAGTGCACCAGGGCAACGGTCCCCACAAGCCCCCTCCCTTTGTTGAAAAGACTCAAGATGTCTATACAACCAACAAACACTCCACTACAGGCAAATTACCACCATCAAGAGCCCTAAGCATACAGACAGTACATACACACACATCACCGTAACAATACATCTATAAACCAATGCCAAGGATTAGAACCTTCAAATTATCGTAGGCAGACACACCCCTCCCACCAAACTAAACTTGTCTCCTCCCACTTTTGCAGCATCAGCCTATAACAACACGGCACATGAACATGTGCATCTCTGATCTCCGCCCCTCTGGAGTGTGCACGTGCCAGGCAGAGGTGCTCCTGTATATGGGCCCCATAGGCAAACACACAAGAGGGGGGAGAGAGCAGGAGAGAGGGAGAGGAGAAAGAATATGATCCAGAGAGCAAGTTGGTACAAAATGTTCTGCCTCAGAAGCCACGCCCTCGCCCTCTCCAATAGAAGGAAGACCACACCCCCCCATTTATAAAGGGGGGGGGGCTCTCACCTGGGTTTCCACGGTGACATCCAGAAGTGGTGGATCCTCTTTTGGCCCTCGCAGCCAGCTGAAGATGAGCCCCATGGTCGCAAGCTTCCGACACACACCACGATCAACGGACTGGACTACCAGGAGCGCCGCCAGCTACGCACCCTTATTCTAACAGTCTCGAGTGGGTGTGTGGCGCTGTGGGGCGGACCTGTGTGCCAGTTGTTTGCCTAAAAGCGACAAGTCCCACTAGCTAAATGATGCATGTGCGGAGCATGCGACACTCCCCACGCATGTGTGTGTAGGTGCCTATAGAAAGCATGTGTGTCTAAGGCGTATCTGGCACGTCTACAGACTGAGCAGAAGCCTAGAGCTGGGGGGACCAGAGAGGAGGGGGTTAGGGGGGCGGGGATCCAAGGAACGGACCAGCAGACTGGGCCTTCTCATTTAGACTCACGCTACGCTGGCGGCTCGGGTTGGGGGGTAAGTGTGTGTGTGTGTGTGTGTGTGGGGAGGGGGGTATTCTGATTTCCAGGAACCATATCAACTGACTATCATATAACCCCTCTCCCAGCACATGTGTTAACATACATGTGAGCACATGTCAGCGGCACAAACATGCCAGATGCGGTCAAGGCTGAACAAATGACAAGAGCCAAGCACACACTAAACATGGGACACTGTACAAGACGTGCACAGCAGCTACAGCCAATGCTGCCTTCACTGTACTTCAGAGTAAAGCTACTCTTGTTCAATTAGCACAAAACAAAGACTCCCCTCCAACAGGAGTACAGCTCCTAGCAACAAAGAGCAAGCTGCTCATGTTCAATTAGCACAGTCAGCATCAAGAACGATGGCAAAGAGATGGGAAATCTAACTTCATTCTATCTCAAATGATCCCCTGCAGGGGACAGGACAGGAGATGAATTCAATTAGTACCAAGCCATGTCTCGCTGTCAGACAGCTAGCCGACGTCCCTCGTAATGTATGGAGACTGCAGCACAAGCCCCGCCCCCTCCAGTCATGTACAGTCCCTGGTAAATGGAACACGCTGTTCCTTCTCCTAGACCCCCCCCCCCTCCCCCTTCTTCCACTTCACTCCTCCCACAGGGACATCACTCCCATCTCATAAAGCATGGAAGGAACCACGGCAACCATTTCCTCAGCAGAGAATTACACCAGGGCTGAGTCAACACTGTACTCAAAATATTATAAGGTGAACAAATGTTTGTCTGCAACCTAACGGCATGGGACCTCTAGGCCGGTACCCCCCAACCCTTCCCGCTTGCCAAAGGTTCACAAACCCTGTAAGTGAAAGTTGAAAGGCAGCCTTACCTCTGACACTGGTTCTGGCTCTGGAATGACAGGTTCTGCCTCCTGCACTGCAGCAGCTTTGTCTGTAGGGGGCTCCACTGGGGGTTCTTCTGGGACCACCACCTCCGCCACGACCACCTCTGGCTCAGGCTCGGGCTCTGGTGCCGTTACCTCGACTGGGGCGGGTTCTTCAACCGGGGCGGGTTCTTCGACCGAGGCGAGTTCTTCGGCCGAGGCGGGTTCTTCGACCGGGGCGGGTATCTCGACCGGGGCGGGTTCTTCGACCAGGGCGGGTATCTCGACCGGGGAGGGCGCGGGTACCTCAACTGGGGTGGGTGTGGGTACTTCAACCGGGGTGGGCGCAAGTACCTCAGCAATGGGCACAGCTTTGGGAATGGCCTTTGGAACCTTTGCTGCTGGAACCTTTGCTGCTGGAACCTTTGCTGCTGGAACCTTTGCTGCTGAAACCTTTGCTGCTGGAACCTTTGCTGCTAGAACCTTTGCTGCTGGAACCTTTGCCGGAATCTTTGCCGCTTTAGGGACCCCTGGAGGCGGCGCGGCGACCGCTGCGATGCCTGGAGTTCCCTTACTGGACACAGCGTACTGCTCCTCCAAGACTCTCCTCTGGGCCTGCTGTTAGAGCACAGAGAGAAGAGAGGCTCAGAACAGCAGCGCTAGCAGCAACAGCACCCACCTTAGAAGTCATAGATTGTGGAAAGAGGGTGTTGCAAGAAAAGAGGTTACTAAAGGCCAGGCCAACCCTGGGGTCAGCTTGTTAATGAATCTAGTTTGGGGGTCAGGAGGGGCGAGCCGGGGGCTAGCGAGGACCAACATGTTGTTTTCACCTCCGAGGACTAAAACCTTTTAGGCAATGGGGAGAGAGTGAAAAAGTGATGGGGGGGCCAAACAGGTTAGATAACGGCTGTAAACTGGCTGAATCCAAACGAATCTGACGGGTCTAGTGAAGCGGGGCAGAGAATCCAGCGAGTCAGCAGGGCTGGGTCGCTGTGGATGGGGCCCCCATGGGCCAGACAGTGGCCTAATCACATCATAATCAGGTTATAATCACACCTAAGCGCCTCATTAGGCTTGAGAGAGGGGACAGTGGCCAGGCAGGAGTTTACACAGCTATGCAAGCCCATAAGCCCCTATGTGTGCGGAAAATTAGATCCCCCGAGTTTGGCCGTCAAAACAACCCCCTCCCCCCTCCCAATAATCGACTAGTGGGCAATTTCACTGGAAATGAGGTCAGTTTTGGTTCCAGTCATCGATAACAAGCATCCTTGAGAAAGAAACGAGTACAACCACTGTTAACGGTGGGAAGAACGTGCTCGAAAGTATTTATTCGAGCAAAGTAGTCATCCAAGAAAAATCTGGAAGATTGAAGAGACAGCCAGGTCCCACCCCCCTTGCTTCACTTCAACCAGCAGATATCTTCAGCATGCAGGGTGATAAGACCGGAGTCTGAGCAGTGACTGATTTGGGAAAGGTTTCTGAGGGGGCCCTGACATGGCTTTAAAAAGACACTGAACAGACCCCGAACTGGCAAGTCGAAGGAAGAACATTCCTATGATGCACTACCTAATACAGGCTTGGGAAAAGACCACAAACTAGAGGGGAGTGAGGAAAGGACATCGGGGCAGGATTGCCTCTCAACACACATGCTGAAAACCCCTCCTGGACCTGTAGGGCAACACGGGTTCAGTTCAGACCAAGCTGTGGGCTGTGAGTAGCATACATGGCACGTGGTGGGGGGGGCATTTAAATGAGACGCTGGATAACAAACTTATTGTGGTGGGAAAGACAATAGTGTACAGTGGAGATGGCTGCATGGTATGGGGTGGGTGGGCGAATATAGGGGAGGTGGGTGGCGACCGGGCATACATTGTGTGTGACCCCTGCCCTCCAGAACTTTGAGGCTACATGATACTTCTCTGGCCACACCCACCGCTCCCTTCCTCCCTCTCCATCCCCCAATGGGTGGGAAGGTGGCACATGCGCAATGACATGTTTCCATCGCAGCGCATACCAGCCAGTATAGGGGCTGGGGAATGTGCGCACTTAACATATACAATACGTACTGATTTGCACCGATTAAAATGCGTCTTATGTTGAATCGTGGATAAACTTCTGCGCAAATCAAATGACGGTAAACTAATTTACAGTAGGCTAATTGGATCGCAATTACTTCCACTGTGATTGCCTTATGCACCTTTGTCCAAAACAAATTCTTAGTAGGCCCTATGTGTAACTACCATGGCAAATAAACTGATTCTGATTTTAATGCAACGGGCTTGTGTTGCTATACAGAGGACCAAAAGTCAACAAATTGTAAACAGACGGTCCAACGCCTGATGGTCGAAACAGTTTTGGAGAACTACTGCCGGCCAGCTGTTTTACTCCGTTAACGCACGGACCCAAAACTGGCCTCGAGTGGATCGGTGAAAATGAACATGACAAAATAGAACTGATTTTTAAAACTCATCTGATTTAAAAGGCCATGAGAAACCTTATGAAAATGTGAAAGGTATGATTATTACTATTATTATTATTGTTGTTGTTGTTATTAAGGATTAGGTTAACGCATAGAAAACAAAAGGTCTGTCAGCTTAAACGATAAACGAATATTCAAATAATGCAAGCCGGGGGGGGGGGGGCACGCTCAAAGATAAACTCTATCCATGCTTCCGATCAGCCCCATATCTGAACATACCTCTAACGTTTTGCAGTACGTGCAGGTTGATACGCACTAATGAGTGTAGGAATTCCGTAATTGCACGATAATAGCCTACATTTTAGTGTCGCTTGCTTTCAAGGCAGGTGCGCGCACTTACCACCCTCCTCATGCGGCGCTTATTCTTCTTCCTCTTGCTGGGCATTTTCGCGTGTGGGGTTTGTACAACGGGGGAAACCTAGAAAGAACCTAAATTTCTATTCTCCCTGGAGACGGAGAAGAAAGGAAGGTTCACTAGATATAGCAGCAGTGATGAACCCTGGTCTTTTGATCAGATGTTACTCATATGTAGGACAATGATCTTTTTAAAGCTCTCTGTATTTTTTTCATCTCTGCATAGACCTATCAGGCAGAGGAACTGTGAGGGGGCGTAGACGAAAGAGGGGTGTGCGCGTTGTGGGCACTCTCGATTAGCATCAAGTCCATTACCCCGGGGTTACGTAACACTATCGAATGGGTTCGGAAGAATAGCTCGGGTTCGGAAGAATAACAACTGGGCCACGCGCCCTTTTTCATTGAGAATGAATGTGTTGAATGTGGGTTATAATATTCGACGGTTCTGCGACCCTGTTGTTGTTCTCGACAATGTGTAATTCTGAAAGCTTGTTTCATATCCTGTGTTAGACTGTTCATAACCGCACATGCGCGTATGGTATGTAGGCCAACCGCATGCGTTTGTGCGTCTGGCTGGCTGTGTGTAACCAGTATGCAAGTGTAGTCCATTTAGGGTACATCATTTCTTAACAGCGCCCGCTGAGGCGAGCAGCGCTTGCTGGGCAACACAGCAGACATGGATGGAGTTTCAGTGCCCGCACGTGTTTTCACCCGCCACGGGCTCCTATAGCCGCTGCTGATGTGGAGACGTGTCTGAGAGACCCTTATAGCTTCGGCGCAATAAATAAATATATATGAACACACTGGGCTTGGTGTCTGTCGTAAATAACTCGGACAGCACCGCAGTCCCGTTACAACTCACTGGACGAAAAGCGAGCGAAAAGAACATCAAGCTAGAAACATGGCCGTGAGGAGGCGTGTCACTATGGCTTTGTTTGGATGTGCGCGCTTCTGTGTTGTTATGCTTTTGTCGTTTTCTCTTCTTGGTATCGCTGAATGATTACAGTGTAGATGAGAATGATCTAGAAAATGTATAGGCTATGGGTTATGCAAGACGTTTTGTAATGTATAATTGAGTCTCCATGATTTTTACTTTAATAGTAGGCTAGGCTAAAATGCATCACGGTAATAAACTGTCGGCTACCACAAATTGTAGTAGAAGTACTAAGTTGGTGTAACATGTTCAACCTTAAAATGAGATTTTCGACATGCAGTAAGCCTCAACTGATAAAAGGAAAAAAATATTCACACCGTCTTGTTGGAAATCACAAACTGGGGCGAAGTGTGTCTGCATGTGTTCTATAGAAACCTACATTCATTTTTTAGACCCACATGCAGGCATATGCAATCTCCTTGAGCCACGTATGTATGAAGAAGCACGCATGTGCAGCTACACAGCTAACGGCAGTTATCATGTTCTCCATTAACCATTACCTCCTGTTTGATGTTATCTCTCTGTACTCTATGTACCGTACACCCGTGGAAAGAGGTATAGTTTAAAACCATAGCCTAACCTTTCATATTAGTAACCATAACCTTTAATAGAAGTAAAGACTTGCTATCTCCCACAATAGCCTCGATAGGTCCAAAATCTACTGGCTTGGCTCTGACACCAACATAACCTGCATTCCTCCAAGCCTCTGCCTTTAAGAGCTTCTCTGCACGCACGCACAGACACACATGTGTATACACACATACACACACTGCTTATTCCAATTCACTGCTTCCAATTCAAAACAAACACTGCTCAAAAGCATCACACCAATACACAATACTTGATCCACTCAAACTGTAATTTCACTCCCCAATCGCTTTCTTATTGCTGCCTGCTAGTCCCCCTCAGCACCCCCTCACCTATATCCTACCCTATAGGACCCCGGCCCAACCCCCACACGTGCCTCAGAGCAGGGTCCAAAATGGATGTTTGTGTGTGTGTGTGTGTGTGTGTGTGTTTCCAGTTACATAACAGACGGAAAGGGGACAGGGAGAACGTTAGGCTCACTGCAGTCAAGGGACTTCCCAACCCAATTCTACATGCTCAAACTGGGCAGCTGGGAAACAGTATGCCATACATAGATTGGTGTGTGTGCGTGTATGCGCACACATGCGTATGTGCATGCTTCAGGTTACTGTGTGTTGGTGAGAGCTTACAACATGCTGGTGGCAGATATTCTAAAGGTCTTTAAATCTATGGCTATTTTGTTTGTGGGTTTAAACAAGTCAAAGTCAGTCAGCTTTATTAGTCACATACTACATCATACAGGTACAACGAGTAGTTGTTCAGGCTGGGTTGTAAACTGGACCCAAATGCACGACACAGGAAGCGGGAAATAAATGCAAAGCCCAAAGGGCAATTTAATGAATTCAAGTCCTCAATCCAAGCTTGTAGTCCAGGGCCAGAAGAGTGGGAGTCAGGGAGGTTTCTCTCGCAAACCAGTCTGGATACTCTCCATAGAGATCCATTTGTGGCAGATCAGAAAACAATCTTGTCAATTAGCGTTTGCTCTAAGGAATTTTAAATACAAACAGCTACAGGTGTGATGACAGCAAGGAGCAGTTGAAGTTAGCGTGTGATACAGATGGCTCATCCAATCACTTGGGAAGTATTTTTGAAAGTGCCTGCCTTTTTCCAAACAGTTTCCAATGGAGAGTTCCCAGGCTTCAGGCTAGACAGCAGCATAGTGCATAGAAATTCAAAATGTCCCCTCTTGATCCTTAGACAAATCCCACCCCCCTGATGTGTTTCCTCCTAAGTGCATAGCACCAAGCCTGAAAAGAAATCTAAGGGGCCTTCATTATAAGGTTCAAACATGTTTTGCGGCTCCAGGCAGATTAAGGCCATAAGCGCATTCACCAATTAACCACAAGCGTCTTCACCACGTACGTGCCGAGGTACTAGGCGTCTCTGGATCAGTCTCCGGGGAAGAGGAGCAGGAAGGCGCCCCAGCTCCGGAGACACAGGCGGGAGAGCAGAGACGGACCAGCGCACGCTCAGTGTACACTGATGGCCCGGGGGGAGCAGAAGGAGGTGGTTGTGGAGGCGAAGACCGTGGAGCTGTAACAGTAGTGAAATGTTCTTCCATTAGCTCTTGTGCTCCCACTAAGCAATATAGGGAGATGACACAAAGGTATAAATGTATAAAGGTAAATGCATGCATTATGCATTATGTATCTACATATACTGTAAGATGTACATGAAGGGATGGGGTGCTGGGGTGTGGGGTTGAGGTTGTGAAGCTGGGTTAGGCAGGAAGAAAATATGGGTATATATACCCATACTGTATATATAATGTATTTGTTTATTTTTATCTATAGAGCCTATTAATATGTATATTCATTCAGGATGGACTGAGGGAAGAAACTTCTTCTGAGCCTCTCCGAGATGGTTTTGAGTGTGTGTGTGTGTGTGTTTGCTAACTTTGTCTTTGTTCTTGTTCTTCATATGCCTACTGGCAATGATGAATAATTGATAACCAGCTGATCAGGAGTGTTGTTTTGCTGGGTAGATCAGAAGTGTTCTTATACAGTAGTATGGCAACCCCCCCCCACCCCCAGTAGACCCCCACACCCCCAACCTTCCCACAAACACAGGGCTACCAGGCCCAAACAGGCGTTATTACAGTAGATCAATCAACGCCTGTCTGAGTAAATCAGCTCCCCCATTACTGTTTACACACAAAGCGCCATATGTGCCCCATGTGGGGGGCGTTGGTGTCATCAGGAAGATGATGACAGGCCAGCACGCTGGGGGTGGCGGTTCCTCTCAGGGGAGGTGGCTTGGCGTGGGAAAAACGGAGCACTGAGGCCAGATTATTTTGATTCGCTATAAAAGACAGCAGTTTTCTTTGAGCTATGAATGCTAGAGTCTGCCTGCTGCTTGTTTTGGGGCAGTTTTATGTGAGTGACTGAAGTGTTCATATTCTAGTCTAGTGATGTATTCTCTGTGTGTGTGACCATAGTTTAATGGTCCAGCAGGCATGTATCCTTGTGTAGCTGAGGGCTGAACACTATGGTTGATGTTTCAAAGGTAGACAGTATAGGAGATGCAGAAATATGCACCACAGATCATTATTACCTCTGCCCCAGCGACCGCGCAGGTAATATCTGCAGTGGCATGTTAGTTTGTTCATCCATCCGTCAGCAGGATTACACTAAAACTACCATGTGTAATGGTGTGTATCTGAATCACGGGGTGTGTCCACAGGCCGCCCAAACAGAGCCGGCCATTCACTTCTTTTCATTTTTTGGACTAGGATTATGCAAAAACTACCAGAGCGATTTTCATGAAACTCGATGGAGGGGTGTAGAATGGGCCACCTTACTGTAGAACCTATTCAACTTCGGAGTGGATTCGAATCACTGGGCAGGTCCACGTGCCGTCCAAACACGGCTGGCCCTTCACCTCCTTTCATTTTTTGGACTCAGGAGTGAAATATCTCGACATGGGAAAGTTAGAGACGGGTTTTGGACTGGCACAAACGTCTTGACCTAACTGATGCAGTAATACCAAACATGTCCTACGCAGGAACATGTGAACGCACAGAGCCATGAAATGCATTCATAGGCGGAGGTCTGTGCTCACCAAGCACCATTTCTAGTATTCTTCATGTGCTCTGCTCTACAAGCAACTGCTGCGTGTTTGTGCGCCCTTACCTGTGGGTTAAAACATGACAGCCAAATGCAAGAGTTTAGGTGTCTAATCCTAATGGCAAAATGGTATACTTTTTGTTATGGGTTAGACTAAGATTGAGTTCAAGTGTTATATATGGAGGCTTAGCCATGATCTGGGTCAGGTCTTGTTGTGACTTATCCTAGGCTATTTTCCTGTGACTTTGTGGATTAAGGTTAGTCCTTGCTCTATTTGAAGCAGGATTAGGCTTCGACCTGTGGAGTCCTTCCTGGCCCTCCCAGGTTCTCAGTCGAGAGGTTTCAGAACACCTGCGTCAACGTCTGAGGACGACTGAACACCTGCACGTCAACGCCTGGGGACAACTGATTGTCTTCAATCAATAGCGGCTCATCATTAGACTACAGAAATTTAGTTCCTCATTTTTCTCATTATCAGATGACAGTTCATGTACAGTATGTGTGTGTGTTTGTGTACGGTATGTGGCATGTGTGTGTGTGTGTGTGTGTGAGACGTGTATGTGTGTGTGAGACGTGTGGGTGTGGTTTGTGGAACTTTGTGGTTCTTAGAAATATGAAGATGAGATCACTTCACAAGCAGGGCCTAGGTCGTTTCAGTTTCAATACAGCCACACCAGGAAGCTCACTGAGTGATCCAGTTCAATAAATGGAAAAGAGATATCTTATTGTCCCCCAGCCGATGACATTGAAGGAAGGGGGCGTATTAATGGGACCCTTGTACATTAGTATGTGCCTTCATATGTGTGTGTGTGTGTTTGTTCATCTGTCACACATGTACCAGAGCACACCAAACTAAAAATAGTGCCAGAAACAAGCTGGCGGTGTGATGTGACATGTGACGCTGTGACATTTGATGACGTGCAGCAGAGTTCTCTCCCCTCCTCCCTCCAGATGAGGCGAAACACAGGAAATACTCCAGTTTTCCCGGTTCTTTTTATATTAAACTCACTAATATTTGAATTCATTATTTTACTTTAGAATAAATTTCATTTTAAACTGAACATAATATCAAAAAATATGATGGGCCATATGCCAGCTCTATAAATCTAAATTAGAAAAGCCCACTCCACCTACACATTCAACAACTGCACATGCTGACAACATGCATCATGGGTGGGGGATAACATGTTCACTGTGAACTTGTTTTCAGTTATCTGTCAATTGTTTTTTGACCATGAATTGATTTATTTCAAATTTTGGATATCAAATCATTTTCAGAAATTTCACTGACCAGGAGAAATTGAAAACTGTGGGAATTCAGAAACGGCAATTTAAATTCAATTGTTTTTTAATTATATTTAGAATATGAAAACTACATCTATACAATTATCTGAGTATTCCATTTGTTTTTATAGAAACAGCTCTACAGCAGAGGCCTCAAGCCATCCTGGCTTTTGTGGGTCCCTGTTTTCTTGATTTTATCTGTGCTTTGACCCAATGACAGGGTGACTCTCATACTCCCTCCTTTACCATACCTTCCTTCTCACTAGGGACCTGTAGGAATGTGCTCTGTCAACAAACACCCACACCCATGGCTCCTAGCTCCTCAGTACAGCCTGTTTGCCCCTTATGCACCACACACACACACACACACACACACACAAGTATGCACACACTCGCGCGCGCTCACTTCAGCCCCATAGATGTATTAAACCTGGTTCACCGCTCCTGGCAATTTCCTTTGACCCCCAACTAAGCTCAGATATGTTACCTTTGACCTCTCTCCTACAGCCCACTACTCTAACAGTGGATATACCAGTGACAGAGCCCCTCTGTCTGGTGGACAAAGATAGCCCTCCCTTGAATCAGCATGCTGGAAAGAAATACCAGAGGCCCCAACAGCCATATTCATATCAGAATACCTCAGGCCCCACCAGCCATATTAATACTGTATTATTAAGTGAATCCCTCAACTGCAGCAACTGTGGCCAGTCATCAGTCAGTGGTTAGTGCACAGTCACATGTGTTGTCCCTCTCAGGACCGCCCCCCCTTTCGTTTTTCATTTTACCCCCCTTTGTTCAGTCTGTCTTCTGCTAACTTGCCCCAGGACCGGGGGCGTATTTTAGTAATTTCCGAATCCCAGCAGGCAGGAGTTTTTTGGGGGGTAGGGAGGATGGGGGTGGGGAGGGGGAGGGAGAGAGAGAGAGAGAGAGAGAGAGAGAGAGAGAGAGAGAGAGAGAGAGAGAGAGAGAGAGACAAACAGCAGTTTTGAATCTACTCTAGAAGTTCTAGTCTTGACTCCTCAGCAGAGTTACAGAGTGGAATGCAGGCCCTCCAAGTGTGAAATATCCACCCAGCCAAACCTCATACTACAACTGGCAACATTCACACTTTACTGCTTAAAATAGATGTGCAACTGACTGTTAATTCTGTGTAGAAACCATCTTGTATCCACCCCAAGTCTTAGCTGTAGGCCTATTTTCTTATACAAACCATTTGTCTAATGCAAACTGACATACTTTTTTTTTGCCGTAGGCCAACATACCTGTTAGACAGGTCATGACACATCTAACCACTGGTTATATTAAATATATAGGCTACAACAAACCTAGATTAAGGAAGAGGACTTTATTGTAGATTTTGTTTGAAGAAGTTTGTTGCAAATGTAGATATGAAGTTATGGGGTTATGTTCATATCAGTTCTAGTGGACATAGGTGATTCAAGAACAGGAAGTTGTTGAGTAGGATAAAACCTGACTGTCTTTGTCATACTGAACAAGGGCAAAATGGTGGTGGAAGCTCCACGTGCTGTTTTACCCCTCTGAACCCCAGAGCCATACTCTAAATAGACAGTATCGCTCCCTGGTGCTTCAATGGTGTCATGACATACAATGCCCTCTCCTGTCAAACAAAATTGACTGACTAAAATAATTGAAAAAATCGTTCTTTGTAAAATCGTTCTTGTAAACTCTCTTCTGACTACTAACTCACAGTGGTACATTGTGAACTATGTCAAACAACCATGTCAAAGTGCAGTCCATTCAGTAAACAAGTTCTACTGGCCAAGAGATGATATCAACTGGTATTCTACTGGCCAAGAGATGATATCAACTGGTATGAACTACAGTAACAAGTTCTACTGGCCAAGCCTATGAGATGATATCAACTGGTATGAACTAACAAGTACTACTGGCCAAGCCCAAGAGATATCAATGGTATGAAATATGAACTAACAAGTTCTATTGGCCAGGTGATGATATCAACTGATATGGACTAATAAGTTCTACTGGCCAAGCCTAAGAGATGATATCAACTGGTATGAACTAACAAGTTCTACTGGCCAAGCCCAAGAGATATCAACTGCTATGGACTAACAAGTTATACTGACCAAGCCTAAGAGATGATACTGGTATGGGGATGACCAGATTGTTTGTCTGATGCACTGAGAACCGCTGCCAGTCAAACAAAAGATCAGTTCAGAACAGAACCTGACTGTGTGAAAAGTGGCAGTTCAATAGTTAGTGTTTCTAATGTTCTTGTGGACATATTTTATACGTTTGTATGACAATGTTGCATTATGAAAGACATATTTTAGTCAATAGGTTTCACCTCATGCAATTATTTCTGTTACATAAGAAAAACGGTTTTAAAAATGGTAATGTGAAACAATATAACTTTACATGTGTTAAAAGCAAATAATTACTAACCAAAACAATTTCTTAATACTATAATTAACCTTTGCTGTCTTTGATTATATATACAAATAATATAGTCAAATTACATCCTAGAAAGCCTGATCTCATCTAAAATAGGTAACACCAGTGACAAAAAGGATACAAGTTTATGTAATTGTATACATATGTAAGTATGTATGTATGTATGTATGTTTGTATGTATGTATGTATGTATGTATGTATGTAGCCTATGTATGTATGTAAAAATATAAAAATATAAAAATACATTGCTGTAATTTATGTTGATATATTATGTGGTTAACTATTATCTGACGAAGTAAAAAAAATAAAAATAAAAAGGACAATTAAAAAATAGTTTTGGGCTGTTCAAAAAGGCACTATTTTCATAGAATTACCAAGACCTGTCTCCTTCAGCTTATAGTGGAGCTGAGGGCTGGGGACAGTTGACATCATCAAATCACCCTGTCTGAAAAGTGAGTGCAGGAGAGATGTGTGAACTCTATTCTGAGCGATACTTCTGACACTCAGTAACTTTCCTCAAATTATATCCGCCCCCTGACCTTCCTGACCCTTCAGATATAGGATTACATGTGTGACTGACATGTGCTGTTTGAGGACATGTGTTGGTGACATACTTATGTTGTGTTGTTTAAATCATGCATGCATCTTGTATGATTTTTTTTTATCATAAAATATGAAATTTGGCTTCACTCAGTTTGAACATCAACAGAAGAACTGTGATTTACATCAACAATTTGTATCTCACAGGTAAGTTGCAGTGATCTGTTTTCACCCTAGGCTAAATTGTAACAGAAAATTCCAGGCATTGAAACAAATAGTGCATTATAGTGGAGCAGTTAAGTGATATAATGGTTTATTTGGTGGTACAAGCATGAAATTGAGGTGGATGACAGTGTGGGGATAATTATATTTGAACAAGGTGATGAAAGTCTACTGGTTCAATCCCTTAATTGTGAGATTCTACACAATGTTTTATCATTGCTTAGAAATGCCCGGTAGATTAGTGCTAGCCCTATGCTAGCTATGGCTTTGGTAGGGATTTTGATAGCTTCTTCATACTATTATCATGTAATCTCTGGTTATAGGCAATTGATAGCTAAGAGTAACTGTACTTTATTTGATTTTTATGTTTATTACGTTCTGTTGTCCAAGTATGATTTAGTCCACGTTTTTGTTAGTTGGCTACAAACGTGTATTACCGGTGATATACTGCATTTACCGTTTTCGGCCACAGGAGGGCAGCAACAGGCTTAGAAAGACTGTGTTCCTTGTTCAGTTTCAGCAATTCAATGAGTATTTGAGTTAGGCTATTAAGTTATTTGTGTAAATATTTCATATATTATATTTCTTTATTATTTCAGAGACCACACACTCACTGTCTGTTAATGTAAGTGAAGAAGAGAATTGAAATGTCAAATAATACTTATTAAGGGTCTAAAAAGTACTAATATTGTCACAATACTGAGGAAAGCTTGCGTGCAACGAGGGCAAGTATACTCTCCTCTCACTTAAGAAACTGGACTCAGCATCATGATCATGATCACAAGTTTATACAGTTGACATATTTTTAAGCAATGGTAGTGTCTACTTTTCTTGTCAGTGAGTCTAACAAAATCAGACATTCATGTCATTTCAATTCACAGCTATTTCAGTGGCATGACTAGCTTATGTCCTACCAGTCCTAAACAGAAACAAGCCAGCCATTTTTCATTTCTGTGCGACTTTAAGTCATAATTGTCTGGACATTGCACTCCTCTCACCTGATATCCTGGATCGTTTCTCCTGGCTGCAGCTGAGCACTCTCCCTGACCACCCAGATTCACACTCTCAGGTTTACCTGAGGGGGTGATGGAACAGTCAATTGTCTCTTATTGATGGGTAACAAAACACATTGAGTTTAATGTTTTTGTGTTTTATAATTCTAATGCATATACAGTGTATGGTATAAAAACGCCATACCATGAAGGCCCAGGTTGTCAGTAGCCTATCTGTCCGGTCCATTGGCTCCTCCAACTGGTCACCAGCAGTTCTACCATCAGAAGTCTCCCTAGCATAGCTGTGCTTGTCCCTGACCAGCTGTGTTGATGACGACCTGGTTACTCTCCTGGGAGGTGTATGCGCTGACCTGCAGCAGGAAGGTGTCAGGGTCCTCCTCACAGTTGGTCTGAGTCTGAGTCAGAGCTGTCACGGTGACCGCTACGACCTGAAAAACACACACAAATAATAAATATAAACTATTATATTACTTTACATTTATGTGATACAAACCCCTTGTGTTTGAAAGAAGAGACTGAGCGGTGTCACTTGGGACCGTCTTGTCCATCTGTATATGGCTGTGATGTGATGCCTTTCTGTGTACAGGACCAATATTTAAAAAACAAAAAACAAAAAACAACATCAAAAGCAAGTCTCAGAGCCATTACTGCTAGTTTACAACCGTAAACTAGCACGAACTGTAAACGGTTTTACAGTGGTTACACTAGCTAACTGTATAGCAGCACTGACAGGTCTAGTCAACTTCAATTTTTACACTTTTAAACGTTTAATGTTAAACAAACAATTACCTGTCAGAATATTTGGGGAACCGGTTAAAGGCAAGCTCTTGACATGTACTCTGATAGTTTATTGCAGAACACTGTTTTCGTTTTCTTCCACAGCTGATTTTCTTCATGTTGACCTGACTGAATGCATTCGGCAGCAGATAACATTCTAATTGCGGCAACGCTACGCGAGCGTCCTCTTCCGGCGGGTGACAAAAATTGATCTCTTGGCGTTCCATACCACGTTGACGCATTGACGTCACACAATACACACGTCACTTCCGCCTCCGACTCGCACATGTGTTTACAAAACGAGAATGAAAACCTACGCATATTAAAACATTATTTCAAGTTAGTGTATTCGTAACAGCGCAAATATGGGTAAATTAAATGTTGTCGTTTTGAGGTACTTATCTCGAGACGATTTCCGAGTCCTCACAGCCGTAAGTAACCCCGCCATCACTGTTTTTCTAGATAGTTAGCTAGCTAGCTTAATTTAGTTAGCTTACCATGACATGTAGCCCAATGATTACAGTCAGCTAACCATAGCACCATCCGTGAGCGAGCTAGCAAGCTACTGCTAGCAACCTAAAGTCCATAAACCCATAAAAGATAAGCTGTTTGTAATATTGCAATGCTATTAAAAAACCTTGAACCACTGTCATCTGACAGGGATGAACTAACGCTAGCTTGTTAACATGCCCGATCCACCCTAATCTTTGATGCTAATGTATTGTCTTGCAGGTTGAGATGGGGATGAAGAACCACGAGATCGTCCCTGTCAGTCTCATTTCCTCCATCGCCAGCCTGAGACACGGGGGCTGCAACAAGATCCTGAGAGAGCTCGTTAAGCACAAACTGGTGGCCTACGAGCACTCCAAGTGTAAGTCACTCACAATGACTGACAAGACAGTAGCTAGCTGACATACTGTATGTGAGAGCTTTTGTAGTGTTGAAAGTAAGTGACATGCTGTTGAAACTAGTCTCTGTGGTTCCCAGCGGTACAGGGCTACAGACTGAACAACGGGGGATATGACTACCTGGCCCTGAAGACCATGTGTTCTCGGGATGTCCTCATTTCTGTGGGCAACCAGATGGGCGTAGGGAAAGAGTCAGGTAGGAAGTACTCACTCACTCACTGTCAGGTAATCAGATCTTCAAGAACAACTATGACGGGCAGTTGGAGCTTGTCCTGGCTCCTTGCCTGTACTGAAGCGCTGTGTATCTGTAATCCTCTGCTAGATATCTACATTGTGGCCAGTCCGGAGGGGGATCAGTACGCCCTGAAGCTGCACAGGCTGGGGCGTACCTCCTTCAGGAACCTGAAGAACAAGAGGGACTACCACAAACACAGGAAGAACATGTCCTGGCTCTATCTCTCACGCCTCTCCGCCATGAAGGAGTATGCCTACATGAAGGTACCTGCCACACTTACAAGTGATACCAAGAGCTATGAATAATGTATGTTATTAACAGTCCGTTTTTACCATGGCGCAGCGAGTCGCTAGCCGTGGTCTGTACACTAGAAAGTCAGTCAGTCACTCACTCACGTACGTACGTCTTGTGAGTGCACACAAGGAATATTTGTGGTGCGCAGGTGCAGTATGCCGCGCAAGCACACCAGGTCACTAATAATCACAGGCTGACCGAAAAGTGTAACGCTTCACAAATGTACAGGTCACTAGCCCGCTTCAGTGAAGCTTAATGGGGGAAGCCTCGCAAAACAGTCCTCATCCTTGTATTTCTGTCCATGGGTAAATAGATTTTTTCCAGCAGATTCAATCTTGTATTTATTTTATTTGTTTTTATTTGTGTGGTATTTATTCCATTTCGGAGACTCCCACGACCGCACTAGGCAGCAGTCAAACAAGGACGTTTTTTTGTTTGGTGTTTTGGTTGTCACTGCGTGAAAGCATAAATTTGACGTTAGAGCTCAATCTATCCATGGGAGAGAAAATTCCAGCAAATATCTTAGTCAATACAAGATTGATTTAGGACAGCAGTTTTGTGTTTGTGTTTATATGTGTGTGATGATTAGGCAGACCGATCTAAAAACAATGAGAACACCCACACATCCAGCACCGGTGGTACAGATAATCACAGTAGCCTATCCTGGCTCAGTGTATGATTGGCTGCATGCGCTGTGGTCTATCCACCATTTATGCTTGTCTGTGGTTCAGCACTCTGTTTTAGCCACCATGTGGTTTGTGACTGTTAATGGTTGTGTGTGTGTGTGTGTGTGTGTGTGTGTGTGTGTGTGTGTGTGTGTGCGCGCGCATTGTGTATCCTCTCTTCTCCCAGGTGCTATATGATCGAGGCTTCCCTGTCCCCAAACCTGTGGATTACAACAGACATGCTGTAGTGATGGAGCTCATCAACGGATATCCACTGTAAGTCACACCGCCACATGCACTGTCAGTCTATTGCTATGCCTGCTCTAGAAACCCTTCTTCTTTTCTCTGTATCTTCAATGTTATCTCTTGCTTGCTTGCTCTCTCTATTTGCTCTCAGTTAATGCCGTCTCAGTGCACCGCTTGGGATCTCAGCCCTCTCATTGGTTATCTCTGTGTGTGACATGGCGGTTTGGCAGGTGTCAGGTGCGCGAGCTGGAAGACCCGCCCGCCCTCTACAACGAGGTCATGGAGCTGATCGTCAAACTGGCCAATCACGGGCTGATCCACGGCGACTTCAACGAGTTCAACCTGATGTTGGACGACCAGGATCATGTGACCATGATTGACTTCCCCCAGATGGTGTCCACCACGCACCTCAATGCAGAATGGTTAGAGGCACAGACAGCCGCTCACATGGGTGCAGATGTATGTCGCTGTGTGACTAACCTCCCTGTCATGTCTCTCCAGGTATTTTGACCGGGACGTCAAATGTGTCCGAGATTTCTTCGCAAGACGATTCAATTACGAGAGTGAGCTCCACCCCACATTTAAAGACATCAGGTGAGTGTGCGTGGATCACGGAGGGAGGTAAGATCAGAAACGAGGAGGTGCAGAAATAGAACTCGGGACGGTTGTAACCCAGAGGAAGATTCACACGCGTACTTTGGCGTGTGTCCTGCAGACGCTCCAGTTCCCTGGATGTGGAGGTCTCAGCCAGCGGCTTCACCAAGGACATGGAGAGAGACGCAGCCCTGCTGCACCCTGCGGGACCAGAGGGAGAGGATGAGGAGGAGGAAGGAGAGGAGGAGGAAGAGGGGGAGGAGGAGAAGGAGAGTGTGGACATGGACGAATACAGACATGCTTTGCTGGAGCTGGAGGGCCTCAAAGTCAGCGAGCAGCCGGCAGACGCGCACAGCGAGGATGGGGAGAGAGAGGGGGAAGGAGAAGAGGGAAACACTGACCCCGCCCAGCTGGCCGGGAACGACGGAGAGAAAGAGACGGAGGACGAGCAGAAGGAGGGAGAAGACGCGTGTCCAGAGCTGGCGGACCTGTCCGTAGCCAACAAGGAGTTCAAACCGTTCAGGTAAACTTGCCGCTGTGTTTGATTTTTTTAACTGAACAGAGCCGTCGCCGTAATTTGTCCCGGGTCCGGGAAAGACTCGCCTTTAAATGCAACTGTCACTTTTTAGTGTAACTGAAATTTGTGTGTATTGCTGTATCTTGCAGAGTGCTAACTGAATGTTGCTGTTGTGTGTGGGTGTGGTCTCCACTACAGAGACTCAGAGAGCCTGCTGCACGTGGTCGAGCACAGCAGGAGGCAGAGGACCGACAGCGAGGCCACAATGGGAAGCGTGGGGAGCTGCTCTACCATACCACCAGTTAGTACACACACTCACACGCACACACACATGCACACACACACATACATACACACACACACATGCACACACACATGCACACACACATGCACACACACACACATGCACTCACACATACACACACACATGCACACACACACACATGCACTCACACACAAACACATACACACACACACACGCACACATGCACACACACACACTCACACACACATGCACACACACACACATGCACACACACACACACTCACACACACACATGCACACACACAAGCACACACACATACACACACACACTCACACACGCATGCACGCACACGCATACAAATACTCATACATCTTGCCAACCTTGAGACGAGTTGTATCTTGTTTGAACCCAGTCCGACCCAGGTCCAGTTATCAGTCAGTAAGAAACCAAGCCTTACAACTAGTTTTTTTTTTTTCTTGAAAAAATAAATGACAAACACATTTTTTGTGAAACAAACCTTTGAATGGTCACATCTTCAAGTTTTGTGAAGGTTGTTGGCTCTTGATTGTTGTGAAGGTTGTCAGTTCAGGACTCCTCCATGGTGGACCAGGTCCTGGACCTTCTCCCCCAGCTGCCCTGGTGTATCTCCACGGCAGGAGCCCCAGTCCTCTAGAGTCAGGTTCTCTCTGGGGTCACTGAAGACATGACTTCATAAGACATGACTGAATAAGTCTACAGAGATAAATTAATCGACACAAATAAATGCATGGATACATGGATAAACAAGTGAATGGGCATGTTTACCTGAGTGTTGTAGACCCTCTCCACCTCCACCCGATCATCAGGGCTTCACCCCCGTTCGGTCTGTCAATGCAGAGGCAACTGGAAACGGAGTGTGTGCGCGTGCAGGTGTGAGAGAAAGATGTACAGTACGCGTTGACATGTGTGTGTGTGTTGTAGGAGGTGGTCCGTCAGAAGGTGCGGAGGCAGCTGAGTAAGCAGCAGAAGGCCGCCCAGCGGAGACGTCTCCAGAAGGGAGAGGCCAACCTGGTGACCACGGAGAGGAGGGAGAACCAGAGCAACATCAAGTCCAGCCTGGAGAGCGCCTCCTTCTGGGGATGAATGGGACTGCAGGCAGGAGGATGGGGAAGGGGTGGGTCTCAATGTTGATTTGGCACCTCCTTTGCCTGTCATCTGGACTTCAGTGCCCTGCAGCCGGTGAGGGAAAGAAGACTAGGAAAGGCAACTACAGTGGACTATTGGGACAGACGGGAGAGAGTTTTGGCTTTCTCACACATCTCTCTCCTCTAGTCCAACCCTGACCAATGGAGGGAGTCGAAGAGGAGAAGGGCTTAATGGGTACAGCTAAGGGTCGGTTAACACAGTGACCTCACAGACTGCACCGGGCAGTGTGAATATTTCTTGTCAAACCACATAACCAGCTGTTTAACCGAATGACAATAAAGCATTCATAAGCACAACAGAGCATTTCTTGTGCGTGTTTTACTGTAGTTGTACATGTTCATCAGTCTGACCCACACTAACCCCATGACGGACCTTGGAGCTGCTGGAGGGTTTGGGTGGGCTAGGTGGGATATCCCCATCTGCGTCTGCTGCATACCAACAGTAGGTTGCTGACATGGTGAGATGCCGATGTGTGTTCTATGAGATGGTTGGAGGAGGTTTCCGTTACAATGCCTGGGGTCGTCTATCCATCAAGATGCTAAAGTCTCTGGTCTCCAGGCTCCCCAACAATGACAGGCATCTGAATGGACGACAACATCCGCCCTCCTGTCAACCAATCAGCTCAATGGAGACACAGACATAGGCACAGACCATGAGGAAACACACGTTTAGTAACACACACACATTCGCACAAGTTCTATTGGGCCACACACATAAACACTGCATGCACACATGGACACCACACACACACACACACATATACAAACATGGAATTGAAAGAAAAGACTAAGCTAAGAACGGAGCTAAGAATCTCCTCCATTCTCTGTACTTGCTTCATTAATGTGTAAGAGGCTTTGAGGGAGCAGATGAATGCAGACGTGAACAAAGGCCATTCATACAGATTGAGGGTGAATGGAGCGCAGGCCCTGGGCTCTGTGGACACAGGCAAGTGTGTGTGTGTGTGTGCGTGTGTGAAGTCAACAGCTAGCCCCACAGCGCCAGCCTAGACCGTTCTCATGCTCAGCTCAGACACGGGATGCATACCCTGGGACTGGACGTTGAGGGCTTTGGTGAAGTGTGGGTTTTCTGGAGAGGCTTGTGGGCTTTTTTTCTTCAAATACTGTTGTCTTTCTCAGGTGGCATCTTATCCCGTCTTGAGAGCTTGGTCTGGGTAGCTCAAGAGTCTGGCGCTGTCTGACTCTTCAGTGTTCAGGGATTAGCCAGCTGCACAGCCTGAGGGGGAGGGCAGGGGGGGCGCATACCAGCGGTGGACCGCTCTTTGTGTGTGTGTGTGTGAGTGTGTGTGTGTGTGTGTGTGTGTGTGTGTGTGTTAGAGTGAGGGGCCCACCTAGCTAATTAGCAGGGGAGGGTGACAAAGGTGGTCCGCTCCAGAAGCGAAGCGATGTTCACACGAGGAGAGAGAGAGAGAGAGGGAGGGAGGGAGGGAGGGGATGGGATGGAGACGAGGTGAGGAGAGAGGGGGGGGGGTTAAAAAGGGAGAACAAAGTCTTTAAGCTGTGGAGAACGAATAGAGGAGGGGGTCTAGCGGAGGAGAGAGAGAGAGAGTATTTAGGTTAATTTAGACCAGAGTTCCTGTGCTGAGGTGCTTTATCCCATGGATGCTGCTCTCTTGAAGAACTGGATATTTTTGACTGAGCTGAACTGACAGGGTGTGTATGTCTACGAGACAGAGCTGGACTAAGAGTGAGCTGGATTGAGAGAGAGAGAGAGCTGGACTGAAACTCTTAGCAGGATTGAGTGTGTGCGAGAGTCAGAAACAGAACGTTGGTTCGGAAGGATGAGTAGACTTTGGGATAAGGTCATGATGTCACAACTGTCACCAAGTGATACTGATGCCGACCTCAAAAACTGTGAGTAACTTTACTTATACTAGCACTACACACACACACACACACACACACACACACACTGAAATTGACTATGGGAGACATAGGCATAGATGCATCAATCATGCAAAGTCTGAGTTCGCAGCCAGTTCCATGAATCCCAGGTCTATTTTGCATTGGCACTTTTCATAATGAAATGCAAGAAATGTTTTTGAACATAGTGATGAATGAGGCCCATTGTTTTGTGTATTTTGGGACCCCTGGGCAGATATGCTGTAGTGGGTCCTGGGCACAGAGGGCTCTGGGAAACGCTGATGAGTGCAGCTCTAGGACCGGGGTCTGGGTGGTGTCCTATAGACTAATTCCACTCAAATAAACCCTGTCTGGGAATGTTCATGTTCAACACAAACAACCAGCTCCATGTAAATCTACACACAGACACATAGGTGTGTCCACACATACCATACACACACACAAACCCCAAAGGTCAAAACCCAAGCTATGTTGATGAAGGGATATTAAGAGACAAAATCATGTTTATCTTCTGATCAGTCATCTAAAGTGAATTACCTACCTGCTGCTCTACTGACCTCTACTATCAGAAGGAAAACAAGGCCATGAGCTGTCTCGGCATTGATTGAGAAAAATAAATGCACATTCCATATTGTCTTCTTTTGATTCATACCCTTTAATACAATTGGATTAACTGTTGTCCAAATTGGAACCTCAATGTGAATGTATTGTACTCAGTGCCCATATCTGTTGTGCGCTCTTCAAAATTCTCCACATCATACAACCAGAAATCATAAAATAAACCCAACTGAATCCTCAAAATTCTGTTTACATGTTGATTTTGAAACGTCCTTTCCTGTCACTGCAGTGAATGTGGTGGCCATGTTACATCACTTCTGGGAGCAGAAACAGGTGAGAAAAGTCAGTCTTGTGAAGGGCTCTGTTGGCCAACCTGAAGGCCTGGTGAAGGATTCCACCATTTACTCCGAGAGCTTGTTGCTGTACGAGTCCGCCCCCTCTCCCGGACCGCCCTACATCTGCTACGTCACGCTGCCCGGAGGAAGCTGCTTTGGAAACTACCAGGTGAGCTCATTTCCATTAGATATAACATCCAAAAGCAGGAGAGCCTCGCCCATCACTACCAAGAATCAGTACCAGGCCCCGCTGAAACATACACACAGACACACACACACACACACATACACACACACACTCACACCCCTCAGGCTTCTTTTAATAATACTGTAATAATAACTTTATATAGCGCGTTTCAAGCAGGAATTGCACAGCAGGGTGCAAGGTCATAACAATAATCATAGATATGGTATAATAATGATAACCGAGAAACAACTTACAATACAGTATATACAAAATACAATATAAAAAGGAATATAGAATGGATAATATAACAACACTGCACAACATAAAAAGAAAATCAAACATGAAGAAAGAAAAGAAACGTAACTACTTATATTATTTACATTACACTTAATCAAAAGCAATTTTATAGAAATATTTTAGAGATTTGAAAGAAGAAATTGTTTTAGCTATTATAATTGCTAAAGGAAGATTGACTCTAGGGGCCTTTATACAGGTTTTATTCAGCTTCAATGGTGCTTTTCAATGGGCTCATTGTGACCCTCAGCAGCCACGCCCTCCCAGCTCAGAGCTGCTTTCTGATTGGATATCCCTACCTGGCTCTGATGTCCTAATCTGATTGCTTATTTGACTCCTTATCCCGTGATCTGCTCGTACGAACTCTCCCTCAGAGATGTGTTCGCAGCAACACTCATGAACACAGGCCAACATCAGTCAGGTCACTCTCAGATCATAACATCTCAAGCCAACAAATCTGGTAGAACATCTTGTCATCTTGTCATCTACTAAACCTGTTTCTCTCCTTCTCTTTGTGCCTCCATTACCACCCCCACACCCCCCCCTCTCTCTCTCTCTCTCTCTCTCTCTCTCTCTCTCTCTCTCTCTCACCCTCTCTCCCTCTCTCTCTCTCCCCCCTCTCTCTCCCCTCTCTCTTTTTCCCTCTCTCTCCCTCTCTTTCCCCCTCTCTCTCCCTCCTCTCTCCCACTCTATCTCTCCCCCTCCCCCCCTCTCTCTCTCTCTCCCTCTCTCTCTCCCTCTCTCTCCCCCCCCCTCTCTCTCCCGCCCTCTCTCTGCCCCCCCCCTCTCTCTCCCTCTCTCTCTCTCTCCCCCCTAGATGTGTGAGACTCAGGCAGAGGCCCGTAGAGACGCTGCCCGCGTGGCCCTGATGAACTCTCTGGTCGGCGAGCTGCCGTCTCATCGCATCACCCCTCAGTTCATCAGCCAGAGCTTGAGGGAGGCCGCCGCTACCAGCGCCGTGAGTCCCCGGGCCTTGTCTCAATACTCTCCAGGGGCCTCCTTCCCTCCTCCCTGACTCAGAGAAACCACTGATGATCTCATTATGAGAAAGCTGAAAGCTCTATAGGGGAGCAGGGGCGTTTAGCCTATCCATTCACGTTAGATCTGCGGTGGAAGGGAATGAGGAGGAAGAAGGTATTTCAGAGTATTCAAACAGAGGCCTCGCTCACGACCAGCATGCCAGTCCCAGGCTGGCACTAGCTAGATAAGGCTGTGTTTCATTGTAAGCTGATGTGTGTGTGTGTGTGTGTGTTGTATTGTTATTCTCTGCTGTGTCCAGGTGTGTGCAGAGGACGCGAGTGACCCCAGCACCAGCATAGGAGTGTACAGGCTCCTGCTGCACACACACTCAGGCAGGAGTATGCTGGAGTTCCAGGTAGATGCTCTATGGCTGGCAGCCCTGTTTAAACTGTTTAAACTGGCATCTGCATGTAGATGTCTGGCCCTTATTTCATGGTAAAGGACAGAAAGCTAGTAACGATCCGGTACCTTGTGGTATGAATTAAATAATGATTGTTTAAACGTGTGGATAAATGGTCAAAGAAACTCAATTTTCTCCCAATTTGTCAGCAGTCAGACCAAAATTAGATTCTTTCTGAATACGATAATAATTCTCACCTGCACTTTGTCTAAGCACAATTTCTCCTCTATTCATCTCAGTCTAAACGTCTTAGTGTGTGAAGTGGAGTCAGGTCTCTGGATTGGACTGTGCCCAGGGTAAACTAATGCAGTGTAGAAAGCCCCATACCTCTGCCGCTGTGTCAATAAGCATATGTCTAAACGTCCACTGCTGTGCACTCAGACTCATTAAAAGAGGAAATAGCTTCATTATCATTCCTGCTCAAGCAGGACGTGAGTCTGTTAAATACACACACATGTGCGACGCACACACACGTGCATACACTTACACACGGTTGAGAAGGTGTCAATCACATCTTCACTGCAGGCGCATGGCACACTGGTCCATCAAAACAGAGAAGCCAGACAGACTGGCACAGCCGGTTCACCAAGGTAAAAGCAGCCTGTGTCCATCTGTAGTTCATCATGTTTCATCCTCTGTAAAGCCATCTGTGATTTAAACACTCTCAAACACACACTCACGGTAATTCAAACACACACGGTAACTCTGTGTGTGAAGCAGTGGTCCAGCCAGTACGTTCTAGATCACAGTTACAGCCATAGAGCTGGAACATAAACATTTAGCTCATCTTTTAAAACTGATCTCTCACCGATTGGCTAAGGTTTCAAGAATTATTCAGATATTTTAACAACTTGGTCCCGGGTGGGGGATTCCCGGCGGGGAATTACAGAACTCATATACTTGTTGAAATGTCCAGATCATTAGTCATGGTGTTGCCCAAACAGAATCTCAAGGGAAATCAAGAGGTATATTCTATTCAAAGTTCTCATTAATTTGAACTGTTATACTATTGGCCGGACCCTCTTCTTCACTGCGCTCACTACCACCATCTTATGATTTCTCTCTCTCTCTGTCACCCTCTCTCATTCACACTCTCTCTCTCTGACCCCCTTTCTCATTCATTTCTCTCCTTCTTTCTCCACCTCTGCCCTCTAACCTCTCGGTGGCTCCTCATGTAGGAAACGATGACAGTGTTCCAGTTGTTACATTGGAATGGTACCCTGAAGGCTCTGAGGGAGAGGCAGTGTTCCAGACAGGTCAGTCTTACCTTGAACTCTCCCTTGACATCTCGGATCCCACTGGGTGGCTGACTGGCCCCGTGATAGAGGTTTAAACTAGATGCAGATTTGGATAAAGGGAGAATAAGGGTCCAGTTTCAGCCATCCTCACCCAAAAGCTTTCAAACATACTTGAACGTAAAAACGGAATATAACCTTCCGCTACTTATCCCTCTACCCCTGTCCCCCTCAGAGTGTGATTGGCTATTACACACGGCGTGGTCTGGACGCAAGCCTCCGCAGCAGCATGGCCCTGGATTGGCTGGGACGGGAGCAGCGGTCTGCGGGGCGACTGGGGGAGGAGCTCCGCGTGGCGCAGAGGGAGCTGGGATTTGCCCGTCGCCGTGGCGTCGAGCTCCGCTTCTACAAGGAGAAAACAGAGATCCTGACCTTGGCTCTGAGTCAGGCAAATGTAAACAAATCACTGGACCCCGCAACCAGCCCAGAGCTCAGTCGCACTCACACACAGAACCAGGAAGTGCTCTCGCTCCACCGGTTCCATAGCCGGGACACCCTGAGGGTAGAAACCCCTCCCAGCAGTCCTACAGAGCCACAGTACAGAGACCTCCAGCCGGCAGCCATGCCTCAGGAGCCACTGCTGGATCCCAACAGCTGTGAATGGACTCTGAGATGAGACTCTTAGACCTACTGATGACAACCAGAGAGAGCTCAGACAACAGCAGGATTATGAGAGTGGTGCTACCCCCAAAACCTGTTGACATAGCTTGAATAAATAATGCTTATCTGTTATCTCTATGACCTGACATCATCGAACTGACGAGGGTTCTAACCAATAGGTCAATGCTGGCCTCCAGAAGCCGACACTGATACACATGCTGGGGGTCTGGTTAGAGCTGAGCTGTGGTACGGCTATGTTGTATTTCTAAAGGGATTCTGTATAGTAGCTATAGCAGCAGCTCACTGTCATCATGCCATGTACAATTGTAAATAAACTTTTGAATTTATAATAATTTATTGAATTTATTTTGAATACTGTGTTTGTGTGTGTGTGTGTGTGTGTGTGTGTGTGTGTGTGTGTGTGTGTGTGTGTGTGTGTGTGTGTGTGTGTATGTGTGTGTGTGCGTGTGTGCGTGTGTGTGTGTGCGCCTTTAATGCTGAATCTCTGAGAAGAAACATGTAATTGAATTGTGCAAAAGACTTGCAGATAATTTTCAGATAACGTTTTCCTTTAATAAATACCCTCTGTCTGTCACTAAAACAAGATAAAAAGAGATATGCACTTAGTGCGAAACTCGGTGTATTTTGACACATTTCGTGTTCCGTAGAGAGGTGGAGCAGTCACGTGACCAAATATTGCGATAACAGATCCTGGAAGAAAACAAAACAAATGACGGCTTTTATGAGAGATGTCAAGTTACCTTTGTAATGTCACTTGGCTGGATTGAACATTGTTTCATAAAGGTAAGTGCCGCTGTGAGTATTATACCATATATAAATAGCCTGAGGGAGATGGCTTGGCATGAGCTAAGCTAGTCCATAAGCGGGGCTTGTGTTGTGTATATTTCATCAAAAGCGGGCAGTTTTGTTTTCCTGATATTCTTTGCGGCTAGACTGTTCCAAGGCAAAGCGTCTATAGGTTATCTAGCCAGAAAGAAGATGGTTCAGACATGCTTCAGCGCTCCTGTTCAATCGAGGTGCCAATCTAACCTTAGTCAGCTAACAGTTAGCGTCAGACATTATATAAAATGTCTATGGTTAGCATAGCTATAAGGATCCCTGCAGAATGTTATTTTGTTGCCGTTGCTTTCATTAATTGATGGATTACCATTCTCTCTATGTTGGCACAACATAGGCAGCAAAAGTGAGTTAATCACACCTCTGTAGCTGAGATAAAACTACGCGAACCCTGCGCTGCTTGTCTCCATCTAGTCACTGACCAGCCTCTCACTGTGGACGTGGAGGTGACCTGCGGACTGGGAAGGGAAGGAAGGGGAACAGCGGTCCAGAGATGGAGGCTGTTAGACCAAAGAAGACGTCCAGGCCCAAGAGCAGCTCCAAGCAACAGGTAAACACACCTGCTAAGGACTGGGGATGGCCTACTGGCACCTGAACAGTGGCAACAGAGACTCTTTGTTCTTTCCAGCCATGGTTGATAAAGCGCCGACCTACAGCTTTAATCAATAATAATTTGAGAAGCAAAGCAGAGTGAAAGTGACATTTCTGTATGACTATGCAAGATTATCATTGATTTGATAGTTGTTGACACCCACAAAAGCTCCCAGGCGGTCTCGTGCTCTTAGTCACATGTTCTCCTGCAGCAGAGGCAAGCTGGGCGGTCCAGCAAGGTTTACTGAACCAGATAATAATGAGTTTTCTTGTTGATGTATTTCGATTCCCCCTCTACAGGCCAAGAAACAGAAGCAACCAGAGGAGGAGAGAGGGACCACAGCGCCCCCTGTAGCCTGTGAGGAGCAGGGTGCGGAGTTCACAGACGTCCCCCTCAGCCTGCCTCACCAGGGGACGGAGGAGGGGAGCCCGCCCGCGGACCCCGTCCCGCAGATGGCGTCCCCCGCAACGCAGACATTCCTACAGACCTCAGAGACAGAGCCAGGCGCCCCCTCACAGCCTCTAGCTTCGCCGACGTTGTCTCAAACGTTTCAGACGTCGCTGACTTTACAACGGACAGCAGACCAGCCCTTTGAGCTCAGGGCTGCGCCAGAGAGCACCGAGGAGAGGAGAAGGACTCAGACATGCGTCTCCACACGCACCCGGCTGGAGCAGCCTCCAGCCCCCAGTGCCCCCGCCCTGTACCCCTCTCTCACCATGCTGGAGGAGAGCCCCCTGGCGCAGCTCCACGGTGAGGCCCTGAGGGCCTGTGCGACGAGGGGCCCGGCGGTGCTGGCGCTGGCCGAGCAGGAGTCCTCTCCTCCCAGTCTGCAGCCTGGGGAACTGTCTGCGCGTGAGCTGCCCAGAACCAGGCTTTACCCAGAACTTCCCCAGCATAGCCCAGAGCTGCAGGTATCCGTGAACCAGATTACAGTACACAACATTCCATACTTTTTGACCCCTAATAAATTCAATTTGTACTAGTATTACAATAATTGTGCACCCATTGTCGAACTGTAATCACATCCTGAGTGTGAACCTGTGTAACCATAAAATGATAGCAGAAAAGTATTTTATCACTAAATATTTATCAGGGCTCAGTCCACCAGGATACACACGGACCCACAATCTGATAAGACTTTATGACATTATTGCCATTTGGTTGAGATGCAGAAAAACAGTGTAACTTACTTTGATGTTGTGTTCTCTTTTTTTCTCTCTCTCTCTCTCTCTCTCTCTCTCTCTCTCTCTCTCTCTCTCTCTCTCTCTCTCTCTCTCTCTCTCTCTCTCTCTCTCCCGCTCTCTCCCGCAGGCGTTCTCGTTGGAGCAGCTGAGCGCGTGGGAGCCGGGTGGCGGGCTGCGCGCGTGGCTGGAGGGC
>NC_140256.1:7244716-7249716 GCF_949987555.1 Borostomias antarcticus
TAAACAACTAGAAAACGGTTACAAACTATTGAATGTGTGTGTGTGTGTGTGTGTGTGTGTGTCAGGTGGCGTTGTACCTGTGTAAGGAGCTGCCCCTGTGCCTGTGGCGCCCGCTGCCGGAGGAGGTGTGTGTGATTGGAGGCTGGCTGCTGCAGCGCCCCCTGGCTGCTGTGGAGAACAGGCTGGCCTGCGTCATACTGGAGGGACTGGACTGGGGCTACGCACAGGTAACACACACACACACACACACGTAATCGTGTGTACATTAGTTGTATTCTTTTAGACTTCTATGCCTTTTTTTGTATATATTTGTATTGAATGCTGTTTTTACTGTACTGTTTGTTTTAACCTGCTAAGGGACTGCAGATGCAAATTAGCTCAAAGCTATAATCTGCTATGGTACATCAATTGGTGACATCTAGAGTATGTTTGAATTGTACATTATCCCTTTTAAATGACATTTCTGAATGAATAAATGTCAGCAAAAAAAAAAAAATAGCAGCTAACCCTTTGTTGGGCGTGTCTAGGTTGTGTTGTTTTATATGGAATGGCACACTAGCCCCTCCTGAGTATTGCAATCGTGTGTGTGTGTGTGTGTGTGTGTGCGTGTGTGTGTGTGTGTGTGTGCGTGTGTGTGTGTGTGCGTGTGTGTGTGTCTTACAGGATGGGAGCCTGGCCCTGCCCTCCTCTCTCCACAGTGATGTAGCTCTGCTGGTGGCGGAGGCCTATCAGAAGTACCTGACAGACAAACCCTACACTGGCCTCATCTCTGAGGGCCTCAAACAGGTCACTAACACCACACCAACACTACACCAACACCACTCCAACTACACTAACACCACTCCCACTACACCAACACCACTCCAACTACACTAACACCACTCCAACTACACTAACACCACTCCAACTACACTAACACTACACCAACACCACTCCAACTACACCAACACCACACTAACACTACACCAACACCACTCCAACTACACTAACACCACTCCCAACTACACCAACACCACTCCAACTACACCAACACCACTCCCAACTACACCAACACCACACTAACACCACACTGCAACTACACCAACACCACTCCAACTACACCAACACCACTCCAACTACACCAACACCACTCCAACTACACCAACACCACTCCAACTACACTAACACCACTCCAACTACACTAACACTACACCAACACCACTCCAACTACACCAACACCACTCCAACTACACCAACACCACTCCAACTACACCAACACTACTCCAACTACACTAACACCACTCCCAACTACACTAACACTACTCCAACTACACCAACACTACACTAACACCACACACTCCAACTACACCAACACCACTCCAACTACACTAACACCACTCCAACTACACTAACAGCACTCCAACTACACTAACACCACACACTCCAACTACACTAACACTACTCTGATTGTACAATGTTTGTAATACAATTATTTATCCACCCCCTCTCTCTTTCTCTCCCTCTGTCTCTCTTCTCTCTCTCTCTCTCTCTCTCTCTCTCTCTCTCTCTCCCTCTTTCTCAGGTATCCTACCTAGCCAGTGTTCTCCGTCTGGGCGTGTCACCAGAGGTCTCGTTCAGCCAGTGGGCATGGCAACTGTTGCTGAGACTGAAGCTCCATGGCAACGCCCGGAACCCTCGGGCAGCCTGGTCTGCCCCCGGCTCTGGCTCCAGCCCCTCACCTGAGCTCACGCACTCTCCCAGCATGCACTGTGTCTTGCGTGCTGTGAAGGCGGGCGTACCAATTGGCTGCTACCTGACCATTGCCATGACAACCATCGGACACAGGTCAGTTTAATAACATTTTGCCAACTAAGAGGGCGTGTGTGTTTGTGTGTGTGCGTGCGTGTGTGTGTGTTAGAGTGAGGGGCCCACCTAGCTAGCCTCTCTCTCTGTGCTGTCCCAGTCTGGAGCAGTTCTGTACGGAGGGAGTGGGTTTGCTGAGGAGCCTGATCCAGACACGACACCTGAGAGCAGCTGTGCATCTCCTGGACAACATCCTGCCTCCTACCTACCCCCTCAGCTTCTACCTGCTGAAGAACACCAAGTAAGATGCACGCTACACGCTACACACTACACACTACATGCTACACGCTTCACACTACACGCTACAAACTACACGCTACATACGATACCTGCTACACACTACATGCTACACACTACACAGTACATGCTACACACTACATGCTACACACTACACACTACACACTACACGCTACAAACTACACACTACACAATACACATTACACGATACACACTACATGCTACAAACTACACACCACACGCTACATGCTACACACTACATGCTACACACTACACACTACACGATACACACTACACGCAACACAATACACACTACAAGCTACACAATACACACTACACCGTACATACTACACATTACATGCTACATACTACACGCTACACACTACGCGCTACACACTACTCCCACTATGCTCCACACTATGCCCATCTTCTGGTCTGTCACTTCATATTTCTTCCCTTTTATGAGCAAAAAGTGAGCTTTTATCCCATTTCACCTCCACGCCTCTCTCCTCCCTTCTCTCTCTCTCTCTGTCCCCTCTCTCCCTCTATCCCTCTCCAGGTTCGTGGACTGTGTCCAGTTGTTCCTGCAGTGTGACAGCGTGGTTCCTCAGGGCGTAACGCAGCAGGTCACCCACCGAGTGGCGCCACTCATCACAGGAGGAATCTACGGAGACAACGTCCGTCTGCTCAACAGTGTCATTCAGGTGCATTACAGACGCCAGATACGCCCGGCCCATTTCAATGCTCTGTTGGGGCAGCTGTGTATTGAGAGACAATGTTGTAAGACGAGATCTTACTAAGCTTGAATCTTGACCTTTGTCTTATAGAGCCATGTTGTGGAGAGCTCCAGGCCGGACAGGGTGGGTGCTGGCGCGGTTCTAGAGTTCTGGGTGGGCATTCTAACCCAGCAGAACCTGTGGTACCGAGACAGAACCGTTCTGTTCCTCATGGACCAGATTTGCAGAGCTGCGTTCACACACCACCAGGAGGAGTGTGTGCAGAAGTTGCTCTACGAGCAGCATAAGGTACACACACACACACACACACACACACACACACACACACACACACACACACACACACACACACAATGCAGATATTACAGATATGCAATATAGATAGTATGTTTTCTCTATCTCTATACAAACATCCAATCTGATTACTGCAGTACTGTAGTTCTGTGAATGTTGCCTTAAGACTGCATAATGTTGTTGCCTCTGCTGCACCATTAGAATGCGTTGGGTTACCACGGAGATCGGAGTCTGCTCTCATCTCTGGTTGGATGGATTGCTGGGAGCGCCACGCCCTCTTTCATAGAGGGCCAATCCCTGAGTGGAGAGGTGAGAGAGGGGTGCATCAAATAATGGTGCAGAATGATACAGCCCTTTACACTGAGGAATTTAATCTCTAACAGCGCTGGAAGCCTCTGGCAGTTTCTAAACGGATCACTGTATCATTACCAGGAAGCTGGCGTTGCTTGTTGACAGTTGATGCGCAGTAGTCAAAACGTTGCACTTGGGAACTATTTAAGCCTGCATACACAGTACGTTAACCGTAGGAACATCGACCCGTTAGCGTCGCAGCTCTGCCGTACGCATGGCCCTGCTCACGGTCCAGTGTGCTTGCAGGTGTGGCTGGCCTGGCTGGTGCTGAACATGGAGGGCATGTTTGAGGAAGACTCCCAGCTGAGGCGCTGTGTGGAGCATGAGCTCCTCTCAGAGCCCAGCATCTCCCCGGAGCAGGCCCTGAAGGTACACAGCCAGAACAAACACAACGTTGTGACAGTGGCATCGTACGGACATTGGCACAGGTCGCTGCCCATCTTCTGTCGCGGGCTCAAAACTCGTCTCTTCTAGACCAGCTGCCTCTCAAGCAGCTATTGTATTTTAGATTGCTATTCTTGCACTTTGCCTTCAGCACTAGATTATGCTCTTAGTCACTTGTTTTAGAAAAGAGATGCACTTGTGAGCTCTGGCAAATAGAAGTACATTGCCTTTTCCCATGTTAAATGCAATTATTGTTAGTCGCTTCGGATAAAAGCTTTAGCTAAATGACTGTAATGTAATATCGTTTGTCATCTGGTTCTTATGGATTTGTGTGTGTGTGTGCGTGCGTGCGTGTGTGCGTGCGTGCGCGTGTGTGCGTGTGCGTGTGTGTGTGTGTGTGCGTGCGTTTGCGTGTGTGCGTGCGTGTGTGTGAGACAGAAGGCCCAGCAGCGTCTGAAGCTTCCGGTAGCTCCCTCTCTGCAGAGGCTGCAGGTGTACCGGTGGGCGTGCCAGGCCTTAGCCACGCCCCCTGTCCACCCGATCCTCCCCCTGGTCTGGCAGAGGTTCCTACAGCTCTACCTACGACAGCCTGGACCTGAGTATGGGTAAGACACACACACACATGCACTCATCAAATGCAAACTAGGGCTGTCAACTGTGCTCAGAAATGATTTTCGACTTTTTCTCTTGAAAAAAATCAGAAAATCGAATATTATCGATTATTAGTATTACATAATTTTCTAAACATAAGAGGGCGCTCTCCGCCTATTGTCATGAACAATACCAATGGAACTGGAACGTTCATGCCCGTTTGTGTTCACAGGATTCAAGTATTCAACTAACGTGAATACCCAGTCAACATGGGTGACATTTAGTGCAAACAGGGTCCTTTTATCAGGCCTATAGCCTAGCCAACTGAAAACAAAACAAGAGGACTAGCTGGAATAGCTTCCTGGTCCAATTGATCGTATTTAGTGCTTGTTTACAATGTTGTCTGCCGGCTGCCGAGAAGACGCGCTCGGATTTTAAGTAAGGTATTTCCTCGACGCCTACTAGATACAGTGATTTTTGGCCATGTTGGAAAGATTGATTACTAACATAATGTAGGAGACTGTGTGACGCACGCTGCCTTGCTGTAGCCTACTAATCAAATCT
>NC_140256.1:7254716-7589716 GCF_949987555.1 Borostomias antarcticus
TGGAGTCAGATGCCAGTGTAGCAGGCTGTATGATGGGGCTGTACTCCCAGCTCACAGACACACTGCACCACAAGTTCCGAGGTGTGTGTGTGTGTGTGTGTGTGTGTTTTCATTCATGGTTTTCCTATGTTAGTACACCTCTTTGTGCCAAAGTCATACGCGCGCATGTGTGTGTGTGTGTTCCAGATCGCCTGCTCCCCGGTCAGAGAGGGCCTCTGTGGCTGTGTCTCACGCAGTACTGCAAGAGCTGCACCTCCCCGCGCACCCCCGAGTACCTGCTGTACCTGTACCACACACACCTCCGCACCCAGCTGTGGAGGCACCTGCACCCCGACACACAGCTCATGGAGCAGCTCTTCAACGTGAGACTCTGACCCATGACCCTAAACCCCAACCCTGTCTCTTGACCCCTTCTAACACTAACTCCAGCCCTGTCGTACTGGTCACGGAGCCGCTCTTCATTGGGAGACCCTAACCTTTGACCCTTGTGGGAGATGGAGTTGAGAGGGTCCGGGATAGGTTGTCCACTTTTAAGCCGTAACCATTCAGTCAAATGTAAACAAGTCTTCTACAACACAGAGTTAATTTTGCGCATTAACATATAAGAAACTATGAGCAGGTTGATATCACATTCATGATCAGAGGGCTACGATTGGAGTCTCATCTTTTAGTTGTGACAGCTGTGTTGGGGTAGTTCGGGGTAGCTGGGGAGGCTGTGTGGGGTATTTAGGGTTTGTGTGGGTCATTAGTAGGACCCACTGTGTTTCTGTCTGTACCCAAGCTCATCTCTGCCCCCCTGCAGGTGGAGAGAGGAAGTCCGAAGAGCTGCTTCCTCTTCCTGGGGGAGGTCCTCTGTGAGGTCAACTGGGTCAGCGTCCTGAGTGGCAGCTTGTTAACCCCGCCTACCAGCAGCACACACGCACACGCAGACACACACACCCCTGTGGCCCTGGACCCAGACACACACACCATGCTGGTCTATCTGCTCTACATGCTGGTGTTCCTCACCAAAGAGGAACAGCTACTCAGCCAACCAGTAAGTGTACACTACCACCCTACCTAGATAGAGCACTACCTCCCTACCTAGATAGAACCCTACCACCCTACCTAGATAGAGCACTACCTCCCTACCTAGATAGAACACTACCACCCTACCTAGATAGAGCACTACCTCCCTACCTAGATAGAACACTACCACCCTACCTAGATAGAGCACTACCTCCCTACCTAGATAGAACACTACCACCCTACCTAGATAGAGCACTACCTCCCTACCTAGATAGAACACTACCACCCTACCTAGATAGAGCACTACCTCCCTACCTAGATAGAACACTACCACCCTACCTAGATAGAACACTACCACCCTACCTAGATAGAACACTATCACCCTACCTAGATAGAACACTACCACCCTACCTAGATAGAGCACTACTTCCCTACCTAGATAGAACACTACCACCCTACCTAGATAGAACACTATCACCCTACCTAGATAGAACACTATCACCCTACCTAGATAGAACACTACCACCCTACCTAGATAGAACACTACCTCTCTACCTAGATAGAACACTACCACCCTACCTAGATAGAGCACTACCTCCCTACCTAGATAGAACACTACCACCCTACCTAGATAGAACACTACCTCCCTACCTAGATAGAACCCTATCACCCTACCTAGATAGAGCACTTCCTCCATACCTAGATAGAACACTACCACCCTACCTAGATAGAACACTACCTCTCTACCTAGATAGAACCCTATCACCCTACCTAGATATAACCCTATCACCCTACCTAGATAGAACAGTACCTCCCTACCGAGATAGAATGTAACCATATTTGTTTTCTCCTACTTGTTACCGCTGAAACACCCCATCCCTTTTCTCTCTCTCTCTCTCTCTCTCTCTCTCTCTCTCTCTCTCTCTCTCTCTCTCATCTGGTCGGTCTCTCTCTCTCTCTCTCTCTCTCATCTGGTCTCTCTCTCTCTCTCTCTCATCTGGTCTCTCTCTCTCTCTGTCATCCCTCTGTCCCATCTCTCTGTCCACCAGGACTCCCCCCTCCTGAGTCTGTTGATCCAGTCCACCGCCCTACCCTGGCACCAAGTGGACCTTTCCTCTTACCAAGGCATTCTGGGATATGTAGGCACCCACTACCCTCCCTCTCTGCTGCTCAGCACCGACTCCGCCCCACACCTTCTGCTCCGATCGCTTCGCAGCGCTGCAGGGCTGCAGCCACGCCCCCACGGGACGCCACACAGGGTGAGAGGGAGTAGTCATAGCAGCAACGCGCCTTTCACACGTACGGAATATAACAACATTCTGGCGTTCCCACCTTTATATAGCACATGTTTATACACCTGTGGAAAGGTGCAAGCAAGACTGCAGAACCTGAATGTGGATGTGCTCTATAACACTGACTCCCCCCCCCCCCCTCTCTCTCTCTCTCTCTCTCTCTCTCTGCCAGGAGGAGACGATGAAGGCGGGTGTGTGTGTGTGTTGGACGGTGCAGAGTCTGGTCTCTCTGGAGCAGGGCGGCAGCATCAGCCTCAGCAACCTAGAGGCTCAGCTGGAGGCACTGCTGGAGAGCGTCGTCACATTCAACCCCCCAGGTCACACACACACGCGCACACACATACACATACACACACACACACCCATCATCATCATCGTCATCATCATCACTACAAAAGCATTTTGAATTGTTCTCCATCCTAAAAGAGTGTTTCTCTCTGTCCCTGGTTCTGTTTGTAGAGGTGGGTTTGGAGCAGAGGCACATGGCGTTCTGCAGCCTCTTCTGTGACTCACTGGCTTTGCTGAACCGGGTGGGCGTGTCCTCAGGGGAGGCCTTGGCAGCTTGTGTCATTGGGTGGCTGGAAAGGAAAGGGAGGGGCTTTCCTGTCCTGCCACTAATGACGGCGTCCTCCCGTTGCCTAGCGTCCGTGCGTCACATGACACGCATCACAGAGGCTTGCATCATGGCGTACTTCAGTCACGGTAGGAGGGGCCAGATGCGGATGATGTCATACACTGACAGAAAAGCTGGAGTGCAGTATTCACTTCATCTCTCTCTCTCTCTCTCTCTCTCTCTCTCTGTCCAGCAGACGAAGAGTCTATAGGTTGGGGTCCAATCTTGGTGTCCCTGCAAGTGCCCGAGTTAACCGTGGACGACTTCCTGTCCGAGAGCCAATCAGGATGCAGCTTCCTGACACTTTATGCCTTCATCCTGCAGCGCCTCAACATGGAACACACAGCAGCCAGTGACAGGAGGACACTGGGTCTGCTGAACACATGGACCAATCAGGTCTTCCCCAGGTCTGCTGTCTCAAACATGCAACATAACCAGATATAGAGACAGTTTATTTTACCAACATAATTCAAAAGTCTAAAACTACTGTAAATACATAAATATTGATTTGTTACCTTATGTGAAGATGATGCGGTAGTATTTTTTTAAACTTTTAGTACTCTTTAATACAGGTGACATGGTAAGGTACGTGTAGTTGTATTGGTCACTACTGTCTCTACTAATGTGTTGTTTTGTCGTGTGTTCCCAGTGGTCCAGGGGACGAGGCCAAGCTGTTCCTGTGGTGGCACCGGACCCTGAGTCTGTCGGCGGAGCAGCTGCAGCCGGCCGCGGGCCTGGGGGAGCTTCCTGCCGTGGTGCTGGGGCTACAGAGGCTGAACACCAGGCTCTCCCAGCTGGGCGAGGAGAGGCTCCACTCCGGCCTGCTGGGAGCCATAGGACTGGGCAGGAAGTCACCTCTGTCCAGTAGGTAGGTAAACGCACGCGCGCGCACGCACAGTCTACAAATGTTATCATGTCAGTCACACACTGGGTATGTCTTGTGGATATATATTTGTGAGTGTGTGTATTTGTGTGCAGGTTCAGGGTGGTGGTCCGCAGTCTAGCGGCGTTCCTGTTTGTCCAGATCCCATCAGAAAGTCAGCCCCGCCTCCAGCCCAGTGATGACCTACAGCTGTCTGCTAAAACACAGCAGGTACGGTACGCACACCAACGCACGCGTCTGCACTCTCCCCTTGATTTTTTACTTTTTATACTTGATTGTATCCTCAGCGGTAACCTGTGTTGTGTGTGCACGTGTGCGTGTGTGTGTGTGTGTGTGTGTGTGTGTTTGTGTGTGTGTGTGTGCGCGCACCCTGAAGGCCTTGTCTCTACTGGAGGCCATGCCCAGCAGTAAGCAGTACGCTGAGTTGCAGGACTCTGTGAGCAAGGCTGTCCAGTTCATCCGCTACCCAGGTCACTGTCTGAGGGACGGCCCCAGGCTGCTCTCCCTGCTGGCCAACCTCCTCTACCCCGACCTGCGCTACCTCAACATCATCCGCTAGCGGCGCTCAGTCAGCGCGGCCGACGGGGACATGGAACACCGGCGCCGCTAGCTAGCCGTCACTCTCCGGCAGGCGGACTGCACCTCGGACAGACGTGACCTCTGCATGGCCAAGAGGGTGACCGCGGAGATTTGACACCCCGTAAACACAGGCTGTCGGAATATCTATCGCTGGAACTTCGTTGGCTGAAATGACCAGTCGTATAGGCAGTCATATATGGACTATCCCTTGGATCCCACTTGGACTGAACCCAACTATCAGATTGTTTTCTAGTGAAAGAACTGGAAAACAACTCTCTGCTATTTAGATGGCTTTGCTTCAGTGTTGGACCGAAGGATCAACAGTGTTAATCAAACTCTATCAATCACATTCTTGAATGAGAACATAGATAATTGAAAACAAATATTAGAAGCTAATTCTCTCTCCCTCTCTCTCTCTCACTCTCTCTCTTGCCCCCCTTTACTCCCTCTCTCTCTCTCTCTCTCTCTTTATCTCTCAGTCCATATTTGCCACCATGTTGCATTTTTGTTTAAGGGTATTGCCTGCTATTTTAATCACTTCAGCCCAACTTCCACCATTGTCTTTGGCTAATATTCCAAGTGTTTATCGATGATGATATTAATGATTCTCAGTTATTGAGGGTCAGAACAGGACTGATATGCTACTGTGTGAGATTATACCACGTGTGACATTGCCACTGATTTCAGGTCTGCACCTTTTAATGGATGTCTAACTTGCTTTTATATTTTAAGCATTTTTATTTATCAGGCTCTTAATCAGTTGTGCACTAGTATGGAGTGTGGAGAGCTACAGCTAGCTAGAAGGAGAGCCAGTGTCAACGGAGAGCCCAGGAGTCGTAAATGTGGAGGAGTTGTGATAATGAGCGCAGTGGAGAGTTGCTAACAAGAAGCCCAATCAGCTGAAGTTGCCTGACAGCGACAGGAAGTTCCCACGAAGGAGTAGGAACAAAGCTGCAGTTAGTGCCCTGCTATTGGCTCAAGTGTCTGCACAAGCACTTGCCATGCACAAGCACTTGTCATGTTTGCTTGTAGGCCTACCTGTATATTTATGACCTTGTTTGGATGCAGGGTGGCATGAGCTTTTGTTTTGTATATTTGCCAAAGAGGTTTTTGATGTATGTTAGCTCTGCTAAGTATACGTGATATGTTAACCTTGTTTTCAACATCATTCATGTAGAGAAATAATTTCTGCCAGCACAAGTGCTCTTTACTGGAGAACATTAATACAGTTATTCATTGGGCCTGACTGGAACATATTCAAAAGGAAACACACTCATCGATTCATACTTGATGATCTGGTGTGACTCCCAGCAGCATCGGTGTCATAGTACAGCCATGTGCATTGTCTAGTGCCGTGTGTGTGTGTTTGAGCGTATGCGTGTGTGCAAGCGTGCGTGCGTGCAGGGGAGGGGATCTGGCTTATATGTTCTATGGACTATTCTACCTGTTGCCCTCCTATGGGACTCTCCTGTGTGAATGTGTGTAGGCCACATTAGCAGTAGCCCAGACCCTCTCTTTCAGAGTTGGCCTGTAAACTAGACAGATGGGCTACAGAGACAACATGGCCAATCAACAAAACAGATCTGTGATCTGCACTCAAATAAATGCTTCTCTGAAATGAAACGTGTGTTCTCTACGAGTCTGTTCAGTCATCAGTTACTACATAAACACCAGAATATCCACTAGAAAGTTGAAGTTCCTGCAATTTCCTCATGTGGGTGTGGTGTGATATTGCTGCGTGTCCTTGTAATGACTGAGTGTGTTATGCATGTGGGTGGGTGCGTGTGTACAGGTGTAAACTTTAGTCTCGCGCTCCGTCTGTCTGATAATGCGGCTCTTCAAATGCTGCCGGTTGCCATGGATACAGGATGGCTAGACCTCAGCAGGAGAGGAGAACGGGGTGTTCTGAGTCCACACTGTGCAGTGTGAGACACTGCACACACACACACATACAGTACACACACATCATCTTTCAGACAGACGGATTACGCTCACGGGGAGTTCCAGACCACACAGACAGAACAAGCTCAGAGGACGTCCTCGGCAGACCCCATCGTTAGAAACCCATAGAAACAGACAATAGGTCCTAGCGGGGTCCCCCTGAACACACACACACACACAAGTCTATCACTGAAAATAACGCACACACACCAACTGTGATATGAACAGCAATACACAGACATGAGGCTCTGCACAGACAAAATAATTGACAGTCTTCCACACTGACAATGGTTTATGTGTGTGTGTGTGTGTGTGTGTGTGTGTGTGTGTGTGTGTGTGTGTGTGTAGAGTAACCCACGTCTCTATGAGTGAGCAGCATTGTTTGTCTTCTTTTGTCTGGACCAGTTTAGCTTCCACATGTCCCAGTCCCAGGCTGGTGGTTCATGTTGGACAGCAGCTGCTGCTCTACGACAACTGCGCTCGCACTCTCTGCCCCCTGTGAACTCCCTCCTTCCTGGCTGGCCGGCTGCCTACAAAGCCGCGCTCAGCTGGCCATACAGGAATGCGACTGTTGACCGGTCGGCCAGCTAGTATATTAGACTGTGTGACAACACACACACCTCTGACACGTGGCTGACCTCTTCAACACACTATTCTGTTCTTCTCAGGGTTCAGTGTGTGTGTGTGTGTGTGTGTGTGTGTCTGAGTTTGAGAAGGTGTTCTTCAGAGTCGGACACACTCCTCTTCATTTAGTCACCCACTTCTCTCACATCTCCTCACCACCCGGGAGCGAGGGATGACTCAGACTGGCTTAACTCATCCTGAGGGGCCTGCTCTCTCTCTCTCTCTCTCTGTCTCTTCTGAACACACTCTCTCTTTCTCTTCATCTCTACCCATCTACTTATCTCTCTACAGTCCTGACTGAGTCAGTAGTTTGTGTCATTTTGTCTCCCACTGGATTCTGAGTGCACATGGAATGCAATGCACCTTTTGTTCTCCTCACTCTTTTCACCTGAGGTATGTGTGTGTGTGTGTGTGTGTGTGTGTGTGTGTGTGTGTGTGTGTGTGTGTGTGTGTGTGTGTGTGTGTGTGTGTGCGTGCGTGCGTGTGTATGCGGTGAGCGTGCCGGACTGCGTGCCAGCAATCACATGATTCAGCACTGCTTACATCACCTCCGCCGTAAGTACCATCCAGGGTGTATACACACACACACAGCCCCTGGCAGAATGTGGCAGGCTCCATGGGCATACTGGTGACAGGTCTATGCTGCTGCCAAACAGAGACCTAGAGCACTCTCTCACAAAGGACAACCTTTCCAAATATGTCTTTGTTTTCTTTCTGCTTCTACAGTAACAGATTAGCCCTTCTGCCTCAGACAGCGCGTGCCTATCCATGTTCTTCTGACATCAGCCTGCCAGGAGAAAGCATTCAAGCGACGCATCACTGGAAGCTGGATTATTAATCGATATACTCTTGGATAAACACAGGATAGTGCAGACTATCCTACACATATCTTCAGGTTATTTTGTAGGAACAGGCAGTGGAGTTCTTAAACATGCAGACTCTGGACCAAACCTATTTGGACTAATAGCTGCCGCCTAGTACAGTAACGTTAGCTGTCGTCTCTGGACCGCTTGGAACACATCCTATCCAATCCGACCACAAAAAAGAGGTAAGATTTTTTCAAATATATGTGATTGCTGACACTGTAATGTGATTCAGTCTGACAGACAAACAAAAAGTTGTAGCAGTTTTATTAGTGTTTGGGAGAGGGAGAGAGAGAGAGAGAGAGAGAGAGAGAGAGAGAGAGAGGGGAGGGGATAAGAAGAAGAGAAATCTGACTGATGTGGGTTCATAAATACGTGGGTTCAATACTTATTTTAAGTCGACGTCATGCTCAACAGAGCCCAGTCACAGGTTATTTCAGAACAGTGGTTCGCTTTATGACGTCACCTCATAAAGAATCCGGTGTGGATCACCGGGCAGCAGGGAGATAAGGGGGTAGAGGGATAGAGGGATAGAGGGATAGAGGGATAGAGGGAGAAAGAGAGATTGTGCGATGTTCATCTGATCTTCGGATCTCACAGCTGAAAATTACCACCGGTAAGAAATCGTTTCATTTCGCGCATGTGTTCCGTTTTCTTGTCTTATATTTATTTCGTATGCTTTGCTAATGTAGCCTTTTTTCTGTGATATGGTATTTGAAATTGATTTAACACAAATACGGGCTCACCGCTATATATTTGATATAACATGCCTCCCCTATCCAGAGCGTCTACCCGGTACTCGGTGCGGTGCGCCTAGTCTCGGCGCAGTGCTCCAGCGCGCGTCTCTTTGTCTCACGGTTTCCATATATAAAACCGGCGTTATTGTAATTAGTTTCCATTTATTTCAATTATCGGGCCATTTATTATTTTACGATACGTGCCATGTTAAGCCCACACTCCGCTGTTCCAGGCTCGTGGACATGTCATATAAGCTTTTCAACAGCACTGCGGTTTCCATACCTACAGTACCAGTAGGCTAAAGTACCCTGCAACTCCTCATAGCAACGCAGGCTCCCCGTGGTGTCTCGACCACAGACTGCCTCATGATGTTGGCAGCACAGGGGCTAGAGATCTACAGAAATGGGGCATATATGCACCGAAATTTAGTCAGTGCAATGCTGTCGTGCCCAAGTAAACTGCTATTTGCTGTGGCGGAGAGGAAGCGAAGCCGGCGCAGCCTGCCTGCACTGCTAATTCTGTCAGATGGGAAATCCATCAGTTGGGAATTTTACTACACTGCCATGGCAACAAATAGACAGCTAGGCCCTAGCCTACTTCCCCATAGCAACACAGGGTAAATGTGTAGCGTGTTGACAGTTCAGTGTGGCCTTGAGAAGCCCTCACACTCATGCTGCAGCGTGTTTTGCAATCCTGTGTCAGGGTACGTTCTAGGTTGGCCCACTGGGTATAACTAACCGACTGACTAACTCTGACCCTGATATTACCAGACTGACTGGCTGACTGAACCAACCATGTGTGCTGCTTCTCCTCAGTAAGTCAGTGTGTCCACCACCTCTAGGAGTTAGAGAGCTGTGTGACAGGGAGTAGCCTACGCGTTGCCATGGGAAGGACATATCAGACCCTAACTAACACCATCCTCCCCCAGAGCGTGCAGACACCTGTGTCGCGGGGGGCAGGTGCCAGTGAGAGAGTGCCGCCATGGGGAAGGATTACTACAAGATCCTGGGCGTCCCCAAGGGCTCCAATGAGGAGGAGATCAAGAAGGCGTACCGGCGCATGGCGCTGAGGTTCCATCCAGACAAGAATACGGACGCCAACGCCGAGGACAAGTTCAAGGAGATCGCCGAGGCCTACGAGGTCCTCAGCGACCCCAAGAAGAGGGTCATCTACGACCAGCTAGGAGAGGAGGGTGAGTGTCCGAGCTAAGGGCTGCTCTCGCCGACTACGATGCTCATATGGAAGAAATTCTTAATTCTGTTCATAGAATAGGTTTAATCTGTGTTTGGGAAGCAGGTGTTGAGTGTAATTGCCTTTCTCGTTGTGTTGTGTTTGTTGAGCTTTACATGTGAGTTCTTGATTCTTTCTGTGTGTGTGTGAGTGAGCACAGTCTGAGGTTAGGTCCAGTAGGCCACAGTCAGTCCAGTAGAATCATTTGTTAATTATGTTGCCTACAGTAGCCTACATGTGATCATGCCTGCCTCTCAGTGAGGTCTGCTCAGACAGAGCAGCGATGGGCTGTGATGCTCAGATTAGAACCATCAGACTAGCGATGGACTGTAGTTGAAATTAGAACCTTCAGCACAGCCCGGGGACTGAGGCAGCTTCTAATACAAGTGTGTGAGGCCAACGTTTCTGAGAGTGAAGTGTGATTATGAAGGCAGCAAAGCTGTCTCCCTGTGTGTGTGTGTGTGTGTGAGTGTGTGTGTGGGTGTACCTCTCCCGCTTTTGCGAAGAGTGTGTCGTTAACACTGAGCAGCCCTGTCTCCATATTTGGCCGGCGGCATTCACCCTCTACCTCGCTGTTCTGACACACTCTGCCTCGCGAGAGTGTGTGTGTGTGTGTTTGAGTGTGTATGTGTGTGTGTTATCCTGTCTGACCAGCTTTTTCCAGAATGCATTTCCGACTTTCAGTTGGGCTAGAATCCATGTGCTGGCAGAGATATGAATAGCAGTGAGGTGGTGTGTGTGTGTGTGTGTGTGTGTGTGTGTGTGTGTGTGTGTGTGTGTGTGTGTGTGTGTGTGTGCATGTACTCTATGTACAGTAAGCATGTGTGTGTGGGCTGAGCAGGGGGGGAGTTACCAGTTTCTCCAACAGTGAATCCCCTGCTATACTGTTAGGTCTGGTGGGAATACTCTTGCCCACGTGTACTGAACCAGCTGTCCTGGCACAAGCAATTAACTCAGTCTGGCTCTCTGAAACTCATCACCACCACCTGGCATCACCACCTCTTTTACTAAGTATACAAATATTGTTCAAAAGTGTAGATTCATTCATACACAACAGAGCTAATGCACACACATTACTGACACAAGAGTTTGAATATATTTTATAATATACATTAATAGGATATTGTAAGATCCATGACAGGTGCCTGTGTGTGTGTGTGTGTGTGTGTGTGTGTGTGTGTGTTTGCATATGTGCACATGTGCACATGCATGTTTGCATTACGAATGGTACAGTACATGTATGTTTTGAAGGCTCAGTGTGTCTGTATGTGTGTGTGTGTGTGTGTGTTCCATCAGCTCACACGGCCTCCCCCCTCTCTCTCTCTCTCTCTCTCTCTCTCCCCTCCCCAGGTCTAAAAACTGGCGGCAGCAGTTCGTCCGGCGGCGGTTCCGGTAACTCCTCCTACCACTACACCTTCCACGGCGACCCCCACGCCACCTTTGCCTCCTTCTTCGGCGGCTCCAACCCCTTCGACATGTTCTTCGGCTCCAACCGCAACCACAACCGCTCCAACGGCTTCTCCTCCTTCCACGACCACAACCACCACCCCGAGGCGGACGCCGAGGACATGGAGGAGGACGACCCCTTCGCCCAGTTCGGGCGCTTCGGCTTCCCCCCCGGCATGAACGGGTTCCCCAGCGGGGGCGGTGGTGGCGGCGGCGGCAGCGGCGGTGGCCGCCGGAGGGGGGGCGCGCAGTCGGAGCGGCTGGCAAGCGGGCGCAGCAAGCGCCAGGACCCCCCGGTGGTCCACGAGCTGAAGGTCTCCCTGGAGGAGATCTTCCACGGCTGCACCAAGAGGATGAAGATCACGCGGCGCCGGCTGAACCCGGACGGCCGGAGCACGAGGACGGAGGACAAGATCCTGAACATCGTCATCAAGCGGGGCTGGAAGGAGGGCACCAAGATCACCTTCCCCAAGGAGGGAGACGAGACGCCCGAGAACATCCCGGCGGACATCGCCTTCGTGCTCAAAGACAAGGGCCACCCGCACTTCAGGAGGGACGGCTCCAACATCATCTACACCTGCAGGATCAACCTGAAGGAGGTAAGTCTGACTCTCTTTCTCTCTCTCTCTTTCTCTCTCTGTCTCTCCCTCTCTGTCTCTCTCTCTCTCTCTGTCTCTCTGTCTCTCTCTGTCTCTCTCTGTCTCTCTCTTTAACTCAGCCAAGTCTCTCTCTCTCTCCCTCTCTCTTCAACTCAGCCAAGTCTCTCTCTCTCTCCCTCTCTCTTCAACACAGCCAAGTCTCTCTCTCTCTCTCTTTCTCTCTCTCTCTCTCTCTCTCTCTCCCTCTCTGTCTCTCTCTCTCTCTCTCTCTCACCCCCAACTCCCCATCTTTCTGTAGCATCAGCACATGTGTACTTTAGCGTCCTGCAGACTTTTGGGGTGTTTTGGAATTACAGTAGCTCAGTTTTTCCACTAATGATCCAAGAGCAGCCTCAGTATTGGCCAGCAGCCTTGATCACCACCAGTGTCGGATGCTGGTCTGCAGCAGTGTGCAGTCAGTGAGGAGCAGCAGAGCAGGGTGGCTTTGCCACTGCTGTGTGAGTGAGCCAGTAAAAATGTGGTGTCCCTATGTGACTGCCTCTCTACTCTCTCTCTCTATATATATATATCATGTCGACGGGTCACTTAGACACACATACAAACACATACCGGCGCGTGCTCAAGTGTGTTTTGCTGTCTCATGCCTGATCAGGCATGTCAGTTGCTGTGAATACAGGGGAAATTGCATTCTTTATGTACCGTACTTATTATCACACAGCCGGGCTGTCAAAGCACAGAGGTGTATGTACAGTATACGCACACTCACACACACACACACACACACACACACACACACACACACACACGTATGCACACACACACACACACACGCATGCACACACACACACACAGATGAAAGTGCGCACACACACACACACACACACACACACACATGAATGTGCGCACACACACACACACACAGCTGGACTTTGGTGTGAGGGTGGTAACGGTCAGCACTGATTATTAGTGTAGGCCGGCAGGACATTGAATGAGTTATTCCTGCAGAGGCACCAGCTCAGCTCAGACCAGCCTGTGAAATGAAACACGTTTTTATAGCTCTAATAGAGCTGCCATTCAACTGGCCGGGCCAAGCAGGTGCTCTAGACGTGTCTGCTGAAGCAATTGAGTATGATACATACAGTAAGTATATTAATTTATGCATGTGTTCTCAAACTGTATCTTGGTCCTGTCTGTAGCGATTTTCTCTGCTACACAGACACTTCAAATATGAGTAAATGGTACATAATAGGTGTCATGTTCTATATCCAGCTACACCCTGAGGGGACAGACGAAAGCCTGGGTCAGGGGGTATCAGATGAGCTATTTAGACATGGGGCTCAATCAAAGCCGCAGTGCGGAACAGATATCCAATGCTCTGACAATGCCAAGATAAATCTTAAGCCCAGAGAAGGAGAGGGACTGAGAAAGACAGAGGGAGGGAGGGAGGGAGGTAGGGATGTAACAGAACTGGGTCGTCTGAATCTGTAGCCAAAGCAAATAAGAACTCTATTTCCACCACAGCTCTGGTTCCAGGATCTCTAGGGACGTGTGATTAGACAGAGACCAGAGCGTGCCTCAGAACGATGTTGGCTGGCATGTCTCTCAATCTTACCCTTGTCGTAGATTTGCTCCGTGTAGCTCCGTATGTATGCTACTGTATATGCATTGTAATGTGAATTTCTCCACTGTTTATTTATGGATGTTATGCCCTGTTACCCTTGGAAAGGTCTCTCTTGATAAATCTCAATGAGACATGCCTGTATAAAGAATACATTCAATATTTGGTTGTCTTGAAGACTGTAATAACAGACCTAGATGTACAGATGTAGCACCATAGTCACACGGCCAATTGCAAAACAAAGTCCCAGCGCTATTGGAACAAGAGAATAGCATTAACAAGCTAATTGTCAATCTTTGGCATGACTTTGCTCTCTACTAATGCCTGACAGTTTAAGAGAGTGTGCAGAGGGTGGACAACGAAGCAGTTAGCAGGCTAACGCTAACTCTATCTGGAGAGCTCGAAGAGGCTGACGAACCTGTTCACATTTGGTGATATCACCAAGCATTAGTCACTTTGACTGTTAAGCGCTTCTAAGTGCTACGTCTGTATTTGATCAAATACACACTTGTGCGGTCTGTTTGGATTTGCAGTTTGGTAGGCGGTCTATGCAGACTGGCTTCACACAGAGGTCTGCCAAAGGGTGGCAATTTATGTGAACGTTTCCCTTGCTCTGGCCCATCTCTGCTCCAGAGAACATTTTGAAACCTGTACATAGACTGTGTGTGTGTGTGTGTGTGTGTGTGTGTGTGTGTGCGTGCGTGCGTGCGTGTGTGTGTGTGTGCGCGCGTGTTAGTGCATGCATGTGCGTACAGTATGTGTGTGTGTGTTGCTGGAGATTTCTTGTCTGAGCTGAAGCTTAAATAATCAGACTGTCCCCAGGTCAGCTGGCTGTGTGTGTTTTGTCCGGCGGCATGGTAACCAGTCTGTGTCCAGGGGGCTGGAGTGGGGGTGTGTGTGGGGGGGGGGAGTTTGGACGTTGTGTGTGAGTCTATGCCCCTCCCCCACTATGACTCCATAACCATTCAAAAGCGTTATGGTGAGCCTGTGGTCTCCCATTAACCCATGTGTGGATGCTGGTGGGAAGGGAACATGATGTCATGGGGGAAGAACACTACGGTTCTCTACAGCCCGGGGACAGCTGTTCTGTCTGTCTGAACTCCTCCACTCCTCCGCTCAGTCTTAATCAGTCTTAACCCCCCCGTCTCACCAACTAGACCAGGCCATGCATGCCTGGTAGGGCCTGGGGGTTCCTGGGAGGGTGTAGTGGGAATGGATTTAACATGCTGCTCGGTGTGACACGTTCAAAATGGAGGTTCTGGATTCTAGCGAATGGCGACGATCTCAAGCAGCGTAGGAATGTGGAACTGAGGAAAGAGAAGCGCGCATTCAAGAGAGCGGGAGTTCTCCCAGTCCCCCCAGCACTCTCCTGCCAGCTCACCCAGCGAAGACAGGCACTGTGATGAAGCGTCCAGCGTGTGTGTGCATGTGTGTGTGTGTGTGTGTGTGTGTGTGTGTGCGTGTGTGTGTGTGTGTGTACATGTGTGTGCGTGGTGTGTGTGTGTGTGTGTGTGTGTGCCCCCCACCCCCTGTCCCTGCCCGTCTGACGAACTCTCCAACTATTTACAAGCTCAGCTGATTCCATCCTTACTTCATTAGCTCAAGAAATGAGGGCACCTCTAAAAGTAGCCCCCTGCCCCCCAGCCCCCCCAGCCCCCCCACCCCCCCCGCTATCTCACACACACACACACACACACACACACACACACACACACACACACACACACACACACACACACGAGGGAGCTATACATTCTAACTGATAGGAACTGTTATTTCCCCTCCTCTCTCAGCTGTGCCACTGTCAAGTCATGTTCTGTGTTCTACTCTCACAAGCTGTAACAAACACATACTGCAGCAGCTTTAGATATGATGGGTAATTAAAAAGTAAATACTAGTCTGAGCAAAGCCAGAAACTAAAGAAATAGAGGTTTGAATAGATATTAATCATGGCCTGTCAACAAATAGGTTCCAGGAAATACACAACAGCTGCAGTAACAGTAGGAATGTCTGAACCCCCACTAGAGGGAGAGGAAGTAGAGGCAAAAAGAAGCAGCTTCAAATGTTTGGCTCTTGTCCTGAACCTCTATGATCCAGCCAGTGAGATATTAACCCTCTCCTCTCTTTTCCTCTGCTCTCCTCTCCTCATCTCATCTCCTCTTTTCTCCTTTCCTCTCCTTTCCTCTCCTCTCTTCCCCTCTCCTCCTCTCTTCCCCCTCCCCTCCTCTTTTCTCCTCCTCTCCCCTCCTCTCCTTCCCTCCTCTCCTTTCCTCTCCTCTCCTCTCTTCCCCTCTCCTCTCCCCTCCTGTCCTGTCCTCTCCTCTTCTCTTCTTTTCTCCTTTCCTCTCCTCTCTTCCCCTCTCCTCCTCTATTCCCCTCCCCTCCTCTTTTCTCATCCCCTCCTCTCCTTCCCTCCTCTCCTTTCCCCTCCTCTCCTCTCCTCTCTTCCCCTCTCCTCTCCCCTCCTCCTCTCCCATCCTCTCCCCTCCTGTCCTCTCCTCTTCTCCTCTCTTCTCCTTTCCTCTCCTTCTCTCTCATCTCTCTCCTCCTCTCCTGGTTGCCAGGCGCTGTGTGGCTGCACGGTGAACATTCCCACCCTGGACTGCCGCGCCATCCCGCTGACCTGTCACGAGGTCATCAAGCCAGGCACGGTGAAGCGTCTGCGCGGGGAGGGCCTGCCGTTCCCCAAGAGCCCGTCACAGCGCGGCGACCTCATCGTGGAGTTCGCCGTCCGCTTCCCCGACCGGATCCCACCACAGTCCCGCGAGATCATCAGACTGCACCTCCCCCAGTCGTAGGACATTAGGACACCCCCCCCCACACCTTCCCCCCCACACACACATGCACACGCGCGTACACCTCGCCCCGATCCTTCTCCTCCACCCCCCTGGATTTGACCACCGCCAGTTCTGATGGATCCCACCCCTGCCCCACCCTACCCCCCCACTCCCCCAGGCCCTGACGCTGTCCTACCACAGTCAGCCAGACACACATACACTAATATTTATATGGACTTTTTAGGCTGAAGTGCCAAGAGGAACTGCCGTTTTTTCAGAGTTTTTGTTGTTGTTGTTGGTGTTCGTTGTTTTCCCGTGCTTCGCTGGAGCGCACACACACAGTGGACATGGGCCTCGGCCCGCCGTCGGCTTCTACCGGGACTTGCTTTTCTTATCGCCCTGTTTTTTCTAAGGATTTATCAAGGGTTTTATACATCCCCCAACCCTCCCCTCCGTTAAGTCTTCTTAGAGGTTGGACGAAGGGAACAGTTTGTTGGAAAACGATTCTCCCGGAGGATGTTTGAAAGGGGATGATTTACTTTTGACCGGGGCTCCAGAAAGCCTCGGCTGGTCTCTCTGCTCCAGTGTTAACCCACCCAGCCGTTGGTTTCTCTGTCGTGTTCAATAAAACAGCCGAGTGTCAACTCTGTGGGTCATGTGCTCTGGAAGGGCACTGCTCACGTATCTTCTCCAAGTTCAGAACTGCAGTCATAGCATAACGGTGTCTCATGACACCGATAGATGTAAAACAAACACAGTACGACTCTATGTTCTTGTCAGCTCTAAAGCAGCGTTCTAGTCAGAATGTAACACAGAATGTGTATGGTTATGGCGTCAACTTGAATATATTTTAAACACATTTCTTTGACTGTCCTGGCAATATGACATGTTGAGACTATCAGACAAAATACAGTGCAGGTATCTAGGTGCTTACAATCCAATCCAGGTATCTGTCATCTAAGTGCTCACTGTATAATCCACATGATGTGACATCTAGCTAATCTGGGTGCTTTGTCCTCTGAGGTGTGTCTATCGTTTGTTATAGTCTGACACACAGAGAGGGAATGTTCAGTGCCTTAACCTGGAGTCACACATCTGGATTCACACACATGAACACACACACGCGCACACACACACGCACACACACACACACACACACACACACACACACACACACACACACACACACACACACAGCACAAATAAACCTGTAAAGGGATTCCACAGAGTTGTGAATTATACTCTGTAAGGGCCATGTCTGTAGGCTGTCTGGATGCTACTGAACTTGTGCAATACTCCCCTACCCCCAACCCCTCTTAGCACATTGTTTCAGGAACTCTACACAGCCACGAGTTTTTGGAGCCAAATTTACCTCTATTACCATGGGCAGGCAGGGGCTACATCCAAGACATAACGAGCAGAGTAACACTGCTGCAGTTCCCTGCAGAGGCCTGCAGATGGCTCTCAAAGCAAACTATACGGCCTCAAAGAGTTGCTAGTTTACACCAATCAGAGTCTGACTAAGCAGATGTATGTTGTGGGGATAATCCTTGTCATTTGTTTATTACTGCCTAATTAGTGGCACCGATTCATATGGTCGGTCAATCAGTGGCGATGGGAGGTTCTCCCTGCATCGTCAATCAGATTCAATCCAACATCAGCCTGGCAACCGCTCAACCATAGATGATTGTGATTGGTTTAAAGAAATACAGCGGCGTCCCCCTCCCCTATCCCTGAATTGTAATGAGTGTAGCCCAACCTACTGCTGGCACAGCATCAACGGAGTGTGGCTATGCGAGACTACACCAATCATATGTCAGCGATTTACGCACACATGTACACACACACACACATACACACACACACAAGCACACATATGACCGCATTCATCAGGTCACTAAACAAGAAGGGGGAACAATTTTGAGAAACAACTATGTTGTTCGATGCACTTTCATGCTATGAGTACAGCCCCAAGAGGCAGAGACAGATGTAGGAGAGACCGCTTGTGATGAGAGGGGCTTTGTCTGGTCTAAGATACAGGGACGGTTCCCCCCACACAGATTGATTTGATAGTTTAGGGACTAAGAAGTCCTTTCAGCGTAGAGTCTCCATTTATTGTAAGTATGTATGTATGTATGTATGTATGTATGTATGTATGTATGTATGTATGTATGTATGTATGTATGTATTCAATTCAATTCAATTCAATTCAATTCAATCTTTATTTCAGACTCACCAGCGGGTCCTATCCACAAAACATACAATAGACAATATACAATATTGTGTACATACATTATGTATGTATGTATGTATGTATGTATGTATGTATGTATGTATGTATGTATGTATGTATGTATGTATGTACAGTATGTATGTATGTATGTGTGTGTGTGTGTGTGTGTGTGTGTGTGTGTGTGTGTGTGTGTGTGTGCGTGCGTGCGTGCGTGCGTTCGTGTGTGTGTATGCTAATTTTTGTCCAGGAAACTATCCTCGCAATCGTTGATGCCTGGGGCTCTGCTGAGGGTCTCTGTGTGTGAGACCCATCAAGGTGTGAACAAATGGTCTAATTCTATTGTACCTGTGTGTGGCTGCATGTGTGTGTCTGCGTGCATGTGTGTGTGTGTGTGTGTGTGTGTGTGTGTGTGTGTGTGTGTGTGTGTGTGTGTGTGTGTGTGTGTGTGTGTGTGTGTGCGTGCGTGCATGGGTGCATGTGTCTTTTGAGGCCTGTCTCTCAGAGCTACGGGGGCCCTTAAGATGGGCCGATGACGAGTGTGTAGTCCCTGTCCTGTGTGTGAGAATGTGTGTGTGTGTACTGCACTGCTACTGAAGTACGCTCACAGGGTTTTACTGCTTCTGTACATCTTTTCTCATTGAAACTATTTTACAATTATGATAAATAAACCAAATATGTGAACTTCATGTGGTCCTGTGTGTTTGGGAGGCGCCGGCACTGGGAGGCCATTCCCCCGCCTAACCACGATCTCTAACTTCTTAAGTCTTATTCATCTAAATCACTGTGCTCCGAAGCTGCCATCTCTCTCTTCTCTTCCTGTCTTCTCTCTCCCTCTCTCTATTCCTCCAGCTCTATCCTCGGTTCCTCAGAGAGATACAGTTCGGAGTCTCTTTCAGCCCTCAGATTATCACCGTGGAAATAAATGACGAAAAGCCTCATGTTGTGCACTAGCCTACTACCAGGCGACAGGGAGTTTACGAGACAGACCCCTGTGCTCTCCTGGTCTGTGGGAGTGTGTAAGTGTGCTATTGACCTGACCTGCTCCTGCCCTGCTGGGCCCTGTGTACATGAGTAGTAGTGTGTGTAGCTTGGATGGTTTCCACCAGTTTGGGTTACCGATCGACAGAGGCAGCCAGACTTTGACCTTGTGTCTGTTTAAAACAAGTGGGACTCCCGAGCATCCGCCTCCCACTGTCACAGACACGGTCTCCCTGCCAGAGATCTCCCAAACAGGTAAGAGGACATTTACATTAGTTTTAAAAGGGGGAAGTGTAGCTATATGATTGACAGGCGCGGTGTGCCACCACCATGGACAGGAGAGATGTGTGAGACTGGGATCTCTTGCCAGTCCACTCTGAGGTTTCAGTGTCATTTGTTTCTGGAGTACTGTAAAGAGCACAGTTTATCTTTAGAGCAGGCTCGGTTTCAGCTCCAGTCTATCGGAGATCCAGATGGCTTTCAAGGTCTCACTCGCTTTTAATCAGCCTGAACTGAAAAAGATCGACAGTTTCTGATATGGTCTGGCGGACAAGAGCCCCGAGAGAGTTCTCAGAAAAGATTGGCTATAAATGCAGCCCATGACTAATATCATAAAGTTGGATTAGCTATTCAGAGATGGATGGTTCTTAAAAAATTCATTGCTGTACTGAAAACAGACAATAAGAACTCAAGCTGCAGCCTAATACAGTAGCTACTGTAGCCTACAGAGCAAAGTGCACAGATAAGCCGCATAGATTGCTTTATGTACCGTTGTATCTAACTCTATGACTACCTCAAATGACTGGAGTTCTACTGTGTGCCAAGTTGAAATGAATTATATAGAACAATAGAATACTTCACTCATCTGTTTCAAAGGGCAGGTGTGCAGGAGAGGGATTCAAAAGTGTCAAAGAGACCCTACACACTGTCAAACTCGCAACTCAAATGTATTGGAACACTTCGGTGCTAGACCTTCATCAGACAAAAAAATGAATCTGATGAAGGTCTCGTACAGAAACGTTACAGTAAATTTTAATTGCATGTTAGACGGTGTGCGGGACCTCATTGCAACGTTTGAACATAGTTGTACAACAGATATTATTTCATCTACAGTATACATTTCAGACGCACCACACATACTGCCTCCCGCCCGCACACACGTGAGACCGTTGCAGTGCCAGAGTTAATGAATTCAGACGTGAGTGATAATCAGTAACACAGCATTAGAGCTTAGTCATGGCCACTTTCATCTCTCTGGGGTCAAGCTATCAGCGTGTAGTCTGACCTAACGAACTCAAGATGAGAACAATGCTATATGTGTGTGTGTGTGTGTGTGTGTGTGTGTGTGTGTTTGTGTGTGTGTGTGTGTGTGTGTGTGTGTGTGTGTGTGTGTGCGCACTGGTGCGTGCATGTTTCTTTCTACAGTGTTTGTCACATCCTGTGAGCTGAGAGATGAGTTCCTTCGTGACTCTGTCTTTGGGGCAGAAGATGCCTGTGGTGGGACTGGGCACCTGGAAGAGCTCCTCTGGACAGGTCAGTACCCTCCCTATCACCAACATCTTCCATTACCCACTGTAACACATATCACTGACACCATGATACATCTACACTGACCTCAACCTATCTCTCCTCTTTCTCCTCTCTACGGCCTCTCTCTCTCGCGTGTGTGTGTGTGTGTGTGTGTGTGTGTGCGTGTGTGTGTGTGTGCCAGGTGAAGGAGGCAGTGCTGGCTGCTCTAGACTGTGGTTACAGACACATTGACTGTGCTGCTGCCTACAGCAATGAGCAGGAGGTGGGCGAGGCCCTAGCTCAGAGGGTGGGGCCTGGGAAGGTAAGGACTGCCTACTGGAGCCACTAGTCCTGCGATGAACTCTCTCATCTCATCAGCTCCCTGTTTTGAGGGTGTGAGGGATGGTTTGTGGATGTTAAACTAACCAGCCACTAACCAAGCTAACCATATAATTTATTTTATAACAACAGAGTTGAGGTTGATGGATTGAGTGTCTGTAGAGTAGATCTTCCACAGTATGACTCTTAAAGTCCCTCAAAAGTGTTGGCAAATGATCTTCCCAGATACTGCTTCCCCAGGCCCTGCGTCGTGAGGACGTGTTTGTGACCTCCAAGCTGTGGAACACCAAGCACCACCCTGAGGACGTGGAGGAGGCCTGCAGGACCAGCCTGGCCCACCTACGCCTCTCCTACCTGGACCTCTACCTCATGCACTGGCCCATGGCCTTCCAGTGAGCACCCTACACACACACACACACACACTGCAAACTTTAAGTGTAATGTGTGGCATGAGAGAACACACTGTGTGTGTGTGTGTGTGTGTGTGTGTGTGTTTGTGTGTCCAGGCGTGGGCCAGAGCTGATGCCCAAGCGCGAGGACGGGAGTGTGTGTTATGCTGACACACACTACCGGGACACATGGGTTGCCATGGAGAGCCTGGTAGACAAGGGCCTGGTCAAAGCCATCGGACTGTCCAACTTCAATGCAAGACAGACCGATGATATCATCAGCATAGCTAAACACAAACCTGTGGTCAACCAGGTATGAGGCAGTGAGAAGAGTGAGTGAGTGAGTGAGTGTGTGTGTGTGTGGGTATTGCATCTCAAAATGGCTGACTCACAGACCATAAGAGAACTCCCAACACCTTTAATAAAGTATTAACTGTATATAAAACACATATAAATATGTATGTGTTTCGGCTGCAGGTGGAGTGCCATCCCTATCTGTCCCAGGCTGAGCTGCTCTCTCACTGTCAGGCGGTGGGGGTGTGTGTGACGGCCTACAGCCCCCTGGGCAGTGGGGATCGGCCCTGGGCCTCTGCTAGTGAGCCCTGCCTGCTGCACGACCCCCAACTGGGGGCTATCGCCCAGAAATACCAGAAGAGCCCCGCTCAGGTCGTACTCAGGTAGATAACCCTCCGCCGCTAGCCCTGACTTAGTCACACGCTAATATAGACCCCTCCATCAGTCAGGTTTCTGGGTTAGGTGTTCTGGTGAGCTCAATCGTGATGAGAGAGGTGCTGTATGTTCAGGCGTGTTCAGGTTCAGTCTCTTCCCTCACTCAGATGGCACATCCAGAGGGGCGTGGCCTGCATCCCCAAGAGCGTCACGCCGTCACGCATCCAGCAGAACCTGCAGGTGTTTGACTTCAGCCTGTCCGACCAGGACATGGAGCAGGTGTCCTCCATCAACCGAAACCAGCGTTTCATCGTCCCTGCGGTCGAGGTGGGCTCCGTGTCACCGTCTGACAGTCAAGTGCACTCTCTGTGGATTCACTTCTTAAGACTCTCCTGTGTGTGTTGTGTTGACCTCTTTTTCACAGTGCTAAGTCCAGCTCCTTGTGTTTTCTCCACAGAGGGACGGTAAGAGGGTGTGGAGAGACGCCGAGCACCCTCATTTCCCCTTCCTCGATCCCTACTGACCACACCACAAAGGACTTGAAGTGTTTCTCTTCCATAGTTATCTCTCGGAAGACTTTAGTCAAATGGACTATAATCGTGAAGCTGCACTACCTCTGTAGGAAAAGATTAACATTTACAAAATTGGTTGATCCAAGTTAATGAAATCGATTTTGTAATGCTAATAGAATGTGATAACCTCCATGTGATTGTTTTGATATACTGATATTCTGGGAGATGATCCGTCAATAAATAGATCCTTTGGGACCTATTTATTACAAGACTGCCCCTGTGTGGTCAGCTGTAGAAGTACAGATGTGACTGTACCATTGTGACCGCTGCGGTCAACTGTAGAAGTAGAGTTGACCAAACCACACTGTGGTCAGCTGCATGATAACTACCACGACCACCTTCAAATCAGAGACTGATTAGATAAGGATTACATTTTAATTTCCGATTTTATTTTGAACATTTTCAAACATGTCATACATTATATGCTACTGTTCATAAAAAAATGAATTCATTAGCAATATTTTTTTCTTCTTTTCATTCTTATAGGCTAGTATAGAATCCCGTCACTAAAGTCACTCAAGTAGGGTAGTGATAAATTCAGAATGAGGCCACTCACACCCACCCCGCCCACCTCCTCAAACCACATCATCCAATCGCTTTTCACCTCTCCACCACTGCCCCTCCCCTGCCCATGTCCAAGCCAGAGCAGAAACCAATCAGCTACATGCTTTCTCCACCCGGGGGGGGGGACCTTACCAAAAAGAAAAAAAAAAAAAACACATGAAAGAAGCACAAAGTCCTAAAAAGGTGGAATCTTGTGAGAGTTTGTACAGGTGTGATCCCGATATAGGCCACAGAGGGACGACGTCCGAGTCTATCCATACAGGTCGTCGTCGTTGTCCTCGTTGAAGACAGGCCCGCCCCCGGTGCCCCCTGACCCCTGGCTGGGACCGGTGCCCCCTGCAGCGCTGGAGGGAAACCTACAGGAGAGAGAGCGAGAGAGACGGGTTCAGCGTCCACACTTTTACCCATCTGTACCCTACACACTCGCGCAAGTACACGCGCACGCACACAGACACGCGCACGCACACAGACACACACACAACACACACGTACCTGAAGCTGCCAAAGCCGCGGCTCTGCTGCAGTGTCTGGGCGAACATCTCGTATTTGCGGATATCGTTGTCGCTGACTGAGCGGCGGGCGAAGCGCATGGCCTCCTCAAAGTGGTCCTTTCTGATCTCTGGGACTGGGTCGTCCTCCTCCACCTCCTAGAGAGAGAGAGACGGACGGACAGAGAGAGAGAGAGAGAGAGAGAGAGAGAGACAGAGACAGAGAGAAGGGCATAGTCACTCAACTGACCCATAGTGAGAAATCAGTGATCCAATGTGACTATATTAGGGATTCCTAAGGGCTGGGGTGTGCTTGAGGACTCTGCTGTGAGGGAGAGGTTGGGGGGGGTGATTACTGACCATGGCGGAGGGGTTGGTCTGCCTCTCCCGCTCCCTGCGGATCTCGTTCTCGATGCACTCTCGGATGGCCAGCTTACATGCCCGCTGGCAGATCTCTGTCAGGTCAGCCCCAGAGAAGCCATTGGTCATCTTAGCCAGGAAGTCAATGTCCACGTCCTGTAGGGAAGAGGGGGGGGGGAGCGTTCAGCGACAGGACACAGGTTTCCAGAGAACGAGAGAGCGGCTCAGGCTTTGTTTCTCCGGGTATGTGCGTGGGCCGTGCGTGTGTGTGTGTGTGTGTGTGAAGCACTCGAGCACGGTAAGTGTGTCGGGCCGTGCTAAAATCTTCAGCCTTCGGCGTATTGATCGTGTTCTTCCCGTCAGGGCTGTGACGCGAGCGTGCGCGTGTGTGTGTCTGACCTTGCTGATGGGGCTCTTGCGCAGATTGGCCTTGAGGATGTTGATGCGGCTCTTCTCGTCGGGCAGGGGGATGTAGATGAGCTGGTCCAGGCGGCCGGGCCGCAGGATGGCCGGGTCGATGATGTCGGGCCTGTTGGTGGCGCCGATGATGAACACGTTCTTCTTGCTGGACATGCCGTCCATCTCCGTCAGGATCTGGTTGATGACGCGGTCGGCCGCGCCGCCGCCGTCGCCCACGTTGCCGCCGCGGGCCTTGGCTATGGAGTCCAGCTCGTCGAAGAAGAGCACGCACGGGGCAGCCTGGCGAGCCTGGACACACACGGGAGAGGGGGGGTTAGATCGTAAACTTCACATCTAGGTGGACTAATACTTTGTGTGTGTGTGTGTGTGTGTGTGTGTGTGCGCACGTGCGTATAGGGGAGGCACCGACTCCAGAAATGGAGCTGAACAGCTACACCGGAGCACTGCCTACTACTAGGGCTGGATTTTAAAAATCGATTTGATTCTGAATCAAATGATTCAGAATCGATTCATGAATCCCAAAATCAATCTTTTATTTAATGAATGAATGAATAAATGAAGGAATGAATAGTTCATTAATTCATTCAATGATTCATTCATTCATTTTTGGAAATCAGTATCGATACCCAGCCCTAGTATTGATGTGTTGCATAACTTGGCAGTCATGTAATTAAGGTTACAGCTAAAAAAAAAAAGAAGAATTTTAGCAACACTAACCGAATCGATATTGAATCGAAACGAATTGAATCGTGATAATCGATTCCGAACCTTGTGAATCGGAATCGAATCTTGAAATTCGACTCGATATCCAGCCCTAGACGCTACGCTTGTGTCGAGAAATGTCCGAACTCGATGCCGGCTCAACTTCCTGGCGTCGTTGCCGCATCCTCCGCCTCTCTCACCTTGTCGAAGATCTCCCTGACGTTGGCCTCGGACTCCCCGAACCACATGGTCAGCAGCTCCGGGCCCTTGATGGAGATGAAGTTGGCCTGGCACTCGTTGGCGATGGCCTTGGCCAGCAGGGTCTTACCACAGCCGGGGGGGCCGTAGAAAAGCACGCCCTTGGACGGGGTCATGCCGAACTTCAGGAACTTATCTGGGTGCTCCACAGGGTACTGTGCAGAGAGAGGAGAGAGGGGAGGGGCATGGAGTTAATAGTGAGTGTCACTGGAGCACCACGGACATGTGTCTGTGTGTGTGTGTGTACTAGGGCTGTCAAAAAAAAAAATCAAAGTTTGAAAAAAAAAAAAAAAGGAATATCTTTTTTTTTTTTTTTTTTAAAGAGGTTTTAACCTAAATTTGAGAGTTTGAATATTGTAATATTAATAAATAATATTATTTATCCAAAATTATGCAGCGATTTACATTCGCAACAGAACATTTATAGGCTACAATTTATTTACGGACAATAATCCAATAATCCAGACCCAGCACATTATCGAAAGATGAAAGATAACACCTCAGCGAGGGGTAACAGTGTTCACAGTACAATATTACAGTCTAGGGTTATTTTATTAGGCTATTATATTAATGAAAAATCTTTTTTTTCATTAATTATTTTTTATTTTTTTTATGTATAAATTAGAATATCGTTCGAACTCTAATAAATTAATTTGAATATATTCGAACTCAATTTCATGGCACTTTTGACAGCCCTAGTGTGTACGTGTGTGTGTGTGTATGTATACCTTTGTGAGAGAGAGAGAAGTAGCAGCTGTGTGTGTGTCCTACCTGCACCAGCTCCTGCAGCTCCCTCTTGACATCCTCCAGTCCTCCGATGTCCTCCCAGGTGATGTTGGGGACCTCCACCACAGTCTCTCTCAGAGCAGACGGGTTACTCTGGCTCAGGGCCCACTAAGAGATTACACACACACAAATTACATTAAGTTCAACATTATGGACTGTCTTATCAGACACACACACACACACACACGCGCACACACACACACAAATTACATTAGCACAAGTTCAACATTATGGACTGGCTTATCAGACACACACGCGCGCGCGTACACACGCTTGTACACACTCGCGCACACACACAAATTACATTAGCACAAGTTCAATATTATGGACTAAACGTCTACCCTAGTTCCAGACAAAAAACGTTTTAACTCAAAGAGCTCAATTGGCCTTAATTCCAGACTAATCTTAATCCATGTATGGAACTTGGGTCCCTGTAGTGCGGAATGACAGTATGATACCAGCGGTAGTACTGCACATCATGTACTGGTACTGATCCAGTCCAAGCCAGGCGGGTCTAGTTCTCACCCTGAAGTCGTCCATGGTGACGGCCAGGGAGTTCATGACCTCGGCGTCGATGGTCTCGTCCTCCAGGTCGATCAGGTCCATCTTCTTCCTGATGGCCTGCAGGGCCGCCTCCGAGCACAGGGCCGCCAGGTCAGCGCCCACGTGGCCGTGAGTCTCGTTGGCCACCTACACACACATACAGAGTCACAATGTTGAGGTCACACAGATTAATCATGGAGTCTAAACCAGCCATTCTCAACCAGTGGTCCGCAGAGCGCCATCCAGTGGGCCATGGAGGCAGTGCTATAACATATGGTTATAATAATAACAAATGGTAAGAAATAAATTATAAAATAGCGTGGTAATTTACAAAGCTAGTTATTTTTTATATCTAAATGTATTCAAGAATTCACATGTAAATAAAAAACGTCAAGTTAAAATGCATAATTTCAATGACCAGTTACGTTTGAATATCACCACGCCAATCACATTCGTTGGCGTTGAGACAAATGTGTTCAGATAACGTAGCTAGCGAACGTTCCCTCGGATGCAAACTTCAGTCACGTTATGCTTTTTTTTTCTCATGTATTTGGGAAGGTGGTCCGCAGATTTTTTTAACAATCAAAAGTGGGCCTTAAGTTACAAATGGTTGAGAACCCCTGGTCTAAATGATTCTTGAACATGCAAGTAATGGAAGATGAGTTTAAAACATTTTGGGACAATACATACTGCTTGGTTGGGCAAGACAAACTAAAATAACACACGGTAGGCATTTAGGGCTACACTGGGACAGTAGTACAGACGTGTGTGTGTGTCTCTACCTGCTCCAGGTCTACGTCGTCAGCCAGTTTCATGTTCTTGGTGTGTATCTGCAGGATCTCCAACCTGCCTGTAGCGTCAGGGATCCCGATGTCCACCTCCCTGTCAAAACGCCCTAAAAACACAACGCGCACAGTTTGAGCAACACGGAACAAGACACGGCCCACAAATTCCACTAAAGGCTAAACCAGCTACACAAATAATAACACCCATTTAATAAACACTGGGCAAGATGAATCCATTTAATTGTGAGCGTGTGTGTGTCTTACCGAATCTCCGGAGGGCGGGGTCGATGCTGTTGGGTCTGTTGGTGGCTGCCATGACGATGACGTGAGCCCTCTGCTTCAGGCCATCCATGAGGGTCAGCAGCTGGGACACGATGCGCCTCTCCACCTCCCCGTGGGTCTGCACGCAACACACAACACGCTCGCACCGGTCAGCACGCCACCGCTTAACTCTCGGCGCCAACCCAGCGCCGGCTCCAGATGTCTCAGGGTGCCGTGAACACCGTGTTCCCCTCTGCTCTCCCTTTTCGACCTCACCTTCTCTCTCTTGGGAGCGATGGCGTCCAGCTCGTCGATGAAGATGATGGCAGGGGCGTTCTTCTCCGCCTCCTCGAAGGCCTTCCTCAAGTTGCTCTCGCTCTCTCCAGCCAGCTTGCTCATGATCTCTGGGCCTGGTACACGCAGCGGAACAAACCAGTCAGACAAGTCCTGAACTGATATTTAATAGCTCGGAAGTTGACTTCCTGCTATCCGAAATCCTAATACAAATCTATGGTGTTCAGGATTTAGAGGATATGCTACCGGTAAGTAGAGTATCAGGTGGACTGATCCCCACCAGGGTTGTCAGAGAGCCCTCAGAACCTTAGCTGCGCGCTGCAGCGTGTGATATACAGTCCCTCACCGTTGATGAGGAAGAAGAAGGCGCCGGTCTCGTTGGCGACAGCTCTGGCGATCAGGGTCTTTCCTGTACCGGGGGGTCCATACAGCAGGATGCCACGGGGAGGCTGGAGAACCGGAGGAGAGACATATAGAGGTCAACTCTGTTCAGTCTGACCCTGCCCAGCCTGAACTCAGCTCGGTCTCCATGTTTAGAGAGGCCTGCCTTGCATTTTGGGGTCTTTCAGGAGGGGCGGGAGGTGAGCCAATTTATGTTTAGATAATGTATACATTCTATTAAATTCCCTAATTGTGGTGTATTGAGTGTGAGTCTGACCTTGACTCCGATGGCCTTGAACAGAGCAGGGTGTCTGAGAGGCAGCTCCACCATCTCCTTGATCTGTGCGAGCTGCTTCCTCACACCTCCGATATCGTCATAGCCCACCTCGTTCAGGGACTCCTCCTCATCCTACACACACACACAGAGGATTAGAACTCAGCTTTTAAAATGGGCCAAATACAAAAATATAGCCCTAAAATGCAGTTAACTCAGTTTCAGTTTCGTTTATTTGATTAAGAGGGACAATATACATTAATAAAAACAAATGCACCCGATTTAAGCCAAAAGGCTAGTTTCCGTCGGCAGTCCCCCTGCTTGGTTATTTGTGTGTGTGCGTGCATGCGCAAGTGTGTTACCGACCTCTCTCCTGATTGGCTCTCCCTCACAATGGATGACAGTATCCGGGGCAACAATGCAGTAGGGTGAGGGTTCAGTCTCCACCACTTTGAACTCCACTGCGCGCATGCCCCCCCTCACCAGAAAAATGTCACCTGCACAAGGGGCAGACGGGACAGTTATGGAAACCCTTCAGTCCGCCACCATTCATGTGACAGCTAAGTTATTGACATACCATTTAAATGTGTCATTCCTACATATGCTGTGTGTGTGTGTGTGTCTGTGTAATGCTCACCTTTGCGAATGGGCCGGTAGGCCTCAAGGAAGTATGGCTTGAGGTAGACCTCAAACAAGTTTCCAGTGATCCCCTCTACTGTGTCATCTATAGGAAGGACATGGATCCTCTTTCCATACTTCACATCAGGACATGGCTGGATACTGGAGAAGAGACCGGAGAAAAGACATTCAATAACATTTTGCAGTGGTAATCATTACATCTAAAGAAAAGGCAGTAGGCCTCAGTAAAACTCATAGATGAAAACTCTCGCAATTATGAAGGAGGAAGGTGTGTGTGTGTGTTGTTCCCACCTGATGACATCTCCCAGACGAACCCTCAAGTTGTTGCGGACCACCCTGTTCATGCGAACCTTCTCGTCGGAGCAGGTGTCGTCAGAGAGCACGATACACACGCTCTCTCTCCTCTTCTTCCCCTTCATCAACACTGTGTCCCCGCGGAAGAGCTGCAGCTCGTCCATTTTAGCCTACACACACACACACACACACACACACACACACACACACACACACACAGTTCATGGGAGCAGTAGGATTTTCCTATTAATCTAGGTTGTTAAATAGAATATCAACATTAGAATATCGCAGGTACCATGTAGTTTCATTAAGGACTATCATTTGAACGCCTACCTGAGAGAGTGAGACCACACTGTTGTCCTCGTTGATTGACTCATCGACAATCAATCTGTTAGGTCTGCTCTTCTGTTTCAAGATCGCAGTGGAAAGATCATCATTTTTGGATCTGTGGAAAAAGTGAAGACAAAAGTCAGCAAAGAAAACAAAGCGTAGCCTTAGACGTGTCACTATCAATAGCTTTTTGGATTACCATGACTCTTGGTTTCGAAACGTCCCGTTTCGTATCGCTAGCTAGCTGGCTACGCTACATGTTAGCTAACCCTGATGACACAGCAAACTAGTAGCTAGCTAACGTTAGCTAAACGGTTCTCAGAAAATTGGGACACATGCTAATATTTGCCTCCCACATTATGCCACTGTAATTCGCGCACAACTAATGTTAACGGTTACTACCCACAGGTGTCATGCTGCTAAACCACAAGGAATGAAGCTATCAAAACAATCTTCTGAAGATGTTTGAAAGCTGGAATATGCGCAAGCTAATGTTAGCTAGGTGTTCCGATGCCACTTGCCCGGATCTGACAGCAGCTAAACTGGCTAAGCGTTAGCACGTATAGTACAAACGTAGCTAGCCAATAACAACAACAACAACAACGACTAACAATACTGGCTAGGGAGCAATATCAACTATGTTAGCTACGAACATATTTGTCAAGACACCACAGTCGGTCACTGCGACAGAGATGTTTAAATGGCTTTGGCTAGGACAGCAAGCTAGCTAACCCCAAACTGCCGGTAGGGCCCTGTTAGGGCAAGAGGAGCAGCACTAGCTAGCATGCGTTTCGCTTTGTCAAGCAGCTGTCTATCTATCAGGTTGCTTACAAATGATCACGACGTAGCTAGATAGATAGCAAGTCTGTTAGCGTGAAAATCTGATTTACAACTGCTCAGTCGATCGGACGCAATTACTATTATATTCACGTCGGGGATTTGATTCCAGCATATAGCTAGCATTAGCTACCTAGCCTAGTTTACAATGACATTCGCTAGCACCGGGTTAGCCTAGCTATGTTAGCACGCCATTCTTCCTGCGCAGCTCAACTGAGGGAAAATATTTGACCTGACACTCGCTGGAAAACCCATCTTTCTATACTGTGATCACATGTTTACTCACTCTCCCCCCGAGGCCATGGTCTTCCTCTCGAAATAGTGCGTATAAATAAAAAAGAAGCTATCAAACTATTTGTGAAGGGAGCTTGGTTCTTTTCAGTTTCTTTCCTTTGACTGGAGCAAACCGATGCTTGCTCACATCAAAGAGGCGAAAAGGGTCCGCCTACTACAAAAGATCACCCAATGAGAAAGAAGTTTGTTTGACGTATCCTCTGGTTTTGTGATGCTGCAGCCAGTAGAATATCAGAGGCCGTCTGTGGGATGTCCTACGATCGTGAACTTGTATCCTATTGGTTTAACAGTTCTATGAACCAATTGTATTATGGTCGTATAAAGTAATTCTAGGATTGGTCTAAACGTCTGTCCTCTTAACTTTTTTCCTCCAATAGAAGTGCACCGCGTTGTGATTAGAGGCCTGGACGTGCCATGGGCTGGTTGCTGGAATTCTCTAGCTAGCTCTCGTGTCGTCTCTCCTTAATCTAATCCTAACAACTGCTTCTTATCTTTATTCAAGGAATACAGCAATATCTTACAGACATGGGGAATTGCCAGGCATCAACGTATCAAGTTCAAGTTGGTCCAACTGTTAGAAATACTGATATTAATACTGTAGCCTACCTCTCTAGAATTGGCATAGGTAAATGTATTTTGCAATGCACTCAACATCTAAAACCTAAACAACAAATAATGCAAACATTTTTTTTTTTTTTATAAATACCAACTACAAAACTTTATTGGCAAAGAGAGGGCTGTGTCACATAATAATACACTTTAGTACATAACAGAACATCAATGAGTCTAGTGTGACAATACCAACCATCTTCAAAAGCCCAGTATGAGGATGTCCCAGTTCTGCCAGGGAACCATGAGTCATATGGGCTTCATCTCGTTCAGCATTGCTGTGGCTCACAGTAGCTTGAACAGGTCTGATATGGGGCCAGATCAGTTGTTTTACTGTGTCAAAATTCTGTGACCATCACACTCTATTCTGTGCACCTGTTTTTCACGCTAAGCACTGGGCAAGTGGCAACAGCTGTCCCAGATCCAGAGTTTGGATGTCCGATCTGTAGGTAGTAGGGTCATTTCTGGACCTGATGAGACCCCTCCGGTGCTGAGCCTGTGAAGTCCTCCATCCTTCGACGGAGATCTTCAGGGTCCAGGGAGGGGCAGGTCTGGGGGTCCTGCAGGTACAGAGGGAGGCCCCTGGATGGACAGGAGAGCAGACAGCACGCGGGGTGGGTTTTAGGTTGTGTTTCAAATGACACCCTATAGCCGCGGTTGTGGTGTACTTGTGGTTTAACAGCAATGGTGTGTGATGGTAACTTACTCCGACGTAGGTTCCCTGCTGGAGCTCCAGGCCTTCTCCCAGCAGCCTGCTGCCTCCTGTTTCCTCCCCAGCCTCCACAGCACCTCTCCCAGCCACAGCCCTGCACCCATACAGCCTGAAACACACACCCATTCACTTATCATTACTTCAGTCAAGGAGACGGTGCAATTAAAGAATTTATTAAATATTAGTATATATTTTACAGAAACAAGTCCATCCTACTTGAATTTTATTCTGTACTTTCCCGAACAGGATAAAATGAGAGAGAGGGAGAATAGGGAGAGATCAATAAAGAATGTACTATTCTGGAGATTAGGGATGTAACGGTATGAAAATGTTATACCACGATTATAGTGACCAAAATTTCCGCGGTTATCGGTATTATCACGTTTTTTTTTTTTTATATGCTGAAAATGTACTGATAGACAATCTGGAATCCTTTCAACAACTTTTATTTAAAAAAAAAACACAAATAACATAGGGAAAGCCAGGCCTCTCAACGGTTGAAAGGGCATCATGTCCTTTGCTATGTAATATGGAAGGGCAGCAGTGAGGTATTTGTCATTTTTGAATGTGGGTGCGTAAGCGTATCATTTCCTCTGAAGTCAAAACTGGGAATGACGTCGGACTGTAATGTCTATGGTAGCCTATTTACCGTGGTTATTCAAAGCACGGTAATCGAACACGGTTTTTATTATATTTTATTTTGAAACGGTAATACAAATCGTCGGGAATTTTTACCGTGAAACCGGTAACCGTTTCATCCCTACTGGAGACAATCAATAAGTGATTGGCAAGCAGGCCAGTTTCTGGGTAGAGCTCAGTCCTGTACCTGGGGATGCCTGCAGGCTGAGCTGGAGGTCCCTCAGTGCCTCCCTCAGCTGGTCTCTCTGGGTGAAGCTGATGCCCCTGCCAGCCAGCGCCAGTCCCTTCAGTCTCTGGAGGGCGCATACGCTTAACCTCTGCCCCACGACGGCCATGCCTACACCTGGGGTCTGGGGCTGGCAGCCTGCAACAGCACATCAACACAAATCCAACATCCAAAATCCAACAGCGCGGCGTTGTGGTGTGTCTGACTCAACACACACTCGCATGCAGAAACACACATACGCTGTATAGGTCTTTCTCAGAAGTCCCGAGATACCGCAGTACTACAGCTTACAAGAACTTACCTTTTTGTTTAATGCGCACCTTCACCAGTAGGTTGATCGACCTGAAAAACAAAATACTTGCTCATAGGCTTTCACATACAGGTAACTATAACACAAACACCCAGCAGCAATGCTACAATGCAACAGTCTTCCTCACCTGGTGTAGTGGGTGACAGCCTGTTTCCAGTCCTTCAGATGGGCTTGGCAGTGGGCCTGGAGGAGGTAGGCAGCCCCAGCACAGAGCACCGTAGCCAGCCTGCCCCGGGCTGAGCCCAGCCCCTCCGGGGACCCGGGCCCAGCCTCACTCCCCTCCAGCGACTCCTCCTCCAGTACCAGCTTCTCAGGTAGTAGCTCCAGAGTTGTACTGATGACCTCATCACACAGTGCCAAGCAGTCAGCGGGCCGCCGGGCAGCGAGCAGGGCGGAGCCAGCCTCCAGGTAGAGCTCAGGTAACCTGGGGAGCGGAGGGCCCTCGATGACACATGCCTGTAATAGGCAGGCTGCAGCTGTCAGTCGGCATCACTTCCACAGTTCAGAGTTCACCAGCTACTTCATTAAAGGGGTAGTTCGGATTTTTTGGACATGAAGCCTCATTTACGACCTACCCATAATGTTGTGGATTGATGGAGAACATTTTCAGATTTCTGACTTTGATGAGGAGTTTAATTTATCTGGCGATCCTTACTTGCTTGGAGTGTTTAGAACTGAGTTTTCTTTGAATGCTAGCCAATTCAGTTCAGTTGCGCTAGCATTAGCACGCCGTGAACACCTGAACGAGGGACAGCATGGAATCAGCTGAAAATGTTCTCCATCAATAAACAACATTATGGGTAAGTCATAAATGAGGCTCTATGTCCAGAATTCCAAACTACCCCTTTAACACTCATGAGACAACATGAGTGGTTTTGTGGACTCACCGTGTGTTGGTTGTCAGACTGAAGATCAGCCAGAAGGTCCAGGTAGTGCTCTACTCCTTCTGGCACCCTGTAGCACAAACAGCAAACACACTACACTAAAGGGATAGTTCAGATTTTTCATGACACAGGTTAGAGTGGAAGAAACAACGGAAGAGTACAGTCAGACAGGGATTGTCACCCACTGGTCGCTGGTGAACCTCACCTTCCATGGAGAACACAGTTCAGAGCCAGGCGGTGCAGCACGCTAAGAGGGGAGGGGACTGACAGCAGGCTGCTAAGGGATTGGCCACGGAGAAGAGAATCAGGATGCAGCAGCAGAGCTCCAGACTCAGCGGTAGGTGGCAACATCAGCATCTGGGAGCCGATAGAACCTCTATAACATCAGTCACTACAGTGTATGTGGAAGTGTACACATTTGTGTGTGTGTGTTACTTACTGAGTGCAGCAGGCTAAGAGCTTGGATCTCTGCCTGCGTGTTTCCAAGTTGTCGATAGACCAACATGCTCTGGTGCAGCGCGCACACACACTTGGGGTCAACCTCCATCGCCTTCCTAAAACACTGCAATGCACTCTGGGGTCGGCCCTAAACAAATACACACACAAACACACACCCTCAGCCAGAAACACTGTGACTAGCTTTTTATGTTTACATATCAACAAAATAAATGTAACTGACCATGTGTGAGGCAGAGACCAGTATGTGTTGTGTGTGTGTGTGCATGTATGCTTATGTGTAAGTACCATGCGGGCGAGGCACAGGCCTGAGAGGAAGTGTGTGTGTGCCAGTAAGGCTCTGGGGGCCGGCATAGAGGGCCCCCTCTGGAGGACACCAAGGGCCTCTGAACACCGACCCTCCCCCAGCCACTCAGCGCCTGGACAGGACAGGTAACATGGTTGGGAGGAGTGTTAGAATGAGAAGAATAATATATGATCCATCAAAACATTGCCACAGAGACAAGAGAGCAATATCAAAGATAATTCAGCACTTAAACACTCCTACGTGACTTTCCATTGCCAGTTGTACAGATACTATTGTGGAGGGTTATTAATGACTAGAACAAGGATAGAACCTTAAGCTAACCAGTAAAAACAGCTCTGACTGGAGCAGACCTTGAGCAATGACGGTGCATATTTGCAGGAGGTCCCTCAACTCCCGGGGGTCCAGTACCAGCAGTGGCCTGCGAGTGGTGCTATTCTCTGAGGAACTCCCTGACCCCGCACTCCTCCTCTCATCCCCCGCTCCTGCCCCCAGCCCCTCGGAGAGAGAGATCAGCTCCTCCTACACGGACAGAAGACAAACACAAGCAAATGTTACAAAAGGGGCGTCAACTGTAGGCGAGTCTTAAACACACAACCCTTGTTTTTATGCCCTAGTGATTCATGTGTAGTGTAGGCTTATGTTACAACACTGAGCAGCCTAATCCCTCTGTCTTGGTATTTGCCCAGAGATGTTGTGAAAGATATGCTGACCGAATTCCCGTTGAAAAAAAGACTATTGAGTCTAATCGAATCATCGAATCAAATTCAACAGTTTTGTCTGTATAAACCCTGTTATATTTGCCATTGTCTGGTGTGAGAGGAAAGGTTGAGGGTAGATTATGTTATAACATGGTACCATCCACACCCATCACACACACACAAACACACCCACACACCTGCAGGTCTCGTATGGTTCCCAGTCTGCAGGTGGACAGCCAGAGAGCCCAGTTCAGACAGAGCAGCTGCAGGAGGCTGGAGTGCACGGCTGAGCTTCCCATACACTTGAGGACGTTCTGCCAGAACAGTGGAGGGTCAGCATCTGCAGGTGGCTTACAACCCACCACCTCTAGAACTGGAGGGGGGAGGGAGAGGGAGAGAGAGAGAGAGAGAGAGAGAGAGAGAGAGAGAGAGAGAGGAAGAGGGAGTGAGGGAGTTACACTGTCTTGTTGTCAACGTGGACCTGAGAAAATCATTATCACATTCGACCATGAAGAGGAAAGGTGCGAGTGTTTATGGTCTATGGTGGCTCTACAGCGTCATAGTGTGCAATTGGTCCACTGACGTGATAGTCTATCCACATTGACAGTAAATGACAAGGACCACCAATAGCCACAACAAAGGCTTGGACAATATCAGCTGTAAAAGAAGAAAGCAAAAGATCTTGTGGCGATGGACTGACACACAACCTGCTCTGACTGGCTAACCTAATGGTGTCCAGTTCGTCTAGTGACAGCTTTAAAGATTAGTTATAATAGTGGATTCTGTTGTGTCTTGCGAGACCCAACCCTACTACCCCAAGAAACCCTGGATGTCCTTTGATGAGATGGAGGCCTTCCCTGTTACTTCCCCTGGCAGCTGGTGCCCTCTTCACCCCCTGGGCAGTGCCAAGCCTCCAGCATGTGGAACGACCTGAAGAAGTGCCACTCACCCAGGTCAGAGCCGTTCTCAGAAATGAGCATCCAGGACGGTCTCCAGAAGCCTGATCACCCCCCCCTCCCCCTCTCTGTGTGGGTCTCTGGAGGACCAAGGGGAGTAGAGTTGGCCAAGAGGAGCCAGACCGAAGTCCAGGAAGTGGATCATTCCAATCCACATCAGCAACCCTAAACTCCTATTGGTGTATCACTCATCTCTCCACTGTAGTGTTACCTCATGTGATGATCGCTTTAGTGCCTACTGGCAGCTGAGCATCACCCAGGTGTGCGCTACACATTGGTAGTGGATGAGGTGTGCTCCATGAGGTTGAGTGTCTAAAAGCACTGATTACATAAGCTCTAGTTAGTGCATCAATGTCTCCTTACCTCTCTCCAGGCCTTGTGTGAGGGTTTGCTCTGCCTCTGACAGCTGTGTTTGACTGAGGGAGAACACACAGCTGTTATACATGACTGTCAACTCCAACTGGACGTGGTCTGCGACAACAGGGACGCCTGAGAGAGAAGAGAGAGAGGGAGAATAGGAGGGACGTTGGATGGTGAAAGTCTGAAAGAAGACAGAAGGGGGAAGGGAAGGGAGGTATGTTCTGATCTTCAACCTTGGATTTTCTGGAGTAGTTTGTGACTTTCCACATGACACTGTTTCAGTAACGTCAATGACGTCTGATCTCGACTGATGGTGTCTCCGTCCTGTTGCTGAAAAAGAATGAGAACGAGTGAGTGGCTAGCTCGCTAACTCGCCCTCAGACAAATTTCAAGTTATTAAACCATGCTAAATCTGTTAACTAAGATGGCTACCTTAGCTATATTGCTCACCAGTTCCAGTCAACACAATACTCTGAGTGGTAATGATGGAAATAACTTAGTAGCTAGTTAGCTGAGTTAGCTAGCTAGCCCACACGTTAGCAAGCCAACTCACCTTCCACTTGTTTACTATTGCGTCATTTTCTTGAATCCACCTGTCCAATAACGACAGAGGCGTTTTGGTAAACATGACTCGGTGACATTAAGGATTACACGCCCCCGTGTCTGTCTCTAACAAGTTAGCAGTGAGCTAGCTACAGATTGTTTACATTTTTAACTTTCCCTCTCAACAGATTCCAGCCGGCTGACATGGTACAGGAATATACTGACCCCTAGCGGACAATTGGTTTTAAGACGAGCTGTCACGAGTGTCCATTAGATGGCGCCAGTCGAAAACATGAGGGAAGACCCTGGGTATATTTTACCTAAAAGCAGGCTCAGTTAACACACACACACACATACACACATACACGCACGCATACACGCACACAAAGTAATGAAATCCGAGCCCTAATTGCATTGCTGCTGAGTCATCCATAAGCCATTCCCCACAAGGTGACTCCTAGCCCCCTCCCCTTCTCTTCTGTCCTCTCTCCCTCACCACATCACTTTCTCATCCCCGCCCTCCCTCTCTTTCCCTCTTCATCTTCCACTTACCTGCTCCCCCTCTCTCCTCCTTAGACGAGACAGATCTAAATATGTCATGTAAAACTCCCCTGCCCCTCACTTAAACAGCCCCACCCCTCCTGCTTCCTTGTCCGGTCTCTTCTACCTCAGTGTTGTGAGGCCCTTCCCATGTCTCTGTTACAGGAAGAAGTGGAGCGTAATTAAATCTCTCATGATTGGTTATGAGAGTCAGGGGATATATGTGATGCAGCACTGCCTCCTATTGATTCTGCCCCATGTTGTCCATGGTGTGGCTATCTCTCTCTCTCTCTATCTCTCTCTCTCTCAAGGACAGACAGGGTCGTTCTGTCTGAAACCAATCATCCCTTCTCCTTGTTACTCACACTACAGACTGCAGACTTATTTCGCTGCACCCTAACAGCCAATCACAATTATTTTATGAGGCATGCGTCCGGGACCTCATTATCCATGAGGATCAGGTGATCTAAATGTTGTTGGTAACCTCTGATGACTGTGTTAGTCAGGTATGTTCATCCTAAAGCACTCCTGATAGCTGTCTGGTGTAACAGACAGTGCTGATATATTGTTTAACAGACAGTGCTGATTCGTGTAACAGATAGTGCTCTACAGATCTCTGAAGACTTCTGATCAGAGTAGGTTGGTGGGATGTTATTTTTCTGGTGTGAATGTTCCATCTCTAACAGATGTGACATACGAGTGTCCGTAAGTGTTACGCAAGTGTTTTATGGAATGGAATAGGAATTTATGCCCCCCCAGTTGAATGTTTGAGTTAACAGGACACATGCCCTGTATTATGGAATGGTGGTGGAATGGTTCTTGGTTTTGGAAGCAGCACTGTAAGTGCAATGCAATACCCACAGTTTCAGTCAATGCCAAGTCATCTTCCCTGCTGGGCTGTTTCTCTGCAGTGTGAACCTTATGCCCTCTAACTGACTGTTGTGTCTAAGGAAGATGTGTGCATGTGTGTGTGTGTGTGTGTGTGTGTGTGTGTGTGTGTGTGTGTGCGTGTGCGTGTGCGTGTGTGATTGATGTGGTGGTAATCAATAGGTGCTTTTGGGGCAGAATCTACCTCCTCCTCACAGCAGAAACATCCCCCCAGATCAGCTGAGAGATGGTATGCACAACACAATATAATGTATTGAAATCTGTCATTGAGCTAGGCCCAGGTGTGAATACTGTGTGTGTGTGTGTGTGTGTGTGTGTGTGTGTGTGTGTGTGTGTGTGTGTGTGTGTGTGTGTGTGTGTGTGTGGTGTGTGTGTGTGTGTGTCTGCTGGAGTTCTGTCAGTGGGCCATGCGTGGGTCCCAGGTGGATTGGAATGGATCTGCAAACTCACACTGCAGCAGTGCATCAGCAGAACATTTCTCTCTCTCGCTCTCTCTCTCTCTCTCTCTCTCTCTCTCTCTCTCTCTCTCTCTCTCTCTCTCTCACTCACACACACACACACACTCGCACACTCGCACACACACACACACACACACACACACACACACACACACACACACATACACGCACACACAGCAAAGCTATAATAATATAATTTATCTGAATCAACCTAATCTCTGAACTCTGAATTCTGATCAAGTGAGCTCCTATTGTTATGTCTGTCTGTCTCAGGTAATGAGTTGGTGACACATCTCCAGATTTCGATTCAAACTGTTTCAGTTTGTGTCACCCTTCTTATCACTGGCCACTGTGTCCTACAGATGTACAGCAATTGGTAACATATGCTATGCTACCTTTGCGATGTTGATAGGACGACGTTTAGAGATCTGATGCCGTGCAGCTGAAACTGCTGTCTCTTTAAGGAGAAACTGTGCCTCAGTGCTGAGTTGTGAGTTTTTCCCTCCCTCCTATAAAAGCCCAACATTTCCTCTCCTGCTGCAGTCAGTCAGTGTACCTCACTCGGCCCAGCAAGATGAGTTTCACGCTGGACCATCACCTCTACGGCCCGATGCCATACCGCAAGGCTCGGACAGTCTCCCTGTCCTCTTCCAGCGGCTTCCACTCTCAGCGCCGTCGCCCGGCCTACAGTCAGCCGCAACAGTCCTCCGCGGACAGTCTGGATAGCTTTGGCGGGGATATGGCAAGGAGGAACGAGAAGGAGATTCTTCAGACTCTGAACGACCGGTTCGCGGGCTACATCGACAAGGTGCGAAATCTCGAGTTGCTCAACAGGAACCTGGAGGCGGAGGCTGACTCTCTGCGGCAGAGCCAGGCGGGACGCGCGTCCGTTGGAGAGCATTACGACCGCGAGCTGGGTGATCTGAGGGGCCTGGTGCAACAGCTGACCGGAGAGAAGGCGCGTGCGGTCCTGGAGCACGAGCACCTGGAGGAGGACATCCTGCACGCCCGGGCTAGGCTGGAGGACGAGGCACGCAACCGGGAGGAGATGGAGGCTGCCGCGCGCGCCATGAACAAGTATGTAGACGAGTGCGGGCTTGCGCGGCTAGAGCTGGACAAGAAGCTGCGCGCACTGCAAGAGGAGGTCGCGTTCTTGAAGAAGAACCATGAAGAGGAGGTGGCAGACCTTCTCGCACAAATGCAGGGCGCGCAGGTGAACTTCGAGGTTCGAGACACGATGAAGGCGGACGTCACGAGCGCGCTGCGAGAGATCCGTGCGCAGCTGGACGGCCACGCGTCAAAGAGCGCAACGCAGGCAGAGGAATGGTTCAGTGGTGAGAAACAGCACCTTTAAATGTATTTTCCAACTTTATAGGCTACCACTTTCCAGAAACTCCCATTGCCACTTTTAGTGATGCTGCTTAGCGAGAGGGAGGATTGACGGAGTCCCTGTCCGTGGTGCTGAACTTCCGTGGAGATTTATCTGGTATCTCAAAGGTTATTGAATAGATAAAGGGTGCGCAATTACGCATCAGTTAGCCTAGTCATCATCCAAAGATGGGGAAAGTCAACGACGTTTATTCACTTTTATTTTGTTAGACTCATTCTGATGCATCTTTTGACGCACACAACTGTGATTCAGCAGTTTCCGAGGTGGTCGGTGTCGCATTCAGTTCTCGAACCTTCTGCTTGCCTGCCAAGCTGTTATTTCATGAAACAGTTTAAGGCAGGGAATAACTATCTATTTTTCCTATTACTTTATATTATTACTATTATTATTCGAGACATCGGGTCTCATTTTAGCTTGCTGCTGCCATGCCTTTGTGACACATTAATCCTCAGTGCAACTCTGCACAGGATACCCCAAAATCTGAACTGAGGACAGAGTGGAGGGACTGTGTGTGTATCTTGAACAGCCTAGGCTAGTCTGTCTTGCTGTGTTTTCTTGTCTGTTTGTAGGTGTCAGTGTATGTTGTGGTGTAGCCTATGTGAGCTCTTCCACCTTTGAATACACTGCAGTATTTAGGAGAGAACCTGTCTCAAGGGCATTCCTGAGTCAGAGACAGGCAGGCAAAATGATTAGCAAACTAGGGATTAACACAGCTCTTTAATCCTCACTATCTCTCAGTGTAGATACTAATTTATTGGGTAGAACAAAGGTATCCCTTGAGACAGAAAGATATACCAGCACATATACGAATACATATTTCCTCTATAGCACTGTTTTTTGACAGTCAGAGTGTATGTATAAATGGAACCACAAACAGATCACTGGTCTGCTGGGAAATGAAGGCAGCTAGCTGAATCAGAACGCCGACCGACAGGCTGACACTGCCCAAGGTCACTCCCTGCTAATGGTTGTGACTTTGACACATAGGTCAGTCCAAACATGTATTGACAAAATGGCTGCCACCAAGCATTACCAAGGTGGATCCCAGAGTCAGACATGGAGACAATAACACATACAGCATATACGGGACATGCAATGTGTGCTACTGCTATCCTGTTCCAACATATGGCCAGCGCTGAGTGTGTCGACTCTTTTTGAATTTGAGATTGGTAGCTAATCACCAAAGATAAAATGGGACCCAATGCCTCTCTGCTACATACTCAGCAGTAGGGAGTTGGACTGGGGCTAAAGCAAGGTTATAGACCAGTTGATGGGCTGAAACACAGGATAGACTCCTGCTCTATGGACCACTCTGGCTCTGACACTTACTCCTTAAACCACGGCATGTGTGTCAGTGATCTCTCCCCTGCTGTCGGTGTCCATGCTCTCCGCAGTGCGTATGGACCGCCTGTCTACGGCTGCCCGCGGGAACACGGACGCCATTCGTAGCATCCAGGAGGAGATCGCCGAGTACCGCCGCCAGCTGCAGAGCCGCACCATCGAGCTGGAGACCCTCCGAGGCATCGAGTCGTCTCTAGAAAGGCAACGCCTGGAGAGCGAGGACAGACACCATGGAGACCTCAACTCACTGCAGGCATGAGCACACTACACATTATACACACACTCACCCAGGCAAACACACACACCTCAATCAATCATTCATGCACACCAGTGGGCACTCCAGTTAAACAGCAATTTAATAAGCAAAGCCAGGATCCAACAACACTCCTCTCTGCCTCTCATTGTGCAACATCTCACCACTCCACCCACCAATCATGAGTTTCAGACTACATACAGTACCTCTCTGTCTATTTATTTGAATTTCTGACACTGTCTGTGGTGTGTGTGTGTGTGTGTGTGTGTGTGTGTGTGTGTGTGTGTGTGTGTATGTTGGTCATTCAGGAGAATATCCACCAGTTGGACAATGAGCTGAAGAGCACCAAGTGGGAGATGGCCAGCCAGCTGAGGGAGTACCAGGAGCTGCTGAACGTCAAGATGGCTCTGGACATAGAGATTGCGGCCTACAGGTAGGTCCGGGTGCTCTCTAGTCTAATCAGAGAATCTGCTGTATATATGACTCTAATTAGCTCTATTTCTTACAAAAGGAAGCAATGAAATGCATTAAAGTTGCCATCCTAAACCCTCTTTTCTACTTTGACTAAGATGCTACTTCCTGTGTTTACGTTTGCCTTCAAAAACAGGAAGTTGCTGGAAGGGGAGGAGTCTCGGTTCTTTTCGGGGCCGGCGCCTTACTCCTACCTGAAGCTTAAAGCAGAGGAGTTGTCAGATACCGTTATAGTGGAGGAACAGACGGACGAGACCCAGGTCACTGAGGTGACAGAGGACGCAGACGAGGAAGAGGGAGAAAAGGAGGACAAGGAGGAAGGAGATGAAGAGGAGGGTGACGATACCAAAGCAGAAGAGGAAGAGGAAGAAGGTGAGGAAGTAGAGGATAAGAAAGAAGAGGATGGAGAGGGAGCTGAGGAGAAGGGAGAAGAAGAAGAAGAAGCGGGAGGTGAGGAGGAAGAGGAAGAGAAATCCAAATCACCTGAGAAGGCTGCCTCCCCTCCTTCCAAGTCTCCCCCCAAGACCCCCGAGCCCAAATCTCCAGCAGTCAAATCACCAGAATCCAAATCACCTAAATCCAAATCCCCTGAATCCAAGTCACCTGAATCCAAATCACCTAAATCCAAATCACCTGAATCCAAGTCACCTGAATCCAAGTCACCCATGCCCAAATCACCCGCTAAGTCTCCTGCGGCAAAATCTCCAACAGATGATAAGCCAAAATCCCCTGAGCCCAAGTCCCCTGTCACCAAAGATGCCCCCGAAGAGAAGAAAGAGATGGAACAGCCTGAGCCGGTGAAGGAGGAGAAGAAAGAGAAGGAGCAACCTGAGGCTGCCAAGGAGAAGGAGGAGAAGAAAGAGAAGGAGCAGCCTGAGCCGGTGAAGGAGAAGAAAGAGGAGGAGAAGAAAAAGAAGGAGCAGTCTGAGCCTGCAAAGGAAGAGAAGAAAGAGAAGGAGCAGCCTGAGGCTGCCAAGGAGAAGAAGGAGGAGAAGAAGGTGGAGAAGAAAGAGAAGGAGCAGCCCGAGCCCGTGAAGGAGGAGAAAAAGCCGGAGCCCAAAGAGAAAGAAAAGCCTGAGAGCAAGGCTGAGACAGACAAACCCGATACAAAGAAGGAGAGCAAGGCAGAGGAGACCCCCAAGAAGGCTGACACCCCCAAACCCTCCCCTGCAGCCAAACCAGCCGAGGACAAGCCCGCCCCCAAGTCCACGCCCAAGGAGAGCCCCGCCCCAGCTAAGAAGGAGGAAGAAAAGGCCAGCCCTCCTAAAACAGAAGACAAGCCCAAGGCAGAGGAGAAACCTTCCCCTAAAGTAGCAGCACCCGAGAAAACAGAGAGCAAGAAAGACGAGAAGAAAACCGAGGAGAAAAAGGAGAAGGAAAGCCCCAAGGCAGCTGACAGTAAGGAGGATGGAGGGAAGACAGACAAGAAGAAGTCTTCCAGCACTGAGGCCAAGGTGAGCAAGGAGGAAAAGGCCAAAAAGTGAGTCTTAGACACTGAGTTTCTGTCCCGGTTGGAGGGGGGTGGGAAAGAGACACCAAAGAACATTATGGGAGGGAGGGTAATAGAGGGAGGGACCAGGGGAGGGATGGTACGTCACTTAGGATCCGAGCGCCTTCAATTTAAATGAATGGTGGCCAAAGCAGACCAGGTGACAGTCTTGTAAGTAAGCAATAGTGATCTCTAGCAAATAGCCCTCATGATATGAAGCTTCTTATGTATGACTGTAGTGAATGCAGAATGCTCTTCAACTCTTACCTGAATGTGACAACGTAAATCATCATTATAACAAGTGCATTAAAACAGACTCCTTGTGACTGGAGCCAGCCGGAGTAGTGTTTAGGTTACCGTACCTACACAAGCCTTTACAATGGGAAAGATGTCAACATAAAACTACAGATTGTGACAGATGAATATATATGTATGAAGAGATATATAAATGTATATTCTATTTACGACTGTGAATAGGTTAGAGACAACCTTGCTTGTTGTGCACCTTGCTGCAGATTCTCCTGAAACTTACCGTTCTGGGTTGAATATCACATGATGATGATGATGATGATGATGATGACTGTGCCATGTATAAACTGCTGAGAAAATGCAACGTGAAACTGATGAATAAATAAAGGTAAAAAAAAAAGAACTAAAATGTTTTGTTTGTCGTTTGTCAAGTTGTTTGGCTGTCTTGTAGTGCACATACAAAAACAGAACTACATCCAGGGGTTGTTTTACTCCTGTCTACAATGTTACACAGCATATGTTGTACAATGTTCATCCACTATGAAAGCAGTTTTAAGCTTTAGTTAGCATTGTGGGAAGCGCTAGAAGCAGTGTCAAAGAGAGATGAAGGGTGTGGCTTCTAACTCCAAAATGTGCGTGCGTACAGTGCTGCATTGCGTCTGGGAAGAGAAGGGGAGTGGAGATGCACCTTCACAAATTTGCCACCACACTGCACCGATGTTTACGTAGCCTGGTCTCATACATAAATCAGGAGCTATAGAGAAATAAGCCTGCCCTGCTCACAGATCAGGGCAGAGCACGCACACTCATGCACGCATACCCACACACCACAGCTAGGAGTTCAGAGTGCAGCTGACCTTCCACACGTCTCACTCTCTCTATGTCTCTCTTTCTGTCCTCTCCCAACTTCGTCCATACCTGCTTCACAGTACAGACCACAAATACAAACTCATGGAGCATCACAGCCTGAGAGGATGATACTTTTCATCTTCTAAATAATTGTACTTATCCTTAGGCAGAGGCCTTAAAAATAAAAATCCTTACTTATAATATCTATCCCCATGATGTTATGTCAGTTCAGACTTCCTGGTCCTCCTTCTGGAGAACTGTAGGGGAGGAGTTGAGGAAAAAACTAACTTGAAACCGAATGCACAAATATGTTATTATACCTGATGAATGACTGTGCATAAACACAAAACTCTTTCAGAATCACAACTCACCATCACACTAAATCACCACCTGGCACTGTACCCAAACCACTCACAAAACTATGGCCATGTTCCAACATTTTACCACAGCCCCATTTCCTAGCCTCCTTTTTAACTTCTGTCTTGACCACATTTCTGATGACACAATGTTGTCATATTTCTACAGCCATGTCAGTGAGGAGGGTGATGAAAATTTTTGACTAAGCAATGTTTGAAACTCGGTTTAACAACTCCAAGTCAGGGGGGGGATTAAAGGTGCAAAGAAATCTGTAGAATTCTCTACAGGCTTCCATCACTTTCTTTCCTTTTTGAAATTACCCGATGAGTGAAGTTACTGAACAGTGTGTGTGTGTGAGAGAGACGTGTGTATATTTCATGGCTTTCTAGAGTCTAGCGAATGACTCAGCTTGTAAAGAGCTGAACCACGACACGATCAACGCTGGTGCAGAAAGCTATTTATAGACAGAGAGAGTAGGGGAGGGGAAGAGAGTGAAAGAGACAGAGAAGGAGAGACGATATCAGAAATGGAATGGATAGTAGATACATTTTTCTCTTAATGTGAAGATTAGACTGGTAGAAATTCATGAGGACATCTTTCAGGGAAAAAATAACTGTTCACCTGTATAGTGTCTCCCCTTAAAAAGGGCATGGTCATTTTCAGGTTTTTTGTCCCGGATAGAGAATCTCACACATCCCATGTTGTTCCTTGGGGTCATATTAGTCTATAACAGTTGAGATATTCTCTCCTGAATGAAGTGCATACATTATCTTAGCCAGGCCCTAGACTATGAGAGAAATTTAAAAGAGATGAGAAGGAAGGAACTCGAGAAAGAAAACAGAGAAGCCGAATCCATTTGCAAACATAAAAGTCCAGGAACAGAAGAAGTTTGTACCATAAAAATATGATTTTTATTGTTCAAATGACACAAAGTTTTTCACTTAAAAGAGGCAAGGTACTTGAAACAGTATTTGAGGGTAAAATGCTACGGTCAGCTAACGGCCAGGGTGTGTTTCGGACCATAGGGTAGAGGTCAGGGCTCGGAAGTTAAGGTTAGGGTCAACGATGACTGAAGAAACCTTGAGGATGGTTGTACTTGAACGGCTTCAGACGGTTCGGACCCCTGAAAGCAGACAGAGTACGAAAAAAAGACTTGTCAGAGATAGCGAGATACGAGTATGAGTGTGTGTGTGTGTATGTGTGTGTGTGTGGTAGAGTACCTGACTGTGCGCAGACACATCTTCTCCCGGGGGAACTCGCGCGGTCCTTCCACGCTGTCATCCTGTCCGTCAGTCTCCAGATACACGTCCAGGCACAAGCAGAGACGAGCCACTTGATTGGTCAGGAGCTGGTGCCCTGGGGAGGGACCCTGAAGCTCCCCTTTAAACACATTCACCTCGCTTTCCATGGCCTGCGATAGGGTAAGAGAGATGTCAGTCACAGCCTTCAACCAATCATCTCACTCTCCATGGTATATGGGGAGGGATGGAGGATGTCAGACAGTTGCAGTAAAGCCAGCTGAAAGAACTGTGCCCGGCAGACAAGCGTCCCCAGTAATTAAATGAATCGATCTGGCTCTCACTCGGAGGTTGTCGTCAGTGCGCCCACTGCGCACGCCCTTCCAGTTGAGAGAGAGAGAGAACAAAGGAGAGACTTCTGGGTAGCGAGGGTTCAGCACCACTGCAGCCTGGAGGCGAGCTGAGAGAGAGAGAGTGAGAGAGAGAGAGAGAGAGAGAGAGAGAGAGAGAGAGGGAGGGAGTTACTATGCAGGAAAAATAATGGTCAGTCTAAGCAGAGATTTGTATATGTGTTTGCGACAGTCAATTTAATCCAACTATCAGCAAAGCCCCAGTGATGCAGAGCTGGTACCTGTGCCCCTCTCCACCACGGCCATGAAGAAGAGGTCCGTGTCTCGGGCCAGACCAGCGTCACACACATGCCGTGCGTACGCCAGCTCCTGGGAAGAGACGGACAAAACAAGAGGACGTTCAACAATTCTAGATTTAAAAGAAAAAAAGACAAAAAAAGAGACGGAGAAGTGATTGTGGGTTGGCGTGTGTACCGTGTACTCCTGGTATGCGATGGTCGTCCAGCGAGCCAGGCGAGAGAGCACCTTGGCAGGGAACAGGTGCTGACACTCACTGGAGACCGGGACAATACTGTGCTCTGGAGGGGGAGGGACAAAGACCTCGGTTAGGAAGAGATGAAGTTCACTAGCGCACCATCTGTGTGTGTGTGTGTGTGTGTGCACCCACCCAGTGAGGAGAACTGTTTGTGAAGGGCCAGGCGTGACTGGACGCGTCCTCTTAGCAGCTTCATGGTGCTCTCCATTTGACTGGCACTCAGAGAGTTGCCCACACGAGCACCCTGCACACACACACACACGCACACACACACACACACACACACACACACACACACACACACACACACACACACACAGAGGCGAGTCTCGTTCAGCAAAATAGGAATCCAGAAATAGGCCTAAATCATTAATATTAAACAACACAACTGTGTGTGTGTGTCTGAGACAGAGAGAGACACACAGACAGACAGAGATAGGGAGATAGAGAGAGAGACAGAGATAGGGAGAGAGAGAGAGATAGGGGGAGAGAGAGATAGGGAGAGAGAGAGAGAGAAAGAGAGATAGGGAGAGAGATGGAGAGAGAGACAGGGAGAGAGAACAGAAACACACCCCTGGGGCATCGCTGGGGAACTGCAGTCCTCCCAGGCTCTGGACCCACATGTAGGGATGGCCATGCTCTGCCACATAGTCCCCGAAGGACGTGATCCTGGAAGAGAGCAGGGCTTCATATTCAAGGTGATGACTCACAATGTGGTCTCTCTATACCTGGTAGTGGTGGGCATCCTTACCCCACTTTATCAAACTGGTAGCGGTTAGCCGGGTTGGGCGTCTCTTGTCCCTGGTCGTTAGCATAGAGGCAGTTCAGCAGCGTGTCGGCGTTCAACAAATCCCTGTGAGGAAACACGATTTACCCGCTCAGATTAGACACGTACAAACACAAGTGCTGACATGCATACTATAGACACGAGCACGCACACACACACACGGTTAGACATACCACACCACACACACACACACACACACACACACACACACACACAGACAGACAGGACAGACAGACCAGACCAGACACACACACACACTGACCCTGCACTGATGGCAGAGGTGAGATCGGTGGTGGTGGAGACTTTAGCTTTCACAGTCATGATGTTGAGGTTCATCAAGTAGTAGAAGAAGAGGTGCAGAACACTTCCATCTGCAGGTGTGGAGGATAAAGAGAACACACACACAGTTTAACTGCATCTATTATATGAGTGTGTATGTGTGTGTGTGGCTGTCCTGAACACACTGGAGAGAGGTTACGCTGGATCAGCTCTTAGCTCAGCTTCAATCTCTGCAGTCAGAGAACTCGATGACACTCACACACACGGTAGTCTAGCTAAACATGCCTGAGGCTTTTACTGCAGTAAACCAACCGAGCTGATACACAAGAAAGCTGCATCCACGACAACAGAGGAAGAGAGAGAGAGAGAGAGAGAGAGAGAGAAAGAGAGAGAGAGGGTGAAAATATGCTTAGTTAAATGTGTAGAAAGGTGCTGCATTCCCACACCACTGCCAGCCAGCTCTCCAGAATTCTCTCTCTCTCTCTCTCTCTCTCTCTCACACACACACACTAGAGTTATGCCTGCAATGCAGAACCCTCCTCCCAGCCAAGGAGCCCGTCTGTAACCCACTAGGGGGCAGTAGAGGGTCCTGACATCATAGCAAGCTCTGGACCTGACCCTGTGAGGGAGCTTAGAGTCTCCCCCAAACCTAAGAGGCACTCAAGCATGTGTGTGTGTGTGTGTGTGTATGTATGTGTGTGTGTGGAGAGGGAGCTACCTTTACACTTCAGGTCCAGGCAGAGAGACAGGGGGTGTCTCTTCAGCATCTCACGACGCTTGTCGTCCAGCTGACCGCTGTTGGTGGCCCTCCTCCTCTTCTGAGAGACCCAAAGACAGGGACGTGAGATGTGGGCGGAAGCACAGCACCCTCCACCTTCACCGTTCCAGCCTCATCATCATATATAGTATGTGTGTGTATGTGTGTATAATACATTTAAAAATGTTTCAAGATGTGTTTTTGCTGTTCATAAAAGAAGGAGTGTTTTAAACCATATCTTGAACACACTGAATATAAATGTTTTTAGGATGCAAGCAAGGAAGGAAGGAAGGGAGGAAGGAAGGGAGGAAGGAAGGAAGGAAGGAAGGAAGGGAGGAAGGAAGGAAGGAAGGAAGAAGGGAGGGAAGGAAGGACGAGTGTGAGAGCTGAGCTGGACCGGAACCCAGCAGCAGTAATTGATGCCGATCAGTGAGTCCAGCATGTGAGTCTCGTTCAGCAAAATAGGAATCCAGAAATAGGCCTAAATCGTTAATATTAAACAACACAGCTGTGTGTGTGTCTGAGACAGAGAGAGAGGGGGAGAGAGAGAGAGAGAGAGAGAGAGAGAGAGAGAGAGAGTGTGTGTGTGTGTGAGTGTGTATGTGTGTGTGCTGGTCTCGGGTTACAGACACACAGCCTAACCCAGTACATATTCCCAGAATCCCGACTGGCAGTGGCGAATAGGAAGAAGGAAGCGATCAATAGCTCTCAGCTCTCCTGTTTGTGTCAGCCGAGAGCGAGTGAGTGAGTGTGTGTGTGTGTGTCTGTGTGTGTGACAGCAGAGGAGTGAGGTATTTAAGAGGACAGGTGTACCCGGTGACATTCTGGGGCGAGAGACGAGAGAGGGCTGACAGAGGGGGACCTCTAGTGGGAGTACAGGGTGAAGACAGGCTTCACACTCACCGTCTTCTCCTGCTCCTCCTCAGCGTCTGAGTCGCTCTCGTCGTCTGGACAGGACAGACAGTCAAGAGAGCAGGTCAGAACACTGGTCAACTGGCCACCCGCACACAAACACACTCATTAACCGGAGGTCCCTCGTGAACTAGCGAAGCACTACAGGGAGGGTGTATTCACATGACAGGACACCAAACCATGACCGCAGGCCTGCTGAAGGAAGGCCTGGCGTGTCGTAGGTGTGTGTGTGAGCGTGTGTGTGAGCGTGTGTGTGTGCTGTACGTGTGTGAGCAGCCCTTACCCTGGGAGTCCTCTGGGGGTTTGGACAGGGCCTTGGCCTCGTCCACGTCACCCGCTATGGACACGCTCAGCTTCTTATCTGAAACACACAAAGAGGACAGAACACCTTCAAGGTCGAGGTCAAATTGTATGTCAAATTATACGTAAACAGAGCATACTCAAATAACGGCGGTTACAGTGACGACCACCCACACATGCGCGTCAGCAGGAACACACACGTTAACCCCCTCAGGTCTGTGCTGAATTTTTTCCAGCTTTTTGATTTTGATGTTGTCGGATACTTATTTAAATGTCATCAACTTAACCACTTACTCCAAAGCAATTTATGTTTTTATTTGAAGGACAATCACAGCTACATTTATATGCCATCAATAGTTTGGTCAGTACCATATTCAGCGTGTCAATAGATCTACCAACTTGTCAAGAGATCTACAAACTACAAAAGTTGTCCATCAGTCTTGGTTATGTAATGATGTCAAAATTATTTAGAACATCTTAGATCTAAATAGCCCAAAAAAGACTTTAGTCACAACAGTTCCCAAATTTAGCAAGATAATTAGCAGGCAATCAGAATGTTCATTACCCACACCACAAACCTACCACACCCCATGATCTTTCACAATTGGCCATCACCTAGGACAAAGGACAGTGACAGCCTGTCTGCCTGTGACTCAGACACTCAGAGCCATGCAGAAGACAGAAATACATTCCTTTTTATTTTGTTATTTATCTCAAAACTTTACAAATATAACCTGTTGTCCATCTAGTGAATGTATTTGTCAATGTATTTGGTACACAAACAGTTAACAGTTGTAGGCCATTTGCACGGGCACCGTGTACACGACATGGTGAAGCACTCAAACGCACAGCGCTTTGTCAGAGCAGCGTGCTGAAAAAGAAACGCGCAGACACTTGGGGAAAAAAATGAGCGTGTTCCCGTGTACAGAGTGCGGACGCGCAGACTCACCGCAGGCCTGTCCGTAGGCGTTGGCCTGGACCAGCAGGACGTAGAGGGAGGGGGGGAGGTGGCGGGAGATCTCTGTCTGTCTGTGGGTCTGCTCAAACGGCATGGACAGATACTCCTGCACTGGGAGGGAAGCCTGGGAGGAGAGGGGAGAGGAACGATGGGGATCAGATATGGCTGGTGACATTCGATACCATGCCAAGCGGGCGAAGAGAAACAGTAGCTCACTGGCTATTCTGTGTCAGAATAGCCCTGATAAAGCAATCGAGGCTGTAGATCTATGTGAATGATAGTGAGTCCAGTGTGACTATGGACTGTGTGGCTCTGTGTGTGTGTGTGTGCGTGTGTGTGTGTGTGCGTGTCTGTGTGTGTGTACCTGCATGATGGCGTTGAGTCCAGGCTGAAGGCTGCTCAGATGTTCCTTCTTCACCTCAATGCTCTTCTGGATCTTCTCCTTGGAGGCCTGAGATTCCTTGTACTGCTCAGCCAATCTATCAACACACACACACACACACACACACACACACACACACACACACACACACACACACACACAATATTATTACTCTCAGCCACACACACACCTATCACTGGTCACATGTGTGCATCTCACATGTTTTACCCATGACCTGTTATTTATACAGGTCAGTCAATTAAAAACAAGATCAGACAATGACAACCTGAAAAAGCGAGCACAACATAAATGTATCTTGCAGTGTGTCCACTGTGTGTGTGTGTGTGTGTGTATGTGTACCTCTTCCTCTGCTCTAGCTCCCAGTCCAGGCGTGCCAGTGTGAGCTGGTGGGGGTCGTCCTTGGTCAGGGCGGGGCGGGAGATGTCTTGAGGGGCCCCCTGGTAAAACTCATCCACATTCACCAAGTCTATCTCCTCATGTTTAGACCTGGAGAGAGGGATAGAGAAATAGAGAGAGAAAGAGAGAGAGAACGACAAGAGAGATATAATCGCTTATAATGTCTGGGATCGATGCTGTGGATCTCGAATTCTGCTCTAGACAACAGCTAGAAAGGACACAAGAGCTGCCAGCAGTTAGATTAAAGTTATATTGGTAGTGTTGCCCCCCCGCAGTGATTACTTGAATTCCAGACACTTGCTGATCTCCTTCTGCAGATGCATGACCTCATAGAGCAGATTCTGCAGCTGCAGGTGGAGCACATCCACTCTCTGCTTCCCCTGGAGAGAGGGAGAGGGGGAGGGAGAGAGAGGGAGGGAGAGAGAATTCTATGACACATGACCTTGTGTGTCTGTGTGTGTATTGTGTTATCAACGTGAATGTGTGTGTTACCTCATGTGTCTGGTCTCGGCCTCTCTTCAGTCTCATGTGAGCCAGGCGGTTGAGTTTCTTCAGACTCATGAAGTGGATGCAGCTCTGCATGCGTTTCTGCTCGACCTCAGCACACTGCAGGGACACACAGGGCATTAGTTAAGACTGTGTGTGTCTGTGTGTGTGTGTATGTGTGTGTGTGTGTGTGTGTGGTGTGTGTGTGTTGTGTGTGCATGCATGTCTCACCCCATCTTTGGCCCCTCTGGCTTTCAGCTCCTGGATCTCCCCCATGAGTTTGGTGAGATTTTCACACGTCTGCTTGTACTGTTGATAGTCCTGCTCTGGGTCCCGACCATCCAGCTCCACCTCTTCACTGTACACCCGTACATCCTGCTCTCTCACACACACACACACACACACACACACACACACACACACACACACACACACACACACACACACAGAATGTGTCAGTTGCAGTCATCAACTTCCCTGGGCTTTGCCACCATCTCTTTTGAATGGCAACAATGGGCACCGGGATCTAAGGCGACATAATCAGATCACATCAGATTAACGTTAGTGTGTAATTCTGGCGTTGTTCCTATAGCCAAACCTCTTTGCACGTCCCTAAGTCATCTCCCCTAAAGCCCGCAATGCTTCACGTTACCTGGTCTCCATCTCCACGACCTCGCTTCCCCTCTGGAGTGCCGGTCTCACTGCGGACCACTTTCGCCTTGCGTTTCTTCAGAGCGTCGGAGGACGACATGGCTGGCAAATACGAGTTCCAGAGAACAAAGAATCATTGTTTGAATGAATAAACACCACGATTCTAGGTTTTAAGCACAGCGCATTGTTTTGGCGTTCAAACTGCCTAGCTAGCTGGCTAACTAGTTAGCATATCAAGCCAGCTAGTCATTTTCTCAGCTATTTTTTTGCGCATTCCTACTAAATATTAGGTGATTAGATGTCTAATATTATTACTCACCTGAGATATGTTTTAAAACTGAGAATTTATACAATTGGTTTTATTTCTTTATGAACAGCGTAGCCAATTTGTCGTAAACCAGTTCCAATGCAAAGCACCATGGGAGCTGGAGGTCTTCCTCAGTGGTATTCCGGTACGTAGCTTCCTGTAGATCGTTCTCTGGAGTATAGCGCCCTCTACAGGGCTGTGCAGAACCTGTCATGAAAATTGCCTTGGACAAGGGGCTTCAACATTCATATTGTATATAATCCAATTGGCTTAAACCAGGTAGAATCAAGGTTATAATATTAGGAAGTATGCTGTGTTCCTCTTCCCTACCCCTTTTTCAAACTACTCACTTCAGTATGGGTTAAGATGGAGGTTAGACCATCTTTCCCTTTTCCTCTCTTATCACAACAACAAAACGGGACGCATTCAATTAAAAACCAAGGAAATGTAAGTAGAAAGTCCCTAAAATTATTTTATTCATGGTTCCAGACATTGGCATGTTTCAAACAAGTATTACAAACAAAATAACAGACAGGCAACAACGAGTGTGCTGGTTTTCTACACGGTGCACACTTTACACCTCTTCTCACTCCTCCATCTCTCACTCCTCTCTCTCACTTGGCCATGTCTATCAGGCTCTGCAGCGAGGTGGGGACCCACGTCTTCTCTCCCTGGACGAACACCACCGCTCTGTCTATGTAGATGACGATGCGTCCGAACGTGTACAGCTGCTTGCCCTCGTGGCGCTTGGCCACCAGGGGCATGAAGACGATGTTGTTCTCCTCCGCCTTGGTCTGGATCAGGTCCTTGAAGTTGGCGGGCAGGCTGGCGCCGATGCCCCTCTGCGCCACGCTCTCCGCGTCCCGGCGCTCCTGCAGGGCCTCGTACTGGAAGTCCTTCCGCCGCTCCGTCTGGGTGAGGTAGGCGATGTTCTCCCTGGCGCCGGGTTGCATGTACCCACCTGAGGGAGAGAGGAGCGAGGAGAGAGAGGAGAGAGACGGTGAGTTGAGAGGGTCAGACCGGGTAATAAGATGTTTCACATTTAGGGATGGCTGAGAAACAATAGTGTTGTGTGTGTGTGTGTGTGTGTGTGTGTGCGCGTGTTACTAACCCATGCCCGAGGACACTGCACGGTTCATGATGTCCAGTGCTTCGTTAAACTTGTCCTTGACGAGTGGCTGGGCCAACACAGCGTCACTGAACATGGTCTTCCAGCCCAGATACCATTTGGTGATCTCCTCGTAGTTGGGACTGTTACTGAGCCACGAGCACAGCACCTGTAAAACACACACGTGCACGCACACCCACGCACACACACACACACACACGCACACACGCACACTTTAATAAGCAGACTCCACATTTTCCCCTCAACAGTTTAGAATTCCACATCGCCCCTGAAGAAATAATACACTATCATTCCTCTTTGGCTTGTCAATGAAATACAGACAGTACTCTTTCCTGGTTTGAACACACCATCAACACATGCTAAGCTAACTAAACACCCCATCAACACATGCTAAGCTAACACACCATCAACACATGCTAAGCTAACACCCCATCAACACATGCTAAGCTAACACCCCATCAACACATACTGTGTATGCCTGTGGAGGAAGCATGTACAGTATACACACACATACCTGCAGCCACTTGGGGAAGAAGTTTTTGTCCAGCAGGGAGACCAGGCTGGAGGGGGACAGCATGCCTTCCCAGTCCATCACCCAGTGGAAGGTTTCCATCGGCTGCTGGTGAGGGTTGATCACCAGGTCCCCCAGACACAGGGCTAAGAGAAGAGGGAGGGAGGAAGAGGGGGGAAGGGAAGGATAGAGGGAGGGAGAAAAGGAGGAGAGAGGAAGAGACACTGGGAGGGAGGAGGGAGAGAGGGAAGGAGGGAGAGAGGGAAGGAGGGAGAGAGGGAGGGAGAGAGACAGAGAGTGGGTGAAAGGTAGTAGAGCGTTGATGGGAGAACGGTAGGCACACTATGTTGAAGATGTATGTTTAATTGGCCCCCAGGCACGATGATGGAAAAAAGTGGTTATCCATGCGTATGCGTGTGTGCGTACCTAGTTTCGGGATGATGTTTTTAACCATGAAGGCCTCCCAGGCCCCGGGTGAGAAGACGTCCTTCCACGGCTGCAGGATGAGGCGGGCGGAGCAGTCGCTAGGATGCCAGCGCTGCAGGGCAGTGGCTAGTTTACTGCGGATGGGTGGGTACAGAGGCTCCAGCCGTGATTGGAGTAGGGGCAGCCAGGGGTGGAGCCAGGAGTCGATAGGCACTGTGTCCGTCAAAGGATTCCAGTTATCCACCTATTAGAGAGTGAGTGAGTGAGTGATCGAGTGAGAGAGAGAGAGAAAAAGAGAGAGAAGTGGGTGTGTATCCTGGGCATGTATCCTGTTGTAGAGTGTGTGCATAGGAGTGAATGCAAATGGGTGTGTGACTGTGTGTGTGTGTGTGTGTGTGTGACAGTGTGATTGTGTAGACTGTTCACACTGCAACTAAATCATTTTGCATGACAGTGTGTTCATACCAGCTGCTCCTAGCCTTGTGAACATGTATGCGTGTATGGTATATCTGACCTCTCTCTGGAGCCGGGGGAAGATGAGCTGCTCCAGTAGGTGGTCGAGGATCCATAGGGGGAGGATGGGGGCCCACTCCTTCACACAGTCCACCATGGGGCCCACCATGCGGGGCTGCCACCCCGACACACACACCCTCAGTACTGGAATCCACACCTCCCACAGCAGCCTGTTAGACCACACACACAGGTTATACACAGTTTGTGACAGGGCCTATAATACTGTCTATGATAAGCCGTAAGTCCCAGGACACTCCTGCTGGTTTGTCAATCAGTGGGCCAGTGCATGTGGGTGTGTGTGTACCTGTGGTAGGGATCCATGTGTGCCTCAGGAGTACTAGAGTGAAGCTGTCCAGACTCTAGAATGGCTCTCCACTGACCCACCTCCTCCAGTCCATACGCACTGTCCTACAGGGAGACACACACAGACACAGACACACACACACACACAGACACACACACAGACACACACACAGACACACACAGACACACACACAGACACACACAGACACACACAGACACACACACAGACACACACACACACACACACACGGGAAGAGGGCAGCTGCTTTAATATGAAAGAATCTTGCCAGTGCGTAAATGGTTCCCCTCGTGTAAAGTCTATGTGCTGTGTACCTTCAGTGGGTCCCAGGTACGTAGTTTCTCTTGGAGTAGCGGATGGACCACAGCCACAGCCAGATCCCCCAAGCCCATGATCTTATACTCCTCATAGTACTCCATCTGCAGGGTCTCGAAGATGCGGGCACACTCCTAGAGAGAGAGAGGACCACACACAGGACATACCATCAGGCATCGGCTGGGAATCACACACCAAATATGGGATTTTAACGGGGGGGTCCGCCTGGTGTGTGTGTGTGTGTGTGTGTGTCTACCTGCAGACTGGGTCCCTCTCCGGGCGCGGTCTCTCCGCTCTGAAAGCGCTCCACCAATCCCAGCACGGCGTCCAGCCTCTGGATGCTGCCGCTCTCCGTCTCCAGCCGCGCCTGCAGACCCGAGGACTCGTGGGTCAGGGAGACCACCACGTCTCTCTCATGCTGCAGGCGCCTCGCAGACTGGACAGAGGGAAGACAAGCGAGTAAGATCTACAGCATGAATAAACAACACGTCTCATCACTCTGAGCATATATCCTTCCTTCCTCTCTCCCTTGGCGTTTTTCACAGATCTAACATGACTGGATAGGTGTAAAGGCTGTGTTCCTCCACACCTATCCAGTCACACCAAAATCGGTGATTACTCAAAGTAAGTGAAGGAAGGACACTTAGTATTGAAAAAGGGACCAGGGTCTTGGGGCACAGTCAGTCTGGGTTTAGGGGAAAGGGAGGCTACAGGGTTGAAAGGTCACCTGCAGGATGTCCTGTTCCGTCAGGTCTATGAGGAGCTGCAGGTTGTGCTCCAGCTCTGGGAGGGCGAAGCCAGAGGGCTTCTGGTCGCGCGCGGTCATGCTCAGTGGAGCCTCCTCTGGAACGCTGTGTTTGTTGGTCATCTGACTGTAGCTGTAGTACACCTTCTGTTCTCTGCCAGTCATGTCTATCACCTAGCGGACAGGAGGGAGGGAGGGAGAGAAAGATAGGAAGACAAAAACGATGATGTGCTCAATGTTATATATCCTGTTACTGCATACTTACAGGGTGCACATGCTATACTTGTGTGTCTGTGGCATATACGGTATATTTTTTAATAATGGCTCCCTCTCACCTTCACTTGGGCGAGCTCTCCTGCGGGCGTGTGAGTGGTCCGCCCCACCAGCTTGCCTTTAGCCTTCAGCTCCTCCACTGTCCTGTAGGAGTACTTGGGCTTCTTCTTCCCAGCTGCCCCGCCCGGGTCTCGACGCCATTGGCCCAGCTCCTTCTGGAACTCCTGCATGGAGAGACGGGGTTAGAGAGAGAGAGAGAGAGAGAGAGAGAGAAGGGGAGGGTGAGAGAGAGACAGCAGGAAAGAGGCAGAAAGAAAGTCATTCTTTTGTCCATTGCCACCCTCGCCACTCCCGTTCGCTTAGTTGATTCTTCGCGGGGTACGGGATTGAACAAGGAAACAGGAGATAAGGAAAGGAAGTGTGAGAAGAGTCTACCTTCTCCTCCTCCTCCTCCGAGTCGACCACAGGGAAGTCCTGCAGACTCTGCTTGGTTCGCTCATTGCCGTAGGCGCCCACCGCCCCCTTCCCCTTGCGGACCTTCGCCTCAATGGGATTCACAATACCTACGGACAGATGGCGTTACACGTCATACCCCAAACTTAACCTGGTGTTGTGTGCGTTCAACGTTTCCCGCAGTCAGATCTTTTCACGGTCGCAACCCCATCCCCTCGGTTGGTACCCACCTTGTGCGTTCTTGCCGAGCCCTTTCCCCTGTACGTAGCCCATCTTCTGGAGGAGTTTCTGTCCAATCCCGCGCGTGTGTTTTTCCCATGTGCCTAGGTCCTGTCCTGCCCGGATACCAGCGGCAAATGTCCTCTGGGACTGGCTGACCCGGAAGTTACCTCCCTGGGACAAGGCAGAGCAAGAGAAAGAGAGAGAGAGTGAAGGTAAGTGTCAAATTAGGCAAAACACGCAGACATGCGTCTTCTCTGTATATAAATGCTATTGCTGCTGCTGTTGTTGTTGTTGAAGTGTACCGTCTGAAGTTTCTTGGCGGCAGTGCTCCGGGAGGAGGGAGGGGCGGGCGGAGTGGGTGTGTCATCCTCATCAGAGTCATCGGACCCGCCTCCTTCCCTCTGCTGCTGCTTCTTCTCCTCTGCTGCCGACTTCCTCAGCCCCGCACTCACAAAGCTCACTGGGGCAGAGTAGTCCTTAGACCTGGAACGAACACGAACACGCACACAAAGTCATTCACAGGTAATATAGTTAGGTGAAACTTACTGTACAGTACATCTCATGGTAACCCCATTCTATAGGACGCCTATGTCAGACAGACACCAACAACAAGTGTCAATTCATAATAGCTGCGACCACGTACACACATGTAGCACAGATGTGCAGCCAGACCCACTTTTTGTGGACCAACCAACCAACCGATCGACCAACCAACCAACCATCCGACAGAGCAAGCTACAGGGCTGCTGGTCATAGCTAAAAATGCCTGTCACAGCAGGAGCTTCCCTGTGAGGCTGATGTTGCCAGTTTGGAATATTTTTTGTAAATGTTTAACAGTAAAGCACCGCCAAACACAGAGACACAACAAAAATACACACCTCTTGCCCCCAAAGCTGGGTCTCTCATCATCAGAGTCTCTATCCGCCCAGATGCCATATGTGGCTTCCTCCTTGGTGAACCTGTGTCTACGACGGTCTGGGTTAAATTCGTTGGCCAGGTCCCATTCTGTCACCTCGAAGCTCTCGATCTCCACACCGTCCTCCTCCTCCTCTCTTTTCCGCCCATAAAGATGGGACATAGACATGGCTGGGGAGAGAGAGAACATAACATGGGTTAATTCGTTTTAGCACGAATGTGGCAAGCCCACTGCATCTGACGTTAGAGCGGGCTACTGCTGACTTGTTGGATATCAAGCTAGCTAGCTAGATTTACAGATTGTAATCTATAGTCTAATCGTCTTGGTAGGTTTGCTGAATAATACAGTTCATGTTAAACAACGGCTAACGTTACACAATAAAAAAAATATACGTCTAGCCACAGCTAGATATACAATAAAAACAGTCTAGCCACAGCTAGCTACACGCTAACACATAATCAGCCAGCTAGCACTAGCTAGTTAGCAACACACATCAGGGTCTCAAACTAGCTAGCTAGCAAGCAAGCAACAACATATTAGAAAATGTACTAACGTTAGCTAGGAGAATGGCGTTGTTATTCCACGTACCTCAACCGTTCAGTTGCACTTTTCAATTACAGTAAGAACAGGTCGGATTAATAGAAAATTGTTTTAGGGTGAAGAATCGTTCCAAGAAGTCAAAAACGTTATCGACATGTCATTTCAAGTACTTCCGCTGTGTACCGGAAGAAAATATGTGTGTTACATTCTAAACAATCCCCATGTTTCCTTACCGTTTTGAGTAGTGAGCTTACGCTTACTCACTATTCTAATTTACTACCTACTTTTCAAGCAACATATTTTGCTCTCATGGCTGATTGTGATTTTGGACCTTGTTAGCTGAATTGACCCGTATGGACATTTTATTCTCATGTATTTCTGGATTTTGTGTAGAATCTCTAGCTAGCACTAGATGTCGGACAGGGGCGAGGAATGGCAGTTTCCTCGTCGGCGAAAGGGAGCAGCCCGAAACGGAAAGCCACCTCATACGGGTCAGAACCTTCAGCATACCGAGACCCTGGACATAGATAGAGTCAAGACGCGGATCACAGAAACTATGTGAGAAGAACACCAGACACACACACATCACCCTGGGTAACTTTTACTACAGGGAGTGAGGAAACTCAAAAGTGTGGTCTGCCTACTGACCAGTACTACTCTTGCAGTTAAATGATTGTTGCCCATATGGTGGAGAGTCAGTATTAGCTAAAGCCCAAGTTGACAGTGGTGTAACCATTGTCCCATGGAGTAATAGCTGCATGCCATGTCTCTCCCTCTGTAGGTCTGAGCTGAGATATGCTGACTTTTGGCTTGAGTGGAAAGGTGAGCGGAGTTCATCGTCACACTGTTTTGAGGCTTTGCTAAACCTCACTGCAATGTAGTGTTGATTTCCCGTCACCTTAGCAAAGTTTGTTTCTTCAGTGACTATTTCTAACAGAATCCCTTCCTCTCCACAGAGCGATTGACAGGCGTCTTGTTGTCAGACTCATCAGAGGCTGGACATGACCCGGCCCGGGTGGAGTGTGAGAAAGATGATAGGACTACCCCTGAGCTTGAGTGTGTGTGTTACGGCCTGGGCTCCTTCTCCTCCTGTGTCTCGGCACGTTACCAGCTGGCCCTCCTGCTTCTGCTTCTGGAAACACTACAGGTCACACAGCCAGTACAGTTTGAATCGTATACACACACGGTGGAGTTGTGCGACATGGCGTAATAGCATAACGCCTTGTTAAGTGTTAACTCTGTGACCCGCCCTCCCCCCAGATCCCAGCGCAGGCCTACTGTGTGTACGACCCCGTGTTCTCCTCAGGAGAGAGAGACATACTGAGAGACCTGGGCTTCACCGTACTCACCGAGAACGAGGTTAGTGAGTGAGTGAGTGAGTGTGTGTGTGTGTGTGTGTGTGTGTGTGGGCGGGCATTCCACTGTGTTACAATAGTGTAATTAAAGCATTTTGTCTGTGTGGCTGAACTATGCAGAGTTGATAAGACTGTGTGCATGTCTGAGTACAAAGTTCATAAGACCACAGGTGTTTTCTATACTATAATTAGACAAAGTGTAGGACCGCCTTAGGGCGTACGGTCGACCATGTACTTCAGCGCCTAGCCACCAGAGGGCGTTGCATAGGATTGAAAAGGCGATATGTCCACGTGGGAAGATCACAGAGAGATCACGGTTTGGTCTGGCAGAAAGGTCTTGATGTAACAAGTGCAGCAAGACCACCACGTGTTCGCGCACACACCCAAAACAAATCTTTGAGCGAAGCCAGCTCCCCGTGAGAGGGCGCTAGAGACACAGGGTTTGGACTGGGGTGAGTGGGAGTAGAGCCCAGAGTGCATCGAACCGCCGCCTCGGACCCTAGGGGGGCACCACAGAGCCACCTGAACATGGCTGCCCATTCACCTCCATTCATTTGGACTTGAGTTCAATGTCCATTTTAGATAGATAGATCGATAGAACATGCAAAACAACCACGACCGCTCCATGGGTACTGTGCACTAGTTTTCTACAAAGAATCAGCTGTAGCTGAGCACCCACAGCCAAGCAGGTAATTAGAGGAAGCGCACCTGTTCTGCTTCATAAGACTACATTTGTGTGTGTGTGTGTGACCCTCTGCACCTCAGGAGGGGAAGCGGCTAGTGACCAAGCCCACTCTGTTTTACCTGATGCATTGTGGAAAAGCACTTTACAACAATCTGCTGTGGAAGAACTGGAGAAGGGAGTCCCTGCCTCTGCTGACCATCATCGGAAACAGCTTCTCTGGCATACAGGAAAGGTGCATGTATGAGTGTGTGTCTGTTTGTGTACTTGTCTGTTTGTGTGCATGCATGCGTATTATAATAGCAAGACCCTCTCTCTAATATTGTGTCTTCCCCCAGGATGGTAGAAAGAGAACTTCAGAGAGACTACAGTTACATCGCTCATGTATCCTTTCCTGCCACTGTTGCGCTGTACAACAATGATACCAAGCTCATATCAGATCTGGAGGTGTTAACCCTTAACCCCGTTTGTGTCAGGCTGTGGGTGTGGTCGATGAGCGGCTCCTCTCCTGCTCCTCCCGCTTCCTCGACGTCTTCAACGACACCGCCCTCATCACCTTCCCTCCTAGCAGCCTCGGCAAACTCCCACAATCCACCTGGGTGGAACCGCCCGAGCCACTTTACCAACACTGCCTCGACCTGGAGATCATCCAGGGAAGATGAGAGTTTCAGAATTCATAGACAGATAATCCCAGATTAGTCTGTTCTCACTGCGCTGGACCCTGGACTACCAATCCTGAACTGAGCAGCCCTACAAGACCTGTGTGACTGTGTCTGAGTGTGAGGCTGAGTATAATGGACTACTGTATAGTGGTTTATTAAATGGCCACTGTGTGATTTTTATACTACTGTAACATCTCACTTAGGTAATAAATATGCTATTTTTTTCTGCACGTTGAATTAATACAGTTACAATAGCTGCATTGGACGTAAAATCTGGCCACAAGAAGAGAGTTTGAGTCATGCTTGAGTTCATAAAGTAGCAAGTTTAATGTTGGAAAAAAGAACAGTGCAGCCATTTCCCAAGCCCCTTTTGTGAAGCGCAGCAGAGTGGCGCCCTCCCTCCACATCCCTCCCTCTCTCTGACTCCATAATACTCTCCTTCTCCTTCTCTCCTTCCCTTTCTCCCCTTCTCTCCTCAGCCTTGTCCAGCTGAGGCCTCATAGCACCACTTGAAGCAGAATTGCCCTGGCCTACAGGAACACCGAAAACCCCAAGTAACTGGGCTAATGTTAACTACGGGGGGAGTGAAGGGATTATTATTCAGTGGTTTGGGGGTGATCCGCTTTCAACTCAAAACACCCGTCTCTTTGGTCATTGGTTCCCTTCATTGGCCCTCCTTCCTCAGTCGTCTGCTGTTCCGTTGGTCGGCATGCCTCCCTCTTCTGTGACCGAGTTGCTCTTCGATTGGTCGACATCAACCGAGGCCTCCCCATTCACAACTACCTCAGGCTCTGATTGGTCAATGGTGGTCCCTGGAATGTCCTTCACCCCGCTAAACTTCCCGTCGGTCATCTCGCTGTCTGCGCCTGACTCCGGTCTGCCATTTTGTGTCGGACTCTGTCTCTCGGTTTCCTCCTCAGCGGACCTCGGTTCTAGCTCCGCCCCTCCGTTCAGTGGCCCTGTCTGCTGCTCTGCCTCCGGGGCCGCCCTGCCTCCCTCCTCTAGCGCTGACCCTTGCTCAGAAGACTCCTGGACAGCAGACTCCTGGACATGGCCGTTTGCTGTAGTAGCTGTGCTCTCCCCTGAAACGGCCTCTTCCGACTGCCCCCCCTTGCTCTCCTCTGCAGGACTCACTCCATTCTCCACCTCTTCCTGCCCGCCATCCACCGCCCCGGCCTCCTTTTCTCCGCCGTCAGCCTCGGAGGCGGCCGGCTTGTTGGCCTCCTCAGCTGCCCTCTGCTCTCGGAGTTTCTGCTTGAACTCCTGGAGCCTGTTGCTGGGAGTGAGATAACGTAGTGTTGATCCATCATTTCTGCTTGCGTACTGTACACTAGGGGTGTAACGATACACTTATCTCACGATACGATACACGATATTGGGCAGCTGTCACACCAATAGTGCATTTCTCCACATTTCTACTCCAGTACACTTTGTGAATTTAGAGCTTAACTGTTTTAATATCATGCATATTGACGATACGTATTGTGACGTTTCTGTATCGCGATATATTGTGGCACAATATATTGTTACACCCCTACTGCATACGCTCAAACATAACGGAAACTGAAATTGAAACCCAATTAGCACTGAAGTTGTCGATATGAACCGCACTGATGTGGACTGGAGTCCAGCGGACGGAGGATTACCTGTCTGCGTTCCTCCTGATCCCCGAGACCAGAGCCAGCTGCTCCAGAATGATCTCAGCTGAGGCAGACAAAGCCTGCAAACCAGACGAGACACGGGGATTTAGTACGTCCGATAAACACACCTCCAGACTGTGCGTGTCGCGTGCGCGGCGAGCCCCGCGCGCGTTCACCTCGGGTGCGTCGGTGAGCTCGGCTCCGCCCTGTCTGAGGGAGCGCTCCACACGCACTGCCTGCTGGGTGATGCAGCGCAGGAAGTCCGAGCTGCAGCGGGTCTGAGGGTGGTCCTCGCCGTGCTGGGAGAGAAAACAAGGTTAGGTTACACACACACTCTCTCTCTCACTCACTCACTCACTCACTCACTCACTCACTCACTCACTCACTCACTCACTCTCTCTCTCACACTCTCACACACTCACACTCTCACACACACACACACACACACACATTGTATAGGGTTATACTGACCAGGGTGGTGAAGGCAGACAGGGCCTCTCTCTCATGGCTCATAGCAGACCGGTAGTCTCCTGCAGAACACATCCACTGGGACAACAGGTGCTGGCTGGGGGGGGAGGAGAGGAGAGGAGAGGAGAGGAGAGGAGAGGAGAGGAGAGGAGAGGAGAGGAGAGGAGAGGAGAGGAGAGGAGAGGAGAGAGGAGGAGAGCAGAGGAGAAGGCAGGAGAGGAGAGAGGAGGACAGGAGAAAGGGTGTTGGGAGGTTAAAGCAGGCAGAGGGAGTGCAGGTTGACCACTGACATGGACTGTGTGCATTTGAGATGATGTACTGACAGTCCAAATCAAATCAAACTTTATTTGTATAGCGCATTTCATACACAGAGGCATCACAATGACAGTTGAATTCTGTCATACCTCAGAGCTGTGCGTAGGTCCGTCGGCCCGAAGAAGGACGTGTTGATTTTGAGCGCGCTCTGCAGGTACTGGCCGGCCTGTTCTCCCGTCAATACTAACCCCAAACAGCTCTGAGAGAGAGAAAGAGAGAGAGAGAGAGAGGGAGTGAGGGAGTTTCCAAACTGAAAGGCAGCTTGTGCTACACACCCTCGCTGCAGGTGATGGTAGAGTTCATGACTGACAGGAGCTACACATGTAGAGACATGTTTTGGGTAACAGTATATATTCAGCTGTCGGCGTGACCGTGTGTGTGTGTGCGTGTGTGGACTCACGTCCAGGGTGGCCATGTAGGGGTGGTCCTCTCCGTGCACCGTCAGCATCAGGAGGCGGGCTCTGAGGAGACAGCGGCGGGCCAGAGCATGCTCCCCTCCTGCATACACGTACACCGCCAACAGCACCTGCACAACGCCACACTGTCACAAACCTCTCACACACACACACGCGCGCGCACACACACACGTCATCGTAGAGCGGCTGTACTCACGTATTGCTGGACGGTGTTGGGGTGGTCAAAGCCGTGCACGCGCTCGCTGATGACCACGGTTTTCAGCTGGACACTGCGGGCCTGAAGGTCAGGGTGGAAGGGAAACAAACGTGTGAGCGTGACCGTTAGAGCATCAGAGGATAGAAGGATAGTGTGTGTGTGTGTGTGTGCGTGTGTGTGTGCGTGTGTGTGCGTACCTCTGCCGGGTGTCCTTGCAGGTAAGCCACTCTGGCCAGCAGGCTGAGACAGTAGCAGGCCTCAGGGTGCAGGTCGTCACACACTCGACCGAACAGGTAGGCCGCCTCCTTCAGACGCTCGTACGCCTGCTCCGGCAGCCCTGAGAAAGACAGGACCACAGACACACAGTTACACCTACTCCAACAACCCTGAGAGAGACAGGACCACAGACACACAGTTACACCTGCTCCAACAACCCTGAGAGAGACAGGACCACAGACACACAGTTACACCTGCTCCAACAACCCTGAGAGACAGGACCACAGACACACAGTTACACCTGCTCCAACAACCCTGAGAGAGACAGGACCACAGACACACAGTTACACCTGCTCCAACAACCCTGAGAGAGACAGGACCACAGACACACAGTTACACCTGCTCCAACAACCCTGAGAGAGACAGGACCACAGACACACAGTTACACCTGCTCCAACAACCCTGAGAGAGACAGGACCACAGACACACAGTTACACCTGCTCCAACAACCCTGAGACAGACAGAACCACAGACACACAGTTACAGTTTATCCATCTACCTTTCAGGAGAATTAGACATATCCTTAGCATTCAGAGACTAATAGAATTATGTATATTATATTAATTTTGACTTTATAAGACACTAAGGCAGAGAAAGACAGATGGTGCTACTGAGATCGCAAAGAGGTGATGGAAAACTGACAAGCTTAAACGGATGTGGCGCAGCAGGCGTATTGTTTATAAATGTCCAGCGAGTTCTTGCCTTTCTGAACACTGCTCTGAGCAGCACGGAATGCCCTCGAGGCGTCGGCTGTCGTCATGGAGATGTGCTTGATGACGGGGAAGATGTTAAGCACGTCGTCGGGCCCAATGGGAGCCTTGGTCCGGTTGTCGAGGAGGTAGTCTCTCAGACGGAGCTGTGGGGGACAGGCAGAGACGGTGAGACACAGAGTCATAACATGCCCTCCAATATAGAACAGACCAGTATAAACAGTTTACTTTGAGGGGCCGTCATAGGTGATCTGCAAAGTGTCAACTGCAACTTTATTTATATGAAACCACTTCTTGAAGTTACTTTATTTATTATGTGTAGATCATCTATGTGGGGACTTTCAAAGAGAGTGTCATCACATCAGTATGTGCGTTTACCTGTACTCCCGTCTTCAGACAAAACTCTCTCAGCAGAGACAGCTTCTGCAGCCCATATAGCTCCACCAGGTGGTCAGGACCAGAACTGCAACACATAACAGTTCCACAACTGATACTGTAAAATTATTTTGACAGATGAAAGTTGGTAGAATGACAACGGATAAGCTGTGTGACAGACAGACCGTCACAAACAAACAAGTCATATTGTCTGAAAGACTCCCTCACCCAAGGGCATCAGCGATGTCATAAGTCTCTGCTGCGTCCTGCCCAATCAGGTTCCAGAGCTCGGACCCACTGAGCGTGTTCCAGGCCGTGCTGTCAGAGACTCCGCCCCCTCGGCCACGCCGCCTTGACCGCTTCTTAGACTCCTCCCCCCCAGGAGTGGGGCTGAAGTGGGGAACCAATAGGCAGCAGAGGAAGTGACTGACAGCTGCAGAGAGACTGGACACCTCCACCCCCTGGAGAGACAGGAGCTCAGGTTGAGAAACAGTTACAGTCAAAAGCAGAGCTGTATTCAGAGAGGTCACCTCTTGTCTCTCAGTCTCAGAAATGGCCTTTATGAGTAGCAGATAAAAAATGAATGAAAACTGACAACTGAATAGCTTAGAAGAGTCCTGTGCTATACCTGTAGGAAGTTGTTGAAGATCCTCTTGCTTGAACGAACCACAATTTCACCTATGGCCACCCTCTGAGAGAGAGAGTGATGAGGAGAAAGGGGGGAGGAGGAGAGAGAGAGACGGATGTTTATAAAACTATGTCTGCTTTGTAACATCAAAGCCTTTGTTTGAGTTTTTCTGTAGCACTGACCATTATGTGCCTGAGTCGCTCCTTGTGTTCTGACTGGTTGATGACTTTGGTCAGCTGTCCCAGATAGCGGAGGTTGATGCCCTTATGATGCAGAGCCAGTCTCAGAGTAGCGCCATCTATGGGCACCTCAGTACCCTGCAGGCAGCACTCCACCTGTCCCAAACACACACAGAACAACAATTACATTACATTACATTACACTACAGTCATTTAGCAGATGCTTTTATCCAAAGTGACTTACATGTACAATAACTGCATTTAACGTAGGTGTACTATTTGCCAGAACATGACTGGCCAGAAAGTGCATCTCCTTTCTAAACAAGTGACTAAGATCATAATCTAGTGCTGAGGTCAAAGTGCAAAAGCATCAAAATAAAAATATAATAGATCCTTAAGAGGGAAGATCCTGATAGTACTTCTTGAAGAGGTGAGTTTTGAGCCTGGGGCGAAAGATGGGCAGCGACTGCTGTCTTGACGTCAGTGGGCAGTTCATTCCACCCCTGTGGGGTCAGGACAGAGAAGAGCCCTGACCGTGTCCATCAACTGCAGGGGCCTTGGAGTGACGGGGCAACCACTCACCCCGAGGTAGCAGAGCATAGTGGCCAGGAGGGGGTGTAGGGCTCGACCATGGCCTGGAGGTAGGAGGGAGCTATTCCTTTCATTGCCCTGTAGGCTATTACCAGAGTTTTAAACTGGATGCGAGCTGCTACAGGGAGCCAGTGTAGAGAACAAAGAAGGGAAGTTGTGTGGGAGAACTTGGGGTGGTTGAACACCAGGCAAGCTAGCTTTCAGTAGTCCAGGCAGGAGATAACCAGGGCCTGGAGGAGCACCTGCGCCGTTTTGTCAGTGAGGAAAGGGCGAATCCTCCTGATGTTGTAGAGCAGGAATCTGCAAGAACGTGTAAAGGATATAATTTGTGCCGAGAATGCCAGTCATCCAGGGTCACACCCAGATTCCTCATAGAGTCGGCGTCACCACTGTGTCGTCAAGGGTGATTGCCAGGTCGCAGTGCGGGCAGCCCTTCCTCAGGATAGATAGCTGCTCAGTCTTGTCCAGGTTGAGCTTGAGGTGATGTGTCACCATCCACTCCGAGATGTCAGCCAAGCATGCAGCTATGCGTGCCTCCACTTGTGTCAGCAGACGGATTGATAATAGAACGCTGACAAGTCACACAGGTGTAGTGTGTGAACAGTGAATGGAGGCTGCTCTACTCACAAAGGCAGGGATCTGCTGGGTGATGACGAAGGCCGCCGCCTCCCTCAGTAATCTCCTCTGTAGAGAGATGTCCCCACTGTCACAGCTTGGGAACGCCACACCTGAACACACCGCAACACACAGGCACGGTTGGGAAACAGAGTAGGTGTATGTGTGTGTGTGTGTGTCATAGAGTGCGTGTGTGTGTGTGTGTGAGAGAGAGAGGGTTCAGTAGGACACCTGGAGAGAACACGTTGGGGTTGAAGCGCATTTCAAAGATGATGTCGCTGACCGAACCCACGTCTTTACAGGCCCATCTGACGGCGTCGGTTCCTCTGGAGTCATCTGGGATTACACGCACACGCACACGCACACGCACACGCACACACACACAGACAGACACAGACACAGACACACAAGCACAGAAGTCAATCGAAAGTCACCACGGTTGTTCTCATCTAAAAACAAACACGTGCAAAAAGCCCTCCTCACCCGCTGTCACGCACTCCTCCACCCCTCCGCACTCCTCCATCCTCTGCTTGCAGCGCTGGGTGAACTGGGACTGTCTGGAGAAGGAGCAGAGAGAGAGAGAGACAGAAGAAGGAGAATCTCAAAACTAATGTGGCTACTCAGAGCAAGACAAGACGGTGGTACTGTAGCCTTGGCCGTTCTCTGGTGTGACCCAGTGTGTATTGCCAGAGCGGGACTCACTTGTGTTGGATGAAGGCCTGCAGCAGCTCAGGCCTCAGACGGCACAGCCCGTGAGGGAACCTCCTGGGGAGACCCGTGTCTGAGCGATACCTCTCTGGCCAGCCCTCCTCTTCCTCCTCTCCGCCCGTCTCCCCCTCCTCCTCCCCACTGGTCTCTCCCCCGGGGCAGTAGTTGGCATCGGCCGGCAGGCTCCTGAACAGGTCCAGCAGGTAGAACCTCCCGTCTGCTCCCAGCAGGCCCTGGGCGTCCACCGAGGTAAACAGCGGGACCTGGTAGCCGCTGGGCGCCAGCACGGCGTGTCTCTGCAGCGAGAGGGCCTTGGCAGCCTGGGCCAGGAGCTGGAGCAGACCCCTGCGCTGGGGGGACTCCTGGGGCCCCGCGGTCAGCCCGTACAGCAGGCCCCTGGGGGAGGGGGGGATGGGGCTTGAGTCAGTGGAAGACACATTCCCCATTCACATGTGTTGGGGTGTGCTGGGGAGAGAGAGGTGAGGACAGATAGCTGAATCAGTCTACCTGGTGGAGGCAGACGGTTGGGGCTCCTGGCCCTGCTCGGGGCCCTCCACACCGGGGGCCAGACCCTGGGCAGACAGACGGACCCCTCGGTAGTCCACAGTGGCAGTGGGCAGGGTGTGCAGGCCTTGTAGCGCCCCCTCTAGGTCACTGTAGGCCTGTACACCTCCCAGCTCCAGCCTCTGAGCAGACCTGCAAGACACAAGGGAATTTTATACAGCAGGACTGAGAGTGTCTAGTAGAATGGAATGTTATTCCTTTAGAATGTTATTGGAATGTTGTTCTGGAGTTAATAATAGAATGTTATTCGAGGGGTCACTGAACAAGAATTAGATGTACTGAAATGGGTCCTTTTATAGACGTATCTTGTATTAACAAACATCTTCTCTCACCTGCGACCTCTCTCTCCGTCTTGAGCCCCCCATGCTGCCCCCCGGCTCATGAACAGCCCACCCCACAGGAAGGCAGGGTCATCGGGGCCTCCACTGATTGGCTCCACAAAGCCGTCAATCACTGTCTCCGCCCCCTGGGCTACTGCCCACACAAATGCACTGTTCACCTGAGGAGAGAGAGAGAGAGAAAGAAAGAGAGAGAGCGATAAAAAAAATACAGGTGACAAAAATAATAATAAAACAGAGATTTCAGTTGATCCACCTCCACATCCATTCTTATAGCCTTTTCTTATTACCTGTAACAAGGCTCTGTCTCTCTGCAACCTCTCCTCCAGAGTATCCTGAGGAAGATCTCTGGCTACTTGCAACTCCTCGTTCCAGTCTGGGGCCTACACACACACGCACACACAAACGCAAAAACACACACACACACACTTTGTAGCCTAAAAATGTCTGTATAAAATACAAAACACCTCATTGAACTAATACAAGCAAAAGATCCCTCCCGCCAACCCGGACAGCCCTCATGCAGAGTCCGAGTGACCTCGCGGTGACCCTCACCTGTACCGGCGTGTGCTCCTCCAGGCCCAGCCGGCTGAACACGTTCCTGTGCGTGCGGGCGGCAGAGGCCGGGCCCAGCCAGCTCAGCGTGCGGTAGGGGGTGGGCATCACCTCGACAGGAGGCAGCTGAGGCCTGCGGCGAGGGGGACACAAACTACGTTACCCACACTGCATTGCGTTGGCGGTAAACTGTCTGCAGGCAATCCGAGTGTGTGTGTGTGTGTGTCTTGCCTGTTTTTAAGGGCTGAGAGGGCCTGTTTAAAGCCGGGGCTGATGTGAGAGAGCAGGTCGGTCAGACAGTGGCAGACTGGCGTGGACGACGCAGGGCGAGGGTCAAATACTTCCTCTGTGGACCTGAGGAGAACAGAGAGCAGACGGTCGAGAAGGGTCCAGGGTCCGTCGGACTCCAAACCTGAGGGTTAAGATGCTCTGAGAGCAGCTTTGAGCACCAGGCAACGAAGGCTGACTGGCAGCGTACGGTAATCTAATCTAGTCCCCTCCTAAACCCGTCTTTCTGGCAGGGCGAAGCCCTGAGACATGGCCGCCAGCGTTCTCACCTCTCAGGCCGTCGTTTCCTGGACGTGCCTGTGGCGTGATCAATGCTCTGTCTCTTAAGTTCACTTCATAAAGTTGCGTTGCTCACCTGTTGAGGTAGAACCCTCGTGAGCAGGATGTGATGTCACACCTTCGTCCCTCCAGCGTCACCATGGTGATGTAGAGGTAGTCTCCCTGCAGCTTCCTGTGTCCGGGGGGCGGGTTCCAACAGCTGAGTGACAGGTCCCTCAGACAGCTGGGAACCTGACCGGAGACAGGAAACCTCGAGTTTGTGTGCGTCTCTGTGTGTGAATCTGTGTTTGAGTCTGTGTGTGCGTGTGTGTGTGTGTGTGTTTGTATGTGTGTGTGCGCATATACCTCTGGCTGAGAGCTTTGTGGCAGCAGGGCTGGAAGCGGTCTCTCTGATGAGCCAGGCAGAAGGTAGTCTGGAGGAGCTCCGTCCTGATTGGCTGGCTCCATCTTCGTGTTGCTCGCTGAGCGTTTCACACCTTTGGTAGTGACGGCGCCAGAGTCTGAATCGATTACAACGAGCAAGGAGAACGTTATCTAAGAAAAAGGTTTGCCCCTCAAAAGTCTGATCATGTGAATGTGTGTGGGTGTGTTTATCCGTTGTACAGAGGCAGTGTGTGTGTGTGTACCTGCAGGGTGTGTGTGAGTGAGTGTATTCAGGAGGCTGGGTGAGCGTCCTTCTCCGAGAGCGTCCTGCGGCCTAGGAGCTCTCAGCAGCTCCAGCACGCGCACCAGATGGACCCTGGCTGACCGGGGAGAATACAGCTCTGGAGGAGCAGGAACACACACACACACACACCCACACACATACCTGTATGTCATTACACAGACACACAACACACACATGCACCTACTCACATGCATCTTATAGCAGTCACTGTTAGTACTAAAAATGGAATTGTCCACAGGCACAAATGTGTGTGTAATCTTGCAGGCACGCACACGCACGCACGCACGCACACACGCGCACACACACGCGCACACACACACACAAACAAACATACACATATATATTATGTAGGCTGCAGGGCTTTCGCTTGGAAGGTTCCCACCATTCGAGACAAAGGAGCAGCCCAACTGGTTGTCATAAACATATATTTTTGACCTTTAGAATTTTGAAGAGACGGAGAGAAGGGTAGGAAAGGGGAGGACCATTTGTGAGAGTGAGAAAGGAAGAGAAAGATAAAAGGATAGAGTGAAGGGGAGAGAGAAAGAGAGAGAGAGAGAGGGGAGGAGAGGGAGTGGTACTGTATGATTTTCTTGCCTTCCACCAGGCGGAGGGTGGCTCCTGGTTTGAGGCCCTTCAGGCTCTGTAGCTCTGCCAAAGGGTCAAGGGTCATCCCCGACAATGACAATGACAGGCTGGAGCGAGGGCACACCTCCTCACTGGCGAGGAGGGCCATTACCGCATCCTGGACTAGCCAGAAACCGTGGACCTGCAGAAAGACCCACACACGTTAACACACACTCACTCCCACCCAGACACCATGGACCTGCGGGGGGACACACGCGCGCGCGCACGCACGCACGCACTCACGCACGCACGCACGCACTCACGCACACACACACACACCCACACACACAAGCACTACTAGAAACACATACTGTACGAGATCTGTCTACGCTCCTGAGACACACAAGATCATAATCAATAAATATGATCCTCCAGGTGGCCTCAAACGGTCTCCCCTGTCCTTGTGTACCTGAAGGTCAAAAGGCTCTACTCCTGGCCCCTGGATCTTCACAGGAAATGATGAGTCCTCTTCCTGCTTCATAGCAGCATCTCCAGTCCCATTGGTCAGCTTCAGTGAGCCTGATTATACAGAAAAAAATAATCATTAAATCATGATTGTTCAGATAACTGAAATCACAAACAAATTAAATTAGGTGTGGGGGGTTGCAAGCCGACAAGTTCAAGACATCTCAACTGCTAAACACCACTTCAACCCCCAGTCCTGGTCTTGACAGACCAATCGTTTGTCTGTTTCATTCAGCATCAAAGACAACTACTTCCTGAGACACTCAATCTCAAATCTCAACAACAACAAGTGATTTTCTTTGCCCGCGTGTGCAGATGTATGCAAGATTGACATCTAATAACCCCACACACGCACGCATACAGGACCCAGCCTGTTCCTCGGTGTGACTAAGCCTGCAGAATTTCACTACACACTGTCATGCCACCCTGGGCGATAGGGACAGCCAGCCACGCCTCACTCTGGCATGCCTGCACACACAGCATAGTGGAGAGTAGAAAGGCACGATCAAACATTCATTATCAGATTCTTTCATCAAGATCTTTAGTCAACAATTACTTTAGCAGTCCATTGGTCAACATGACAGCTTTCCCCGCCCCCTGGCCTAACAGTCACACACATGAGAACAGGCAAGCCACAGTGCAGGTCTGAGGTTCAATGAGCTGCCTAAGTGCAAAGCAGTGTTGCTTTCCCTCCTAACAGTTAAGTTATTTGTGAGTTTTTGTTAATTACTACTGTGGTTCCAGTGCATCGACCACTGGGCTGCATACCACCTCAATCTGGCTTGAATACTTCCCAGTGCATGCCACACCCTGACTCCCTCCATCACTGGGATTGGCTGGAACTGCAGCCAGTAGAGTAACTCCCCTCTGCTGTGCTGGCAGGGCCTAGGCCCAGAGCCCTTCCCCCTGGAGCTTCTCCAGAAACATGGTCCAGATCACCCCTACCCTCCCCTCCCTTTCTGCAGCTCCTCCAGAGCCCCCCAACCAACCCCACCCCCTCCCCACACTACCCTCCCTCCTCCTGGAGCTTCTCCAACAGCCTCACCATGGACTACAGCACAATAACTCTTCTATTCCATTCCACTCAGACCAAGGCCAAGTCGTTACACTCCAGGCTCTCAATAATACCAGTCTTGTCTTGTTTGGTATGGCCACACCCCTCACTGTGATCCATGCACTATTACTGTTACTATTGCCTACTTGACATCCAAATGCAGTGACTATCTTGATTTTCGTCATCCAGTGCAATTAAACCAATGTAACAGTTAAGTATTAAATCTACAGGATACTGTACAGGTGCCCTAGCAATACCAAAGGTAGCACCGTTAACTTAATGTCAGTTTCAAAAAGGTATAAATCTGTCAACCATCTTGTTGCCTCCAGAGATACGCGTCCTTTGAGATGGAATAACACCTCCGGACATGCTGTGCTGGAATGCTGCCAACACACGTTCTTTCTTTCTATCTCTCTTACTTACTTGTTATTTCTCTAAAAAACACACGCACGCACGTAGTCTCACAAATACACACACACAAGTATCATCAGTGAATGAATGGGAGAGGGAAGGATCAATGCCGAGGCAGGTGTAGGCCTATGTGTGTTTGTACATAAGGACGCTTCCTGTAGCACTTTCAGGAACAGCTACTGTTAGAATGGAGAGGGACTCCGTAAACACAACGAGTGCCGCAGCTGCTGCTTAGCTATGAGACAGGCCGATTACCATATACAAACATCAACAAGTCATGCTGCAGCATACTGTTTTTTATTTTTATCATAGAGTTTATAGCGGGATTAGATTTGAAGAGTAGCCTACTCCCTTAAAACGTACTCTTTGCGTAAAAAAAAACATTGTTTGCAAAGAAATCTGAAGCGGCATATTTCAGACCAGCCAGGCGAACTCCAGAATCCACCCCTGAAAAGAACAGGCGCTAAATGGAGCAGAAAAACAAGGAATGGGGGGAAAAGTGGAAGAGGGGGCAATAAAGCAAGGTTCAGCAATAGTTTATTCTCACCCGCTGCTCCCTTGTCTCTTCCTGCTCCTGCGCCTTTCTTCATTTTGTCCTTCATGGCTGTCTGTTTTCTATTTCCTGCCTTTCCTGTACTCTGCTCCCTCTGCTGCTCGCTAGGTTTTGTAGAAGTGTGTCAGAGGAGCGAGTGCAGAGGCGAGTATGCGTGTGGCTGGAGTGCGTGTAGCAGCAGAGTATCTGGAGGAGCTTGTGGGGCGTGTGAATGCGCGTGAGGCGAGGCTACCCCTGCTCTGTCTCCACCTGGCAGACTCAACTTACTGGTATTACTGTTAGGGTTGGACACTCCCTCCTATTGCTCAATACACCCAGACACACCCTGCTCCACAGGGAAAGTGAACGTGTGGGGTGTGTCTGTGTGTGTGTGTCTGTGTGTGGGTGTGTGTGTGTGTGTGTATGTATGAGAGTGAGCGTGCGCACACACACACACGCACACACACACACACACACACACACACACACACACACACACACACACACACACACACTTTTTCTCAGAATCAGGGTGTGTCCAGTAATTTCCCTTTCTTAACTCCCCATATCCTCCCCCATTCTCCCACACTGCACGCCCCCCTCCTCTCCTCTCTCCCCTCTATCTATAGTAAGTGTGTCTCCGTTTGCCCTAATCAGTCACGTGGGACATGGGACCACACATTGATATGAACATGGGAAACACCTCACATTCCAGACCTGAAACGGGACAATACCACTGTTATCTGTACTCTATATGGTTGAGATTGTATGGTTGTGTTCAAGTGTGTGTGTGTGTGTGTGTGTGTGTGTGTGTGTGTGTGTGAGAGAGAGAGAGAGAGAGAGAGAGAGAGAGAGTGTGTGTGTATGTCCAGGGAAACCCTGAATACTATCTGGATTATTATTATTTATTTATTTATTTTTAACTCCCAACCAATTTACATGATATATGTCATTTTTGTGGGATTTTAAAAACTAGCCTAACCTTTAGTTCCGTCCCAGTGGCAAATGTCACACATAGGGTCTACCTGGCTTTACCATGGGAACACAAATGAAGCCAACATAGATTCAACATCTAGTTACAAGAGCCTGGGTGACATTCCCAGTGTGCAGAAGCTTAAGCCTAATTTATGCTTCTTGAAGTGTCGCTCGACAAAGCATATATTATGTGAGCTTTAGTGAGCTACTTACTGTACGTAAAGATAAAAATAAGAACTTAAATATATATTTATAATATAATAATTGTCTCTCAGACATTACAACATCAGCTTACACATATCACTTTAAATGTCAAAAGCAGATTAAATGTCAATGACAAATCCTGTTGTGACATTAAATTGTCTTACAAGCAGTGTTGGAGAGTTATTCATTCAGTGGTTGAAATCGTTTCACCATAGGATAGATAGATAGATAGATAGATAGATAGATAGATAGATAGATAGATAGATAGATAGATAGATAGACAGAGACAGATAGACAGACAGACAGACAGACAGACAGACAGACAGACAGACAGACAGACAGACAGACAGACAGACAGACAGACAGACAGACAGACAGACAGACAGATAGATAGATAGATAGATAGATTGACAGAGACAGATAGACAGATAGACAGACAGACAGACAGACAGACAGACAGACAGACAGACAGACAGACAGATAGACAGATAGACAGATAGATAGATAGATAGATAGATAGATAGATAGATAGATAGATAGATAGATAGATAGATAGATACTTGAATGATCCCCCTACGGGAAAATTTGGTGTTTCAGCAGTGGAAAAAATTACAGCAAAGTTGGAAGTGCAGATACAGAATATGCATAGTAGCAATAGGCATAAAAAATAAGAATAAGGACTATATATATCCATATGTACAGTATGTGTAAAGTATAGTATATAATTGAATAAAATATGTACATACAGTACATACATCCAGTCTGTATAAATAGATATGTCTAGGAGTACACATACATACATACTTCCAGGCTGTGTATAAATGTCTAGTTACATGCATATATACAAACATGCACACCTTCACAACACTTGGAACGCTCAGGATCTGTTATGTTATGGCCGCTGGCACAGAGGAACCCCTGAACTGCTCCATATTGCACCTGGGTGGGACGAGGCTGTGACTGGAAGTGCTCACCATCTGGCACAGCTCGTCATAGAGGGGATGGGAGGGGTTGCCCATAATTGACTTCAGTTTGTCCCTTATCCTCCTCTCCACCACTGTCTCCAGGCTGTCCAGTTGTTGTTCCACAACAGACCTGGCCTTCCTCACCAGCCTGTTCAGTTTGTTTGTCTCCCCAGACCTGGTGCTGCCTTCCCAGCAAGCAACTGCAAAGAACAGTGTGCTGACTACCACAGACTTGTAGAATATCCTCAGCAGCCTGCTACACACATTGAAGGACCTGAGCCTCCTGAGGAAGAGCAGTCTGCTTTGTCCTTTCCTGTTGAGGGCCTCAGTGTTGTCAGTTCAGTCCAGTTTGTTGTTCAGGTGCACTCCCAGGAACTTTTATGAGTCCACCGTCTCAACTTCCTCCCCCTGGATGGTGATGGGGGTTGGAGACCTCTTGCTCCTTCTGAAGTCCACCACCAGTTCCTTGGTCTTGCTGATGTTGAGTTGGAGCTGGTTCTCCTCAGACCATTCAACGAATCTCCTGACCACATCCCTTTACTCCTCCTTATCATCTGCCCTGTCCAATAACTTCTGGAGGTGGCACACTCCAGAGTTGTGTCTGAAGTCAAAGGTACAAAGGAACACCTGCACCGCTCTGTTTTGCACCTGGGTGGGAGGAGCCTGTGGCTGAAGGTACTCCCCATCATCACAGCTTGTCATAGAGGGGATTGGAGGGGTTGTATTTGCCAATATTCTGAATCTGAATCTTCCTCGTAAGTCTGACTTCCCATGCATGAAAAATCACCAAAGTTTGCACATAGGTCCAGTCCTATGCCAGAGGTCCTCAACTGTCACTTCCACAGGCTTTGAGCTGGCAGGAATTATGAAGTCAATTAGGCCTACTCTGTTTTTCTCTGATTGTAACTTTCTATGACTGTAACTGTAAATTGTAAAACCTATCAAACCCAAACCCTTGCTACACTATATCAGACTGTCCTCCACAAACGATCTTCACAGATTTTTTAAATATCAAAAATTGAGCCCACAGCACATCAAAATGTTTTACTGTATGCAGCTACTGAAAATACTCACTCAATAAATCTTCAATGCTCATGAAATAAATGACAAAATTTGGTCGATGTAGTGTGACAATTTTCAGAATTGTATCTAAAAATGTGACATTTTGACAATATTTTGAAGTCTAATTTTGTCCCCTCAAACTACTGCTGTTTATACAGGAAAAAATACACTACCAACAATCCTATAGTGCAACAGAAACGTCTCCACCAATAAGATATGTTGTTGTTGGCAACCCCTCTCCAATATTGGATCCTATAGGACTACAGCTGGCTAAATTGACTGATTGATTGGTTTCCACCTGTCTAGTCTGTGTATATATAGCCTACAGCTACCCTCTTGTTTTGTTTGTTCATTATATGCTGTAGCTGTGCATTGTCCCTGGTGTTTCTTGTGCCATATTGTAAGTTTCTAAGCTTTGTCTTTTGTTCTCCACGGGTTAGGGTTAAGACCACCCCCAGCTGTTCCCTAGGGTTAGGGTTAAGACCACCCCCAGCTGTTCCCTAGGGTTAGGGTTAAGACCACCCCCAGCTGTTCCCTAGGGTAAGGGTTAAGACCACCCCCAGCTGTTCCCTAGGGTTAGGGTTAAGACCACCCCCAGCTGTTCCCTAGGGTTAGGGTTAAGACCACCCCCAGCTGTTCCCTAGGGTTAGGGTTAAGACCACCCCCAGCTGTTCCCTAGGGTTAGGGTTAAGACCACCCCCAGCTGTTCCCTAGGGTAAGGGTTAAGACCACCCCCAGCTGTTCCCTAGGGTTAGGGTTAAGACCACCCCCAGCTGTTCCCTAGGGTTAGGGTTAAGACCACCCCCAGCTGTTCCCTAGGGTTAGGGTTAGGGTTAAGACCCTCAGTTTTATTGTTTGGTCTTTGGACTAATTTCTTACCCCTTGTGGTGGTCTTACCTGTGACATTTACATGCTACGCTTGATTGCTTGTCAGTGTGAGACCATCTATGACTTTTCACATGGCAGGTACTGTAGCTCACCAAGGGTTCAAGCCCAGGGGGATGCAGAGTAAAATGCATACATACTCAGGCATTGTGCTGTGACATGATTTTTAGAGATTTTTAATCAAAGAAGGTTTAAATTATGGTCTGGACAAATACAAGAGCACACCCTAATGTATTTGTCATCGTCTCCTCGTCTTCTTCCTCCTCTTCTACCTCATGCACACTTTCTCATAGTTTCTTCGTATTGTGGCAACCCAGGGGACAGGAAAGACCACAAATGGCAGTGGCACACAGACAAGGGAAGTAAAAGTTGCAGAAAACAGGCAGAAGTTGTCTCTTTAATAAACTTAACTTAGCAGGGCTGCCAAGTTTGACCAAAAGTATGGAGTGGAATTTCTTCACTTGTCACGCGCACCCACCATGACCCCCACACTCCCCCGTGCTCTCTCGCTCGCTCTCTCTCTCTCGCTCTCTCTAGCTGAATCCCAATCTGAGTGCGCAAACCGCACTTGCGGCCCCTCGCACTTGTGGCCTGAGGCCTGAGCACTTAATTGACGTCAGCTGGAAGGGCCAGAGGGTGCAGGGCTGTGAATTAAATGGGACAGCACTTCCAGTTTAGCTCAATGCCCCTCCCACTTCGTTTTCATTGGCTGCCGCGTTCCTCCGACGCAGAGGCTGCTCTGACGCTCCCTTCAGCTCTGCAAATTGACCGATTGACGTCTGTTTTAATTTATAATAATTAAAAAATTAGGTTGGGTGGGATATGTTTGCAGCATGTGGATTTCAAGATAAATGTTGTGTTATCTGCAAATGTCATCATTTATGTGTGATGCACTGGGATCATGACTCGGATGCACTCAAGTGTCACATGAGACGCGGTGGGCTGTGGGTATTTTCTGCTCCTAAGTCCGTGAAATTGCGGACTTTCGGTAAGTGCGGTTAAAGTGTGCAAAATGGCGGCGTGGCGCACTTGTGGACCTAGCGATTCCGTTTTGGAACTACCCTGAGCCCTTGTGGACTTAGCGGGAACGCGCATGTAAGGCCACAAGGCCGCGAGTGCTCTGCACTTTCGCCTAAGTGCGCGATTTGGGATTCAGCTTCTGTGTGTGTGGGTGGCGAGATTAGGGTTCTTTCGAGTAATTTCAAAATAAAGGTCCCATTAACATTGAACTGCTAGTATTTGGGCGGTTGGTCATTGCTCCGCGTGAGAATTGTGAAGTGTGGTGCGTGAGAGTAGGCTGAAATGCGTGAGACTTGGCAGTTCTGGACTTAGTGTTACAAATGAAAGATCTCAAACAAACACATGAGGCAGCATGTTTTCTGCCTCACCCCTCCTCTGGCTTCTTCTGGCCTGGTTTTTCCCGTTTTTGGCGAGGGGACGCGGCTTGATTGCTCTGAGACGTGTGGACAATCAGCCCTTGTACAGTCATTCAACTCTATAACCCACAAGGGGTTCTGGTCTAACTGCTTAGTCAGAGCTTCACAGCACTGCTTACAAGTTGGCCTAAAATTACTACTTCCCAGGCAACTCCGTGAAAACCGTTTACTCTCGCGTAGCCGGCTGCGGTAATCTCGCTCTCATCCTGCTCACCAGCATCCGCAGGCCATGGATGTATTAATAGAACAGGCAAACTTTTTATGCGATTTCCTGGTTGCACCTTGCACTAACTACCACTAGAGGACACCCTATCCTCATATTCCAACTTTCACTTTGTAGGAACTGAAACTGTTCAGCCCACTTTACGTGTCCATTCTTCCCTCGCTCTTGACTGCCTCACTGCCGGTCTGCCCGTCTATACTAGCATTACTAGCATATATACTAGCATTGGCAGTTGGGGGAGAAGAGCTGGTTTGCATGCCTGGCAATGGTCGCTGGCATATATATATGATTGCACACAACGCACACACACACACACACACACACACACACACACACACACACACACACACACACACACACACACACACCAATCTGTTCTTTGGCTGGTTTGATGATGGGAGTGAGATGTGGGAGAGATCATCTACACATGATGATACTATGCAACAGCAGTGTGAAAAGCTGAGATGTCACACTGAGATGTCAACATGTAGGTCTACATTCTAGTCAAGGTTCATTTTTTGATTCCATCACATTTCTGCAGATTGCACTGTGAAAATGACCATGTGTCACCACTCATACGAGGTACTTGGGGGCCTGCAGGGGGTCCGTATCATCGTTCCTGTGTGTTCCTGAGTGCTGTGAATGTGGGCATGTATGTATGTATGTATGTATGTATGTATGTATGTATATTTGAGTATCCATCCATCCATCCATCTTCATCCGCTTATCCGGGGTCGGGTCGCGGAGGCAGCAGCTCCAGCAGGGGGCCCCAGACATCCCTTTCACTAGCAGCATCAACCAGCTCTGCCTGGGGAATCTTTAGCCGCTCACAGGCCAGTGCGGAGATGTAGTCCCGCCACCTAGTCCTGGGTCTACCCCGCGGCCTCCTCCCAGCCGGACACGCCTGGAACACCTCCCTAGGGAGGCGCCCAGGAGGCATCCTCACTAGATGCCCGAACCACCTCAACTGGCTCCTTTCGACGCAAAGGAGCAGCGGCTCTACTCCGAGTCTCTCCCGGATGACTGAACTTCTCATCCGATCTCTCAGGGAGACCCCAGCCACCCTCCGGAGAAAACTCATTTTGGCCGCTTGTATCCGTGATCTTGTTCTTTTGGTCATGACCCATCCTTCATGACCATAGGTGAGGGTAGGGACGAAGATAGACCAGTAGATCGAGAGCTTTGCCTTTTGGCTCAGCTCTCTTTTCGTCACAACAGTGCGGTAAAGCGACTGCAGAACCGCACCAGCTGCTCCGATTCTCCGGCCAAACTCCCTCTCCATGGTTCCCTCACTCGTGAACAAGACCCCCAGATACTTGAACTCCTTCACTTGGGGTAAGGACTCATTTCCTACTCGGAGTGGACAGGCCACCGGTTTCCTGCTGAGAACCATGGCCTCAGATTTAGAAGTGCTGATTCTCATCCCAGCCGCTTCACACTCAGTTGCGAACCTATCCAGAGAGTGCTGGAGGTCGCAGGCAGATGATGCCATCAGGACCACATAATCTGCAAATAGCAGCGACGCGATCCCCAGCTCACCGAACTACAAACCCACCTCCCCACGGCTACGCCTCGATATCCTGTCCATGAAAATCACGAACAGGATTGGTGACAAAGCGCAGCCCTGGCGGAGGCCAACACCCACCGGAAAGGAAGACGACTTACTGCCGAGGACCCGGACACAGCTCTCGCTCTGGGTGTACAGGGATTGGATGGCCCCAAGTAGGGACCCCCTTACCCCATACTCCCGCATAACCCTCCACAAGACCTCTCGAGGGACCCGGTCGTAAGCCTTCTCCAAGTCCACAAAACGCATGTAGACAGGTTGGGCAAACTCCGACATCAGTCCCTGGGGCTTTGCCACTTCCCTGACCACCACTGTCCACCACGGTGTCCGAGGGTTACCGCCCCTTGAGGTACCTATGGCCCTCAGGCCACAGCTCCCAGCCGCAGCTTCAGCAATGGAGGCTTTGAACACCGACCACTCATGCTCGATGTCCCCAACCTCCACAGGGATGCCTGAGAAGCTCCGCCGGAGGTGGCAATTGAAATCTCTCCGGACAGGCTCTTCCTCCAGACGTTCCCAGTTCACCCTCACTACACGCTTGGGTTTTCCAGGTCTGTCCAGAAGCTTCCCCCGCCATCGAAACCAGCTCACCACTAGATGGTGATCAGTGGACAGCTCTGCCCCTCTCTTTACCCGAGTGTCCAAAACACATGGCCTCATTCACACATGGCCTGTTCATTAGAGTCTCTCATACATGCTTTCAGGACCTCTCCCTCTACCAAACTATGAAAAAATGTCATTTTGACGGTGTGGATTTTCAATAATCCCATCACAAAATCCTACTGTAAGAACATTTTGACTGTTTTTCTGAATTTTGACAAGTGATTATAGGAGAAAAATAATTTTGTTCATGGGAGTGTCTCATATCCATGAGTTCAGGACCTCTCCCTCTATAACTTCATGCAAGAATATTTGACTTTTACAGTGTAGATTTTGAATAATCCCATCACAAAATCCTACTATAAGCACATTTGACTTTGAGATGGGATTATTCAAAATATTTTTTCTCCTATAATCCTCTGTCAAAATTCAGAAAAACAGTCAAAATGTTCTTACAGTAGGACTTTGTGATGGGATTATTCAAAATCTACACTGTAAAAGTCTAATATTCTTGCATGACATGGTAGAGGGAGAGATCCTGAACTCAGGGATATGAGAAACTCCCATGAACAAAATTATTTTTCTCCTATAATCACCTGTCAAAATGCAGAAAATCAGTCAAAATGTGCTTACAGTAGGACTTTGTGATGGGATTATTGAAAATCCACACCGTCAAAATGAAAATTTTTCATAGTTTGGTAGAAATATTCAGAATTACAAATATTTAGACAGCTATTCTAGCAGACACTTGTCAAACTGAGCACTAGAGAGAAAGGGGGGTGGGTGGGGGAATCAGATTGACATCAAGTGCATGAGTGGGTGAGAAATAGGCTAGTTCTGCGTCTAGCCTACCTAATTTCCGAAATACATACATTTATTTATTCTACATTATATCTTAATTATATAAATGAATGTCCCAATGTGCGATTAGCAATATCAGTGTAAGAAAAAGAAGCAGCGACTATATAAATCTCTATTGCAGAAACTGTTTCACCGTAATAGGTGCGCACCCCATTTTTGTTTTGAATTTAGAAAAAAAAAGTGCGGCTCACTTGACCGTGGAAGAAAAAAGTGTGGCTCACTTGACTGCAGTTATTTACTAATAGGAGTATGGGTCATTGCAAAGGGACAGTGTGGCCAGTATGACCAAGGATGGATGTGATGTGAAGCTGCAAAGGGCTCTCAACAATATCACAACGGAATTCACACTTGACCTTCACACTGAACAAAGGTGGGACAGATACCATGTCAGATCAGGCAGGTGACAGACTGAAGGTAGGCCGTAGTCTATGGTTTGTGTAGCCTACAACTCATGTCAGACTTCAAAGCAGATACCTGAAACAATGACTCTCAGAATTATCTCATTGTCCATCTGTGATCAAACAACAGTGTAATTGTAAAGTTTGAGAGTGACTTATGATCCTTAGTTCCCCTCTCTTTACCGAGCACTACAGTCGAGGTGAAGAGTCTTTTAATCAAAGTAAGAGGGCGGTAGTTAATATCATGGCTGTTGATTGTTTGGCCTCCTGCAGAGTGTGGACTTTGATATTAACTCTCGGACCTGCTTCCTCCATTGTCTTGCCGGGTTGATGGATAACCAAGGCACTCGCAGTGAGCACATGTCGTGCGCTAGTAGATAATATTCGCTTCCCTCACGCGGACCGGTTTGAACCAGTTAGGAACCACACGCTGCTGCTCAGCTCCCAGATCCCCATCCAAGCCGCCGTGCTAAGCACCTTTAAATCTCTCTGAGCTTATACTACTTCCTTCTGCTGGACCAGTCAGTAGATCTCCCCATTGTGTTCAATCTCTGTTTGTTTACTATTATGTATAGCGTGCAAGTTGGACGGGGTTAATAGCTGGTTAATATTAGGGAGGAAGGTTGCACGTCTGATTATTGGGTTGGGTTTGTTTGATGTGACATAATTATACAATATCCACATAATAACAGGTTCTGGCTGAATCTGAATATACTTCTACCCTTTTGTGTGAGACTGTTTAAGTGATGTGGGTGACACGTCAGTACCTGTGATAAAAAGAAAAAGGTCCTTTCAACTGCTATGTTGTGCAGTAAAGCAGCTGCATCTTTTGATGGTCTGCCAGAACTTGTCTGCCTTCATTCTGCCTTAACTTTACCTACAAGTTTTGCACCAATTAAGTGAAGCAGAATGCTTACAGAATATACAGAGATGTGGTGTATGGCCGTGGCAGACATGGATGTCCCTGTGGTTCACTCAAGTTTTCCACTGTACTGTCTGTAACATAAGCAGTGGTGGTGGTCTAGGACTCAGAGGATGATGGAGACCCAGGGACAGGGCTCCTAGCCTCCTAATAGGGCCCCATGTCTCGCCTGGAAAAGAATACATAGCAGCTGCTGCCAGACGGCCATGTCATACAGACCACAGTCACTTGCAGGGAGTCCACTCTCCAGCTCCAGCTCCAGCCTGAGCTCCAACCCTCCGCCAGCCTCAGGCTCAGCACACAGACACGGCACCAGACCTCCAGTCCCCAGCCCCAGTCTCCCCCCCCCCCCCCGGCTTCTCTGGCCAGTCTCCATGCCCTGACCTTGTCCTCAAGCCAGGATGAACAATGGGACTCCCTCCTTCCTATTCCCTGCCCATCCTTGGTACTTTCCTTTGTCTGGCACCGGTCCAGCTTCCTGTGGTACTGCAGGCTCATTGTCAGGTCGGAAGGTGTGGCCGGGGTCCACTGATCCACTTACTTGGGGATCAGTTGATCTTTTGTGTGATCTTGACAGTCAGAGTCAAGTGACTCTCACATTAAATCCACTTACCTTACAATGCTATACGTTCAAATCCAATTTACTGTACAGATATGCTGCTATGCGTGTACATGATAGATGACATGATTGAATAGTTAAAGGCGATCGTTTTGTGTAGTAGCTTAATGACACATTATAAAGTTACACCCACGGAGTTCATCCAGCCCTTTCATTCACTCAGGGTCTCAAAGGTCAGAGACTGTGAGTCTTGTGTTGGTTCCATGGAAGCTATTTGCCAGTGGTAACAGGATGCCACAATCCACCAATCCCACTGACTAACACTGTGTGTTTATTTCTACTATGGCAACGCAATCAACCCTACCGGTGGCCCTCACCCTTCTTTCTCCAACTTCTGGTATTATCAGTCTCGCTGTGTGTGTGTGTGTGTGTGTGTGTGTGTGTGTTTGTGTGTGTGTGGGTGTGTGTGCGCGCGTGTGTGTGTGTAGGGGAGGGGGGAAAGGAGTTTCCTCGTCCATGTCGTTAACATCGTCATGGAGATACTAAGGCTCATGGGCTGCGGTTGATCAGACAGTTTAACCATGGTAACCAGACACAGCGGGGTGAAGGCCAGTATTTACTACAACGTGTCTGCCTCTCTGGCAATGATATACAGAGACAGCAACAATGTGTGTTTATATATCCTCATATGCTATGTAATGGAATGTACATTGCTTGTTTTTGTCCCACATTACCATTTGAAATCATGAACTGGAAGGGTGTCCTTTGTAGCAAGGTTATTATAGTTAACAAAAACAAACTAAAAAACAAAAACTAGATATAAAAAAACATTTTAGCTAGCTAAAAATAAAAACTAGGCTTTACAAAAAAAAACGATAACTATTTAGAGGACACTAACTCTGAAATGTCACCCTGACCCCCTCCCTATGGCAGGAGCAGTGACCCTAATATGATCCACCTGATACCGTGGTGTCTGGGATGTGTCGCCCCACCTCAACGCTCTGATTGGAGAATGCGTGGACAGATGAGGCATGGTCTTCAGCATGCTTAGTGCAGCCAGCCGTGACTGGGCGGTTTGAACCGGTTCTGTATAACATTGACTGTCTGGGTGTTTCATGTGGGAGAGGGAGAGAGAGATAGTGATGCAGTCATTTAATCTGCATGCTCAGGCCTGTCCCTGGGGGCAGAGAGAGAGAGAGAGAGAGAGAAAGAGGGAGAGAAAGAGGAAACACAGCTCGCCTGTCCTCTTTGTGTGTCATCAGCACTGCCGCCAGCATCTCTTTCCCATTGTTGACCAGCCCTCGTTCTCCTCGAGACGTAGCGCCGGGTTATGAAATTCTTTCCCCTTTCTGAAATAAAAGGATCCATTATATTTGTTCATCCCCTCACAGATTTCTCATCAGACATTAAAAGCCCTTCTGGGAAAGAGCTCATACTTGCTCACTGACTGGTGATTTATCACAGTCATTTACCGTCACGGACAAGGAGCTTTATGACCATGGAACTGAAAACGTTCCTTTTGCACATAGGTTCTAAAACGTAATCACGTGCACTCTGTTGTTTTCTGTGCCAGAGTGAGCAAGCTGATGAGTACACCTGTGTCACTCTCAGGCAATCAGGCATAGCCTACTGGCAATATTGCAAAGTATGACTAATGTTTACGAGCTTCGGCATTGGCAGTTCAGTGTTCCAGTGTTTCCCGCTACAGACGAGCTGTGCTGTGGTTTCATATTTCCGTTCCTGTTTCTATGCCTCTCTGTCCCCTGTTGTCCCTGTCCATCTCACTTCCCCTGCCTTGTCTCTATCCCTGTCACTACCTCTGTCCCTGCCACTACCTATGTCTCCTTCCCAGCCCCTGTGTCTTTGTCCTGTCACTACCTCTGCCCCTGTCCATGCCACATCTCTCGTCCCTATCTCTGTCCTCATCACTACCTCTGTCCCTGTCCATGCCTCACCCCTTGTCCCTGTGCTCTCATATGCCCCTGCGTCTGTCTCTCTCCCTGCCCCTGGCCTATAAATACATATTTCTGGTCCTGTCACTTCCATTTCCCCTGTCCCTGACTCCCTGCCAGCCATCAGAAGGAATGTGTCCACTTTGCTGGCTTGGCTGTTGGCTTTGGAGGTGTGCCATGGATAAGCAGCGGCCTCTGGGAATTCACATACCCACACACACACACAGACACACACACACACACACACACACACACACACACACACGCACACACACACACACACACAACCGCCCCACACACACACAACTTCCCTTCTTCGTTCTCTACACTAACTCCCGGTAGCAGCTCACTGTGAAAACAGTCCCCTCCAGGCCATGGTCAAGCCTTATACCCCTTCCCGACCACTGCTCTGCTACCTCGAGGCAAATGGTTTCCCTGTCACTCCGAGGCCCCTGCAGCCAATCGACCCGGTCAGCGCTCTTCTCTGTCCTGGCCCCACAGTGGTGGGATAAACTCCCCACTCACGACAGGACAGCAGAGTTGCTTCCCATCTTTCGCCGCAGGCTCAAAACTCACCACTTCAAGAAGTACTACCTTGATCCTCCCTCCTCTTCCTTAGCACCTATTGTATTTGTATTTGTTGCACTTTTACTTTAGCACTAGTTATGCTCTTAGATTCCCGTTTAGAAAGGAGATGCACTTATGATTTCTGACGACTATAGTTCTCTTTACTACCTACATGGAATCTACTTATTGTAAATCACTTTGGATAAAAGCATGTGCTAAATGACTTATGGGAATGGAATGGAATAAAGACATGTTTACTGCCAGTGTTGTAAAGGCAATCACTCTTCACATCAATGGTGCTTTTACAACTGTGTTTCCGGACTGTAAACATTCCGTTATTGGCAATAAGCTTTGTTATTCCCTGGAGTTGTTGTGACATGCATATTTCCTGTTGTGCGTGGTCCCTTCTGTTTTGATTCTGGTTTGCAGAAATGTGAGGAATGATGTTTCTCTCTTTCTCTTTGTTTTCAGATTTTCTCTATGCTGTTGAAAGATACATTTCCTTCAAATAGTGTGTTTAACCAGTGATATAATTCTGTACTGCCCTAATTAGCAGGTCAATGTCCAAAACAGTACAGTCTTATGATAAAGACGTCTGTGCTTATCTCCTCTGTCTGCCAATAATATCAAGATTTTACAGACAAGGAGCAGATTACACAAAGGCTGTTTCTCTCTCTCTCTCTCTCTCTCTCTCTCTCTGTTCTGATAAGTAACAGAACTGATAAGCAGAGCGTGTGAATCTTCTGATAAGCAAAATAACTGATAAGTGTCTGAATCTTCTGTTGTACTGGTGTGTTGATAAACATCTGTAAATAGGCCTGGTGACTGCATGAGACAACGCACAGTCTTTAATTACAGTGATTGATTCCTTCTCCCCTCTGACAGAGAAGTAAACAAGCTGACTTACGTAGTTGACACAGTAGCCCGCATTAGGAAACACATCAGCCAGAGTTTCCCCATTATCACTCTGGCTTCTGGTGTGGCCACCAATAGGGCCCTCATGGTAATTGTTGGTTTTATTGGCTTCCTCCCTACGAAGCAGCGCAGGCAGCTAAATGATCACATTATGTAACACATTATGTGTCCGGCATTGTTCCTGGGTCATAAAGCTGTAAAAAGATAACGGAGCATTTCAACATCACAACAATATTTGATACATACAGGACAGAATCTAAATTAAAATAGCTGAAGGAATTTGATTGAGAAATGAGTGTGGGGGGGGGGGGTTGAAAAGAACATGAAAAGAACATGTGCTCATGGAACGTGGAACAGTACTGTACGCATGGAGACCCTGCTGCCAACCAAAGACCCACGGGATGGGGAGGAACACGAGAGAACAGCTTACCTCATCACAAACTGACAAAAATACAGTTTTACACCTTTGTTTATAACACCATTATCAACTCTCCTGATGTTCTTACTGATGAGAGAACAGATACTGTAGCAGTTATCATGTCTGCATATGCTATCACATAATATTTCAGACACTATCAAGTAAAAAAGGCTGGCACATGGGAATTGAGTTACCAGCACTGACCTTGTTGTTTCATCTGGACTGCTTTAATAATGAGTCTTCTACAGTGACATTTTCTGGAAGTTGTTGACTAAATCACTTATTTTCTCCATGTATACATATGTGAAGATGGAACAGTTTTGAGACTACAGTTTACTGGGGGAATACACTGTCTCCAAAGACTTGACCCCAGGGGGGAAAATGATGACATGACCTTTGGCCCCAGTTAAATTTAGCGTCCCTTTGTTATGATGAATACTGAACACTTGGCGTGTAGGGGAGGGAAGGTCAGTGGTTTGGGACCCCACCTCCTGTTTCCCTGACAAGAGATTTCATTGTGTGCTCTGCCTCTCTGTCTCAACCCTCAAGTACTTTTGGGTCATAAATATGCCAGTTTCCCATGACTTCCCTTTCCTGAACTGCACTAATATTCTCTGTCTCCGGTCAAAAAGGCCATGCCAGCCAGAGACAGACAGGTCTTCTGTGGCGACACTGTATTCAGACAGACAGGCCGACGGAAGAGAAAAAGACAAAGAAGAATGAGCATGAGGGTCTGAGTATTGTTCAGCTCATCACAGTAGTTCAATGCCAAATACCTGACATTCCATGCCAAGTTCACTATAAGCCCCAGAGACTACTGGCATACCAGCTGATCTGCTGAGAGAGCCAACAGCTCTCACTCTCCACTTCCATATATGGAGTAAGAAAACACTTTGTGACACACGCCAGTGTTGGGGACTTCCCCCTTCAATTGAGGGACATACGCTACTATAACTACTAAAGAAGGAGAAGCACTTGAGGTTTGGCGTCCCGTGTGAACATACAGGATGCAAGCCCTGGAGATGTGTGTACACAGTAGAGTTTATATATTCGGTGTTCATGGGAACGCCTATCCATCTTATCAGCAGAAACAGAGTAGGCTCTTCCCTCATGCAGACATGCCGGTAAACACTCAGAAAACTGAAGCAGACCACCTTCCTTACACTGGAAACACAGGGACGGGGGACAAATTCGCTGGTAGTTACAGTAAGCCCTCTAAGTGCAGTTGTAGAATGGTGTCTATATTTTTCTTGGTAACCCTATAGTGGATCTGTCACAATATTTTAAGTAAAATATCATGATCTTATAGTTTTTCTTTCTAGAAGGTGTTGCTTCTAGAAATATAATGTACCCCTGTTGGGAAAAATAGGAAAGGCAGACAAGATACATTTCTCAGAAGGATGAGGCCGGGGTACAAGAGCCAACCGCTTACTACAAGCATGAATTTCAATATAAGGCAGAAAAAACATCCAGTTTCATCCATGATTCAATAAACATGCTTCTATAAACAACGTAAGGATTTGCTGAAGAGCCTGTTCTGTTGGTCTCTTCAGGAGCTGCTCTTACATTATTGACAATATGCTGTTGCAGTCTGTTTACACTGATGCAGAGTGTAAACCGACAACTAACAATTTAGATCACTGTAAATGAGACAAGTCTATTTTTCTACATCTTATAATGACAACAAATGTGCTGTGTTTTAGCCTACAGTAGTTTATTACAATTTACAGTTTGGTCATTTAGCAGACGCTTTCATCCAAAGCGGCTGACAATGTTTTTGAGCTAGTGTTGGGGTTAATTATGTTTTTGAGCTAGTGTTGGGGTTAATAATGTTTTTGAGCTAGTGTTGGGGTTAATAGGCAAAGGGGCCTTCTCTGGAGCGGTAGGCAAGCAACCCGACGTTTGCAAACAGATTTCATCATGCTTCTCACTGTGCACTGGGGTTGAGCTCAGCTCATCTATAATTACTATAGCAGCACAGCGCCTAGTGCGCACAAAGGAGAGGGGCGGGCCTTGCGGGTGTGTAGAGCCGCCAGTGATGTCATTTGTATGTGGGTCTTGGCAGCGTTGAGCGTCCCTAGCAGCCCTTTATAAGCGCAGGCTGAGCTCTCAGCCTCCACTCACTCCCAGCTCGATTGCTCAGGCGACAGTTGCCCTCCCAACAGCTCAAAGGAGTTGATGAACCAGCTTCGGAGACAACTACAACCGTTGGAAGAAAAGGCAATATGTCTAGCTACGTCTCGTCCGACTGCCGCCGTGTCAGCCCTTCGGTCCACGGGAACAAATTCGACACAGCTTATCGCAAGAAAGCTGTGCCCAACATCTTCGAGAACGTCAACCAGGACGCACTGATGAGGCTGTTCCAGAAAACGGGGGACATGAAAGCCGAGGAGAGGGTGAGAAGCATCTTCTCCTTCACCCAAGACCCAGATGAGACTGCCAAAGCACTGATGGCGCTGAAGCAGCGAAAGAAGGACAAGTTCCTCCAGATTGCGGGAATGGTTCGGCATCTGCTGAAACTGCGTTGACTGTTTGCTCTCGGCTCTGCATGAGCTGAATTGAGTGTCCTTCAATATGACCGAGAACCGGACAGGTGATGGAGACCTGTCGCCAGGAATGGAACGTCGTGCACGCACTAAGCTACAGTCAAGACACTGGCCTTTTCAAGAGGGCAACAAAGCGTGACTATTCGATGAAGATAAGATGAGCTCCGTACGAGATGAAAGCAGAGGGTCGCGAGGATACATCGTGATGGAGGGAGAAAGAGAGAGGGAGATGGATTGAATGGAAATACTAGTGAGAGCTGTCCCTGTAGTTACAGACAGGGAGGCTCTCATACAATATGTTCTTCTTGAGACATTATGCATTCTTGTGAATGCGTGACTCTGCACCTTATAGGTGTTTATTTGCTGGAGCACAATATGAGCTAAAATGTGCCGAAGAAACTGCCTGAAAATGTTCTGTGAAAACATGCCTCGTCTCTGATCAGTTTAATTTTGTGATAGCCTACCTGCTAACACTGTTCATTGGTGTATTTATCACAAACATGTTATAGCACCAGGACATGCATTAAAGGAATGTCTTTTTGCAATACCAATAAATTATTTTTCCCAAAAACCAACTCGTTTGTCCTTATTCTATATATCAAACGACTCCATGACGTCGTCAGGTTTCATATCATGACATTATCACTTTTGTAGGCCTACAATTTCTCCAAATTAGTACCCCTAGAATATAGACCTCTGTTAAGATAAGCTCATCACACACAATGTAAATATTTATGTTAACCTGCACCTGCTGTAAATTCATACAGATACATATTAATAGTATATGTTTTTCTTTTACACACAGACCAAACCATGCAGGCTAACTGGTCACGTGTGTGTATTTTTTTTTACACGTGTTTCTTATTATGAAATCAAGGTTTTAAAAATGTGTCAGCACAGAAACCATGGATATACTGTATGTGGTCATATTTACAGAAGGATGACCTAGAATGGAATAATCAAAGCATACTGAAATTCTCACAGCAGAGACTGCTCAATTTCTCATACAAAAAAGGCACATGGTACCCATATCATGCTCAGGATTATTTTTTCTCTCTCTCCCTTTTCCCTCTTTCTCTCTCTTCCTGGTGAAACAAGGGCGTTTGAAGGGAGGTAAAGTTACACGTGGCTTCATCTGTGGTTCACCTTCATCGGGTTTCCCTACTCCATGCAGCCTTAGCAAACCGGTGCAAACCAGTTTGGCTGGGTATGGTCTGATGGACAGCAGTGTGTGTCGTGTGTATCTCACCATGGCTGCAGGCTCCCCAGATAAAGGCTAGCCAGTAATACTGGGTTTATGCCTGCTGCACACATGACACTCCCTGTCTCTGTCCATAGACAGTACAGGAGACACAGTCGGGCTGTCATCTATTATAATGACTGTTTCACCAGTATTTCAGTAATAGCCTATACTGTAAACACACTCTTTCAACAGTTGAGCAAGTATAATATGCTACAACATTTCATCACATCATTGTGCTGTATGGGCAAGCTTAGCTGAAGCCATGAGGATCAGTGAGTGGATGTTTGCTAATCTCATTGCAGTGATAGTGCCTCTCTGCCGGCTCAAACCAGTTCTGGGGATGCGTCATGTGACATCTGAAAGCATACCTGACTCCTGCATGTGCAACAGCAGGCACAGAAAACGCCCACAACCAGGCCCCAGGGTGAGGATTTCTCAGGTGAATAATCACCTGAGCCGGAGGCATGCCAATGCCAAATGTTCATAAACACACCTCACACACCGCAGACGCTCACTCGCTCTTTACAGGCAGCACTGTGCTCTCTCTTGTCCTGTCAGGGCGTTATTAAAACATGTTCAGATCAAGTAGCTAGTAGTAACACTGATGAAGGTCATAGTAGCGAAACGTCTATTGTGAATAAACCTTATTGTAAGTAGAGACAGAGTGCGGGAAACTTTTCTTTATCAGATCAAGTAGCTCGTCATGACCTGATGAAAAGAGACAGGTATACTGGATATACAGTGTCAGAATTCACAGTTTAGATTCAATTTTATTTTCATTTAGAGTTCACATTGAGAGTTTTATTTCCTAAACTGAAATAGTCTTTCCCGTTTGGCGCCTCTGTAGGACAGCATTAATTGCCAGCTTGTCCTTTTATGGTCCTCCAGTTGTTTAGGAAGAGAAAACTAAATATTTGAAACAGTTGTCTTGAGGACCTGGTGATATGTTTGCCGGTTCTCTCCCACCCTCTTCCTGCCTTTCACAGAGCTCAGCTCAGCCTCTTTGATGTCAGAAGACACTGTAGCAGACGACCCTCTAGTCTAGTCCCTGTTGGGGCCATTTCCATGGTGACAGGAAAAACCAGTGTATGAGACAAGGAGACAGAGAGAGAGAGGGACAGAGAGAAAGACGAAGAGAGAGAGAGAGGGACACAGAGAGAGAGAGGGACAGAGAGAAAGAGGGAGAGGACGAGAGAGAGAGGGACAGAGAGAGGACGAGAGAAAGAGGGACAGATACAGAAATAGAGGGAGAAAGAGATGGACAGAAAGAGACAGAGATAAAGAGACCGAAAGGGAAAGAGAGAGAGAGAAAAAAGAGAAAGAGACAGAGCATGAGACAGAGGGAGGGAACGGGAGAGAGAACGAAAGGGAGACAGAGAGGCGGGATTCCCCAGGGACCTGGGATTCCAGTGTGAACCGGTTGAGATCTGGTTCAGAGATGAGGAACTAAGCATGAGCTGTACGCTCTCTGTTAGGATTAGTCAGCATAGTCCTCATGACTCACAGTTAGTCACTTGATAAGAAACCTCCTCCTTCGTCTACACTTGGTTCATATTAACCAACGCTTCAATATAACTCCTATCTCCTTTACCTCCCTTTATTTCTAAATACATATTTCCACAACGTCATATAAGCTAAGAGGCAGCAGAGTTGAATCATAGAATAGTTTATTGGATCAAATAAAGTTGTGTGGGAGTTGAAAACTATTCTCTCTCCAAACAGCTGTTTCTGAATACAACACAGACAGATAGAGGTTACTCCCTGACCGGAAACATGATAACGGTAAGCATGGTAAGTTCTGGTAAGAACTCAGTGAACTGTGTCTGCCTGCACAGCAACTCCTTTGATCCTCAGCATTCCCCACAACAAAAAGTAATTGCAATTTTATGGAGCTCGTTATTTGAAGGTGGGTCATATTAGTCCTAAGTAAAAACCTGTGAATGACTATTCAGGCTGTCACTTTCAGAGCAACTCAAGCACCCTCCTCCTTTTTCACTGCGCTGACTCGCGCACGCTCCGCGACGTGGCCTGTGTTTGACGCTTTTTGTCCAAAGCACTCAGGGTTGCTATGTCCTACTTTTCTCACCTTCTTCCGCCACTCTCTCGCTCTGCCATGTGTCCGAAGCAGCTGGGTCGCTGGCAGAGTGAGAAGGGTGCGGGGTCACAGGTCACGGCAAGGTGGGCAGCGGGCACTATACAGGAAAGAAGGGGCTGTTTGAGAAGAGAAATGACAGTGAAGAACAGGCACTGAACCAAGCTTTTCCTTTGCGTGCCGGAGCCGGTGACTCATTTCATTTCATTTCCCCCCAGGGGCCAGCTAGCCTGTCACATCAGCAGGACTAGCTCATACTGTAGCGCCGGCACAAAAGAAAGGCACAAAAACAGTACGCATTCTACAACCCTTGAAAGGGATTCCCAGCATCTGGCGCATTGTTGTCACCGCTAGTCACCGGTGAATGTCGCTAGTCACTGGCGAATGTCGTGGACAGAAAAAAACACCTGACTCTTGTTGGAGGGCTGTTGTTTCTGGATGAATCGGTGTATTGTGTGTGTAGGATATGGGCTGGCCTTACATTGATGTCAGTTTGTGTTTGCGTCAGTCGGCTGCGTTGGAGCTGACCCTCGCTGCCCTCACAGCACCGACAGGGCTGAGCATGCAGACACATTGACGCTCTGTTCAGATTCCAATCAAAACATCCAGGCCGTTTCGCAGCAGCCTACATTGTCCCCCGGTGTGTCTTCCTTTCTCTATGGGTACAGCAGGAGTGTTGATTCGACAACTGGATAGTGATCTGATCGTGAGGCACACATATTATTATGACCACATATACGGAAAATGTTGAAAATGTCGAAAACAAGCACATAGTTCTTGGTGCTGATGATGGACACATCCCAAGAGTTCAGTGACTTTGTAAGACAAATACAAACTGAAACCGTTCTATCAGACTGGAACATCGAAACCACAGGCACATTCCAGGAAAAAGACAAAACTGTGTGTTTTTATGAATTTGTTCCATGGACTGCAGTGGTATGCTGGTTCATTTGAAAAAAGCAATCTGCCTCCTGGCCCTGGTTCAGGTTGGTTTACTATTCGGGGCTATACCCTGGTATACCTCCCTGCCAGGGACCATTCATTACGCCATAGACTTTTTTCACTCGGTGTACATTACCGCATCTACAGACAATATTATTTGGTTACTCACTGAAGACATTTTTCACAGGAGAGCATAGTGAGTGGTAAGATTACACCCTGCGCTTCTTGCCTCGGAAAACCACTTTAGCATAATTTTCCCAATGCATTTACGTATGCCCCATTGACTGCCATTGTAGCCCAGTGAGAGCCTGCATAAAAACTGCAGTTGTACTTTACTTAAATAATGGAACGATCAGTGAAATTATGGTCTCCCTCTCTCTCTCTGTTTCAGGTTCATGGTAGACAGACCAAAAAATAGGGCTAAATGTCTAAAATAGCACACTACCCATTTAAGTGCAAAATGTTGCTGTTTATATAAAAGGTGGACCAGGGCTATTTGCCTCCTACCTCTTGAACATCTCACTACAATAGAAAAGATGTACTATTCTACACATACTATTTAAACATCTTAGGAGCTTGTCCTAGTTGAATGCAAGAGTTGTCTTCTAGGACTTGTGTGAGTATCAGTTCTGACCTGCCCATAGGAGCGGTGTTAGCAGATAGCGTGCTAGACTGAGACTCCCAACAGTGAAGATCTGACTTATTGTAACCTCATTCTCCTCTCCCTGCCCCTGCCAGGACTGACTGTTCTCTGGACTCGTGTGTGTGATGAGTCCCTGGAGCCGGTGTCCTGTTCTGGACTTGGCTTTGCCCAGGGAGGGACGGGAGAGAGGGGGTGCCTGGTAAGTTCACCTCCATTGTTCATCTCTGTCTGTGTGTGAGCATTTGTTGTCTGTTGTATGTGTGTGTGTGTGTGTGTGTGTGTGTGTGTGTGTGTGTGTGTGTGTGTGATTATCCGTCAGTGTGTGTGTGTGTGTTCTAGGGAGGCGCTCAAGAGAAGCCCCTTTTCCTGTGTGGCGCTGGGGTTCCTCCCGGGGCTGGGCGGTCGGCAGGCCCTGCAGACAGCCTGTCTCGTTCCAGTTCCACCACGCGGCCTTGCCATTGTTCTCCCCTTCACTCCTTCGTCCTGCCCCCCCCCCGCCCCCCCCCCCCCCCCGCCTCCTCCTGCTCTGCCTCCAGCAATGCAGGTGCAGCTGTGTCTGGGCCCGTGGAGGAAGCCAGGGCCCAGCACAATGGCAGGCCTCAGCTCCTATTTATACATCAACTTATACAGTTCTGTGCTTATTTTCTGACAAAATGAATTGTGTGCAAGGACAATATTGTAAAGACGAGTTATAAAAAACCCCTAGGGAACTATATATAGGGTGAAGGACTCAGACCAGTGCTTTGTTAGTTGTGTTGCATGGAGGGAGTCGGCCTAAAATGCCTCGGAATTCCCCTCGACTTTGGTCTCGGCTTGTCGTTTTTGGAGGGGGAATTCTCTGAGTTTTGGCACATAGAGAGAGGCATGACCTTGGCCTACACAGATACATTACCTCTTCCCTTTGTTTACACTTACTGACCCTCAGTGAAGTTCAGGTACTGAAGGACACTGTGATGTAATGGGAGAATATATCATAATAGGTGCCATTCCAAGGGTCAGGAGTTATCAGTTTTGGTCAGGTACAATCTTGATTGCAGATAACAGGCTCTCTGTTGAATCTGAGGAAAACATTGACAATCACATGGTCAAGCTTGACACTTGTGGGGCTACAATGCAGGTGGAAGTGCTGAGATGGTAGTACTGGCTGCAGAGAGATTAGACTTATAGGCCACTCACTGGGTGTATGACGTCAAAAAAGGTTTCTCTCTCTCTGCACTCTGGACTGTAAACGAATGATAGGGGCCACGTCCCCACATGCTGATATTGAACCTTGGAACATCTTGGAACAGTGTATGTGTGTATTACACGCTCATATTCTAAACGCCTCCCCGTGTCAACTGTCTTCTTCACCCCAAATACTCTCATGTCAACTGTCATCTTCACCTCAAAAACTCTTTTAAGTGGTAGTTGAAATGTGATAGTAGCTATTAGTCTTTATAAGCACTCCTTTAGTACTGCCAAAGTAATAAAGTAATCAACCTAATTTGCAAAGCAATACTGTATCATTTATATGATCCGAGATATTGCACAAGATGTACAAGTACAAGTGTACATCATCATCTACGAGGCAGTGTACAACTCCCAGTCTGGAGTGGCCCCTTCTCCTGGAACCTACGCACGCTCCACCGCCTCTGGTTCATTTACAGTACGGTAGCCCTCGTTTGATCTTATCCTTTGACGGGCATTCACTTTCACAGTTCCTCAGCACTTAACAATGGCTGCTTCAGCCCCTCGTCTCGCCTAACATCTATCAGCTCACGACAGGAACTTGATAAAGGGAGAGGAAGGCGATAAGGCCATATTGCTCTGTGGCCATGATCCATATCGGTTTGAGGGAATGTCAGGCGCTGCACCAATTAAGGAAAGAGTGGACACTTCAAAAAACAACATCCAAAGATGTATGGAAGAGAAAAAGGACATGGACAGTGCCTCGGTTTCACCAATCTATTTTGGCCATCAAATAAAGCTTTCCCTCTCTCCATATCTCTCCCTTAACCACCATTAAGATCACAATCAGCGCCAGGCATCATCAGCATTGGCCCACTGTCATACTATAGATCACCTCCCATCAGATCAACCCATTAATCAGGGAGAGAGAGAGACCGAGAGAGAGGGAGGATAGATAGAGAGAGAGGGATTGAGAGAGAGGGATTGAGAGAGATAGAGAGAGGGAGGATAGATAGAGAGAGAGGGATTGAGAGAGAGAGAGAGAGGGGGGGGGGGGTAGAGAGACATACAGTACTGTACTGTAGTTCATCTCTCATCAGCCTCAACCCATTAATCAGGGAGAGAGAGACAGAGGGAAAGAGAGAGGGATAGAGAGAGAGAGAGAGAGAGAGAGAGAGAGAGGCAGAGGTTGTGTGTGACCACGGCTGATGATGAGGGATGTTAATCTGTGTAGTGATAGTGGCAGCCGAGCGTAGTAGTTTAATCTGTGTAGTGATGGTGGCAGCTGAGTGTAGTAGAGTTGACGAGGCCTCTGGCTGCCACCACATGATGAGAGAGTGTGTGACCTCCATAGTAAGACCTCTGAGAGGGAGATTTATGTGGAAAATGCAGGAATGAAGAGGACTGTAAGAGTGTAAGTAAATGGGTCAGTCTGTACTCAGTACTCAGTCTGGAGGGTGACCCTCCAGTGGTTATGACACTGACCTCTTAACGGGCCTCTGGAACTGGAGCCATAGTTGTGAGGTACATTTTCTAAACCACCTGGTGGTATATGAATTAAATGTCCATATTTACACACTTCCAACAACACTGTCAATAATTGCAGAGTTCACCACATCAACAGTGGTTATGGAAGGGTTGAGAAAAAAAGTTTGGACGCAGCACAAAATAACAAAAACATTGGGGAAATTTGATATTGACTGTGTGTTCGAGAGGACCGCTAAAATAACAAACTCTAGAATGCACTCTGGCCTCCACACAGACAATAACACCGGGGTTCCTCGGGGGCGGAGGTCAAAACAACATGGCAGATGTTCTGTGCTGAGTGGACTACATCCCAGGCATCAGGCTGTGCACAGACTCTGTATCAGCAGACAGCACTCATACCAGCAGCCAAGGGTAAAGAAGACAAAGCAGGCAGAGGCAACTATGGCCACAGAACCGGTTTGAAACCTGTTCAGATTAACCCCGCCGGTCGAGTCACGGTCGAGTTGCTGGGAGAGCACAACACCTTATCCCAGCAGCCTGGCACCTAAAGCTCATAAGCAGCTCAGCTGTCAGTCGGCTATGCCCCACGCCCGAAAACAAAATCCAAGGGCTAAAAATCATCTCAACAATGACAGTTCCTTTCTCAGCATCGTCAGAGACCTTGGCGTGTTTTAGTGGCAGCTTTGCCACTAGTTCTTCCTGGTTGGTTCTATTCTGTTATGGTATCTTAGCTACAGCACACTATGGAGCAGATCCAACTTAAAGGGGTAGTGTGCTATTTTGGACATTTAGCCCTATTTGTGGTTTGTCAACCTGAAACATAGCGACCATAATTTCACTGATCATCCCAGTATTGAGTATCTTATCTGAGACTAGTATTTTACTAGTCTCAGTATGCTCTCCTGTGAAATGTATCGCAATCTGAATATTTTTACGTGTTTGGCATGGCTTAGACATAGCATTCCCCTGGCACTTGTTTTCACTGCTCCCACGGAGGACTATGTGCAAGTCAACCTAAAAATATTAGAAAATATAGAATTTTCACAGGAGAGCATACTGAGATTACACCCTGTGCTTCCTGTCTTGGAGAAGCATATTTATCATAATTTGTCCATGCATTTACATATGCCCCATTTACTTCCATTGTATCCCAATGAGAGCCTGCATAAAAACTGTAGCTAGCTCAATACTTAATTATGGTCTCTATGTTTCAAGTTCATGGTAGACAGACCACAAATAGGGCTAAATGTCCAAAATAGCACACTACCCCTAAATGTCCAACATAGCACACTACCCTTTTAATGTGTCCCATAAGTGCCCTCTGACACACAGCTGGACAGCAAGTATCCCCCATCTAATCCCTATCAGCTTTTTGTTGCAATAAGTGAGTCAAAATATAAAGTATGCACAGGTATGTGGAGAGTACAAAAAATATATACATACAGTATGTATAAAATATAGTATATAAATACAAATAGTATAAATATGTATAATGTATCATAAAAATAACAACAGTAATAATAATACTAATATATATGTACATATACATGCATACACATTAATATACATACAAGAGTAAAAGTACTGATATACAGTAGACCTACAGTACTGTACCATTCAAACATTGGGCTGCCATAAAAAGTGTCAGCACTAAGCTGATTATAATTGAGTAGTGAGTCCTGAGGTAGGGGTTATGTCACTGAGCAAGGTGTAAACTTCATCTGATTATCAGGTTAAGGAGTTCAGGTGCAGGAGTGTTTGTAGAGCAATTTAATTTAAAATAAGTAAACCTTTTAGCTCAACTCAACTGCTCTGAGATGTTTAGTTTCCTCAATCAATTTAAGTAAATTGAACTCTATGCTACAGTGGAAAAGCTTTCTGTCGATAATAGCATTGATTGCTGAGACTATATATATATATATATATATATATATATATATATATTGCTGTGCAAAAATAATCTGATCCAGAGCCTATGAAGTCAGGTTAAAACCTCCGTTCAGTTCAATGCTTTCACTTTAACTCCTTCAAGTCAAGCTCTCCTCCTCCCATGCAGAAGTGACACAGGCCCAGGGCTGTGGTGCAGTGTTACTCTAGTGACAGCTGATTTGTCAGACTGCTGACTCAATTTTGTTTACTGCCCTTCACAGGATAAACATTCCACCACCCTCTCTCTCCCCACCTGGCTTTACACACAGCCCTAGCAAACTTGGACAGGAAAACATGCCTGTGGACCTTTAGATAAAGAACACTGCCTCTGCTGACTGTGTGTTTACAGACAATACATCACCATCACCTGCAGTTAGAGTGCACGATGCAGCCTGAATAGAGGTCTGGATAGATGCAGAGTACTGAGTGCCATCTAGTGTTGAAACAGCAGGCTTTTATGATTCTGATAGTTGTTACTTGTGGCCCTATGTAACTGGCTTCAACACTCTTGGAATCTTGTTCTAACGATAAGAGTGCTAAAAATGAAGAAATTAGAGATTATGCAAAAAAAAGCAGATTGCACAGCAGTGGCCCCGGCTACTGCTGTGTCCTGGATGCCCTAGTTCTCCCCCCTGCCTCTGTAAACTGCACACAGCCTCTCCTGACATTCCCAATATCCAGGTGTTCCTTGCCATACTGTATGTGATGCATTAGGCAAGGCAAGTTTATTAAATAAACTTGATGTATAGCACATTTCAGCAACAAGGCAATTCAAAGTGCTTTACATGAGACATTAAAAGCATCAAGACAAAGTGCAACACATAAAAGGTCATATGCAAACGAAATGCAACGAAATATGCAACGAAATACAAAAAAGGACATTTAAAACAAAATGCAGGAAAAATAAAATACAGGAATAAAAAGTTACAGTGCAGTGTAGGCTATAAATTAATAATTATTTGATTTAATAAAAAGCAGCGGCAAAAAGAAAAGTCTTCAGTCTTGATTTAAAAGAACTGAGAGTTGCAGCAGACCTGCAGTTTTCTGGAAGTTTGTTACAGATATGTGGGGCATAAAAACTGAACGCTGCTTCTCCATGTTTTGTTTTAACTCTGGGGACAGAAAGCAGGCCTGTGCCAGACGACCTGAGAGGTCTGGATGGTTCATATCGTAGCAGCAGATCAGAAATATATATTGGACCTAAACTATTCAGTTCTTTATAAACCAACAGCAGTATTTTAAAGTAAATTCTTTGACAGACAGGAAGCCAGTGTAAGGACCTCAGAACTGGAGTGATGTGATCCACTTTCTTGGTCTTAGTGAGGACACGAGCAGCAGCGTTCTGAAGAGAGACCTGTAAACACACCGTTATAGTAGTCGAGTCCACTAAAGATAAATGCATGGACAACTTTTTCCAGATCCTGCTGAGACATAAATCCTTCAATCCTTGATATATTGTTCAGGTGATAGCTGACTAGATAGAGCATTCATGGGAATTCTGAGTATACTGTACATATGGATTCCTATTTTTAATGACCACTACCCCATCTTGTGGCCACTATGGTCACTGCATTTCTGGTTGTCTACTTCAAGGAGAGTCTGTTCGGCTTGCATATTCAACCACATAGCTTTTATCTTGAGATGAGATGGAAGGTTTTGAGGAGTGAACAGAAATGGATAGATCAGTGTCTGCAGCTAGGTAACAATGCATCATTCCATAAGCATATGTTGGTCCTTGAGCTGAACAATACCAAATGGGATTTCCTGTTTTCTTTCAACTGTTCTTTTATCTTCTTTGACATGCTGAACATTCCACCATTTTATTTTCTGCTAGCCTCAATGGTCATTTTTCTGTCATTGTCTCAATTTGACAATGGCATACCAAACGTGTGGATGCTCTTGGTATGAAAGGAAAACATCGTATTGTAACTCACACACTTGACACACACTTAAAGCGCATTGTGTTGCCTCTGGGTATGAAATGCGCTATATAAATAAAGCTTTGATTGATTGATTGATTGATTGACACTCAGCTCAGAATGGAGGCAACAGTGGCTTACATCTGGGAAAGGGAGAGGGAATGACAGGGAAAATATTTGATGAGTCATTTTATATTTTGTTTAGGTACAGTAGGCTACATTCTCTCAGACAGTCAGCAATTTAGCAAATAACAACAATGGAGCTTGTGTAATCCATGATATTTTCATTTTAATATAGAACTGCAAATCTAGTGATTTATTTAAAAGCGGTCAAGGAATGATATATTGAAGTGATTGAAGTGAGTAAAATAATTTTCTGTATAGTTTGATGTACAATATTTTTATTTTATTTTAAGTGTACCAAGAGAACAGCAACCCCTTTGGATTAATACTCTCAGTTTTCTTAATCATATGATAACCTTTACTCACATTATTTAGAATAGAATAGAAAGTTTATTCGCCATGTGTAACAAGTACGGGTACAAGTACATTTGAATTCTTGTAATTGTTTGTCTCATTACAAAGTGTCAAGTGATTAATTGTTGGGGAGGGGTTGGTTGTGGCAGGTCGACAGGGGGGTGGGGAGGGAGGTGTCAGTAAGGGCAGAGGAGTGGGATTGAGAGACTGGTCTGTCAGGGGGGGGGGGGGGTAGCTGTCCAGGCAGAGGGGTGCTGGGGGTAGATAATGGGTCGTGGGGGGGGGGTGGGGGGTCTGACTAGGGGGTGTCTTCAGGGTCAGTCTACTGCAGCTGTTGGCTGTTGAGCTTGTGGACCGCATCAGGAAAGAAACTGTTGTAGAACCTCTCCTTCATGGTCCTGATGCTCAGCCATCTTCTGTCTCTCCGGTAGATGGTGCGTGGTGGTATAGCTGGGGTGGTGGTTTTATGTTTTTCTATAAGTAAATTCATAAATAGGAATCTGAATCTAATGTATTGGCATCTTGTCTTGAGCCCAGACATGAAATTACAAAAGCCCAAAGACCCAAATCTTTCCTTATATAGTCAGTGAACCAGAGACGGCAGTGGTCTGGGAGAATGATAAGGTCATTATAGTTGTTCACAGTGGTTACTGAAAAACAGTGATCTGCTGATAACTGGCCCTTTAAAAAGGTAAGTACCTCTATAACAGGCCAGAACCAGGCCCAGAGCTCTACAGTAAGTGGCAATATGTTTGTAAACAATTCAGTCTCAGGAGTTGAGGTTAAAGAGATCAGGGAACGTTTACTGCTTGGACCCAGAGGCAGGCAATACAAGCTGGTACTATTTCTATTGTGTTTATTCCCAATAGTTTAAAGGGAAGTTTTTGGTAACTTCCATCTTCTCCCCGGTCTCACTGCTGTCCCCCTCCTCCTCTGCTTCTCTGAATCCTCTCACTGCTCAGCTGGCTATTGTGGGAGGATATCAAAAGGGAAACAATTATCGAGACCAACGTAAATACGGTCATTGAATTCGACATGGCCGTTTTCCCATTAATTGCTGTTTTGGTGCTAGCAGCAGTGGCCTTGTCATCTAGTGGTGCATTAAAATCACAGTGGGCCTTTTAGACATGAACATATAGATATTCACTCAAAGCAAATGGCTGTAATTATGCAGTCTGTGGAATGATCTATGCTTGAGACTGCAATTGTCGAGAGATGTGACAAGTGTTTTCCTTGTCTAGAGTGCCAAACTAAAAGCATATGTCTGTGAGAAGAGGCTTTTTCTGGGATAAGATAGTTGAATGTGCAAGTCCCCCCCTCTCTGCAAAGCCTGCAGTTAAGTGCCAGTTAACTTGACACGTCAGAGAAGATCTTGTCTCCCTCATTTTCACGCCTCTATGGATTGCCCCCTTTCCCTTAAGCTGTGAATCTGTCACATGCCAAAATTGAAGCCAGATTATATGGTAATTATATTATTATATGCTAAAAATTGACATTTCCTCCACTGAACAATCTGGGAGAGCATGTAAGAAGAAAAGACAGTGATTCCCCCCGCAGAAAGAAAGAAAAACAGGTGTGATCCCAAAATGGATGGAGAATTTCAGGGTCCTCTCCAACACAGCTACTGTTCCAAACGATCTAATTTGTCTTCTGGTTTGGTCCTTGGTTCACATCTTTGATCTACCCCTTCTCTCTCCCACCCCCCCCACCCCCTCCCCAGTCTATTACGCTCACCTTCCCCTCAGCCGCGGAAAGTACATAAACACACACGTCGCCCCGTGGGTGCAGGTCATCCTGCAAGGGCAACACACACTCCACCTCGTGTGCCTCATGTCACACTAGCCCTCCGCCATAGCGTTAGCTTCACGAACACACATCCAGAGCCTGACTGTTGTCTTGGAATGCACAGTGAGTGCAGGCATTCATCCAGATGACATGTCTACACTGACAACGGTCACATTGACCCCCTGTCTCCTGTAACACGTACCCACGCTGGGGCCATAGCAGGACACTGTGGTTGTTTTCTGATGGCGTGATAGGGCTTTAAAGTTGAACTAGAGCTTCAGTGACAGCGACCATAAAGGGTGTTGAAATTCCCCAATCTACTTGGTCCCCAGGGCCTCTCTTGCTTGCCGTTGTTGTCGCTCAATCCTTTGATCGGCTTGAGCGAGGGGGGGGGGGGGGGGGGGGCGGCACCAAGCATGGTTAATTCTTACCGGCCCAGAGAATGACAACAACCAGAGGGCAGATAGAAGAGCTCATGCAGCCAAGTTTGGTGCTGCTGCCAATTACATGAATACTTAATGACCTGCTTTACAAGGAGAACACGCATGGTGTGTGTGTGTGTATGTGTGTGTGTGTGTGTTTGTGTGTGTAGGGGGGCAGAGAATGTGTACGTGTATGTGTGTGAGGGAAAGTGTGTGTGTGTGTGTGTGTGTATGGTCTGTGTGTGTGTGTGCATGTGTGTGACTCAATTAAGCAGGGGGAAGAGATGAGATGGGGATGGGTCACAGAGAAACACGCACGGTGCTGTCACGCCTGTCCTTGTGCTATCCTGGTGATGCTGCTGCTCTCCCCATGTCCAGAGTGACAGCTACATTGTTCACACCACAACAGATTGAATTGTATGTGGGTTTAGCTCCCCACGGACCAATAGCAAATAGAGAATTAATGGGATACAAAGACACCTTCAGGACAGTAAGACAGGTTGTGGCTGGATTGGAACATGACACATCTACACATCTGACTGTATACTATAGACTTTGATCGGCAGACCCCATTCATCTTTATACAAACTTAGTCATCTCATTATTTTCACCCCTCTTGAGCTGAGATCTCATTCATCTACATCCCATTCTCTATGGTAAGAGATTGCTTGTGTTGTAATCTGATAAACATTGTACACAATGAACAACTTGGTGGGCAGCATACTGCGTAATGTAATAACTGCAGTAACATAATGTGAGGGAAGCAGATTTGTCACCTGAAACATGCCTCTTTAATTCCTCTGTGTTTACTACCGTACACAGGCCCAGCAAAAGACTTGAAACACGTGTCTTCATGCAGCACATTTTATAATTAAGTCCCCTACTGATTAATAACTGTACGAAGGTAAGTATCTTGTTTCTGTAAAATTGGAGAGATCAAATGGAAGGCTAAAACATTTTGCAAAAATGTAAGCATGAGATGGAACCGTGTGAGGACACGCTGGCCCTGGAGAAGCTAGCAGTTATCTTGGTTAGATCTGCTTCACACCGTGAGAGCTAGGCCTGTGCCGAGAACTGATAAGAGAATATGTGATTTTCACCTCTGCAGTAGATCCCCAAACTGACAGAGATTATCTCGCTCGACTCAAAATGCTCAAAAGTCCTCCGGGGATCAAGCTTTTGTCTCCAGCTGTTGTATGAAAGTGACAAGGAGGAAAGTATTTTTGATTCAATGACACGTATTATCAAGGAGAAACACTCAAATTAAAGTATTGATTATTGTGCCAATTCTAGCTGCTATGAAATGGGCTCTGATGGCTTCTCCATCTTTGAAAGGTAAGTGCGAGAGGGCCCTGATATTTTCCTGTCACAGTCCATGGATACCAGCAAAAAAGGCTTTGAATATTCAACACATGCCGGTTCACATGGGTGCCTTTGAATCTCCCATCATGCAGTATTAACTAACAGAGTAGTCATGGAGACGCTTTTCAGGAGTAATAATAAACAATGTGACAAACTGGCATTAATTAACTCATTCATGGACTTTGTTTGGTGGTATATTGAAGACAATAGCTACAGGTATGGACACACCATGAAGTGGCACACACAGACACCACATGGGAAATTAAACGAACATGAACTTTTATCCTGGATCTGATTGCGATGGTGAGATAATGTTTCAAATAATGTACATGTCAATCAGGCTTAGGACACAATGTTTTCACTGGGGTGACATTCAATGTTTTATTTGTGCCAATCACAAGGAATTTGTCTTAATCCAGATGTTTTCAGTGTGTCTAGGAAGGAAGGAAGGAAGGAAGGAAGGAAGGAAGGAAGGAAGGAAGGAAGGAAGGAAGGAAGGAAGGAAGGGACTGCCATTGGGGGAGTGAAATAAAACAGCTTCCTTGAGTCTGTACAGAGCATGGTGCCTTGTACACCAGATATGGGGTTTCAATCTTAATGTTAAATGTACCTCTACATTCTTCACAGGGATTAGGTTCATTCTTATGATGGAATCCAATAGTATTTTTTTTTACTCAATGCATCTGTTTTTACTCCTGCGGTCTGTATATGCAAATTCAACACACAGGGCAGTAAAATATCTGGAATCTCATTCTGCACCAGTGGGAAGATTCCACAAATCAAGGCAGTTATGAACAGAGGAATATGGGTCTGCTCATATAAGTATGATCTAGCACCTAAGAGGGTCCATAAATTTGGATGCTTTTAAGGGAAGCCTGCCCCTCCCATCAATCTGGAAGGTGATGTGTAACAAGCTCCATAATTCTCTGTGACTCACACACTGGCCATATGGCTCCTCAAAGGGCTCCTCTGTCCTTTGTCATCCCAAACACATCAATCCTAATGAAAAGCTACACATTATGGATTGAAAAGGTCAATTCATTATTCACATCTGTAAAAGACACAATTCAAATCACAGACAGACGCATGTACTCTATGATAATGAGAGCTGCTTAGCAGTGAGATGATCTATGTATGGTTGTCTTGTGGTGCAAATATGTTTTAAATCACATCCAATACGCACCTATTGTTCATCAGCACTAGGTCACGGCCATTATGGAATTGGTTAAAGGATAAGTTCACTACTTTGGACGTTAGGGCATATTCTCGTAGAGACTATCATTTCCCTGATCGCCTCACTATGTAGCTACAGTTGTCCTGCAGGCATGCACTCGTCTACAATAGAAGTCAAAGGGGCAGTTGAGACGTTGGAAAAAGTATGAACCATTGCTGTTATAGAATATTACAAATATACTGTTACAAATACTTAGCTATCTAGTATGCTAGTAGCAGGCAAGCTAGTAAACTCCAACATCAGGATTTGTTGCCGAAGTGTGATCAGCTGCTTTTCAAGTGGCCCTCCACCTCTCTACAATGTAACCTAGTGCAGAAGTTTACAGTACGAAAGGTATGAGGTAGTCGACTGCTGACTTCCATTGTAGCCAAGTGCACACCTGCAGAACAACTGTAGTTCAATAATGAGGGAAATTATTCTCTATGTGTCAGGTTCATGTAAGACAGACTGAGAATAGGCACTTAAGTCCAAAATAGTGAACTTATGCTTTGAAGTCCATAATAATCACAAAGTCACTTGAAGATCATTTCAAGATCATCACCATAAAAAGTTAGTTTAGTTAATTTGATCAACAAATTCTGATGGCTATTTTCAGATGTTTTTCTTTTGATTACAAGTATCTGACCAAAAGGAACTCAAACTAGAAATGGTGCTCAGAGCAGCTCTGTACAAGCCAAAATTGAATGGGTTCTAAATTGACCCATGCTACACCCCTCCACCGAGTTTCATGAAAAGTAGTCTGGTAGTTTTTGCGTAATCCTAGTCCAAAAAATGAATGGAGATGAATGGCCGTCTGGGCGATGTTTGGACGGCTCGTGGACGCGCTCTGTGATTCGCTGGGGCGTAGGTAGGTAAAAATGACTGGAGGTGAATGGGTGGCTGTATTTGGCTGGCTCTGTGGCACCCTCCTTGGGTCACTGCCAGCGGGGGGCAGCGCGGTGCACTCCGGGCTCTCCCCCGCACACCCCAGTCCAAACCCTGTGTCTCTAGCACCCCCACACAGGGAGCTGGCTTCGTTCTAAGTTTTGTTTTCATTAGTGGATCCGGCCCGTGATTCGGATCTGCTCCGAAATGTAATGGGTTCTAAGGTGGCCCATGATACACCCCTCCACCGAGTTAAAAAAAATAGTTTGGTAGTTTTTGAGTAATCATAGTCCAAAAAATGAATGGCGGTGAATGGCTGGTCATGTTTGGGGCGGCCCGTGGACCAGACCCGTGCTTCAAATCTGCACCAGGGTTCTAAGTTGGACCATGCTACACCCTTGCACAGAGTTTAGTGAACAACGGTCCAGTAGTTTTTGCTACTAACAGACAAACACATGCACTAACGCCACTGAAAACATTACCTCTGCTCTGTTGCTGGGCCGGAGGTAATTAAACCCAGAGTAGCACTGTAACTCAAAATACATATAACTACTGCTTCTCTGCAGAACCACCCAATCAGGAAGAGAATCAAAGCATCAAAGCAAAATGAGAAAACATTAAAGTGTAGGCCTAATAGAGAGCAAATGTCAACACGCTTCTTTTCCATTGGCTTTCCATCTCATTTCCCTGCTCCCCCAGTTTTTGCTGAGTGCTCAAAATTTCATTAATCCACACGTGACGGCGCTCTCTCTCCTCAGCACGCCTGACCCACTCCCCGCAACACCGCCCTCGTTTTAAATTATCTTTCCCAAGCGCCCCCAAGAATGGGACTTGACTTCTTACCGCAAAGTCAATGAGTAGAAACTGACAAGGATGGAGGGGCAGGCAGTGATGTGAGAATGCATGGAGGAAACCTTTTCCATTCAACCCATGCCTCCCGTGTAGGCCTACAGGCCTGGTACTACAAGCCTATTTTAATTGCCACAGATGACCTCTGTGAGGGCACAGCTTCATTCTCATTTAGGTCTTGGTGACTCAGAGGAGGCGTGATCAATCAAGTCAAACCCGGGCTGGGGGGTTGCACATTTGAATGTTTCTTTCTTCTTCTCCAGCAAAAGAGAATGAGGGAGGAAGAGTGAGAGAGAAAGGGAGAGAAACACCCTCTCATACATTCCAGCTTTTCCTCACAGCAGTCAGTCAAATGATTCACTCAGCCAACATCATTAACGCTACAGAAATGTACAGTAGGCTAACTGGTAATTAGGTCAATGTCACCAGGCCGATGATCTCTCTACTGGAGATCACTGTGTCGCCTGCAGCCTCGACTTTCCAGCAACCATGATGTGATCTATTTTCAAAAGAGCATCACTCAGTGACTTTAGAGATGTCCTGCAGCAAAAATACACTGAGAGAACACTGACCTTTCAACACAAAAGGCAGAACACAAAAGTAGGTGAGTCTGTTGGCTACTGATCTGACAGTTTGAGAGAGACAGATATTTTCCCCTGTAAATGTTTCCTTTCCCATACCGAGAACAAACACACCCCTAGAGGACATCACTACCTCATCAAATACTGTATCAAAAATCACAGGAGAGGGTTGGTGTTTGATTGCTTCCTCTTTTGTAAGTGTGGAGTATATCCACCTCAATTCCAATTAACTCCTCACACTGTTCACCATCAGGGGACTATTTTACATTACATTGCATTACTTTACATTACTGTAATTTACAGTAGCTGACGTTTTTATCCAAAGCGACTTGCAATAATTGCATTTAAAGAAGGAAAAATCAGTGACGTTTTTATCCAAAGTGACTTGCAATAATTGCATTTAACGAAGGAAAAATCAGTGTACAGTACTACTACTTACCAGAACTCACAAGTGCATCTTCTTTCTAAAACAAGTGACTGAGAGCATAATCTAGTGCTGAGGGCAAAGTGCAAGAGTAGCAAACTAAAAATACAATAGGTGTAGAGGGATGATCGTGGTAGTACTTCTTGAAGAGGTGAGTTTTAAGCCTGCGGCGAAAGATGGCATCAGTGGGAAGTTCATTCCACCGCTGCGGGGCCAGGACAGAGAAGTGCCGTAACCATGTCGATTGACCGCAGGGACCTTGGAGTGACGGGCAACCAGTCACCCCGAGGTAGCAGAGCATAGTGGTCGGGAGGGGGTGTAGGGCTTGACCATGGAGGTAGGAGGGAGAAGTTCCTTTCATAGTCCTGTACTGTAGGCTACTACCAGAGTTAAACTGGATGCGAGCTGCTACAGGGAGCCAGTGTAGAGAATGGAGATTGTGTGGGAGAACTTGGGGTGGTTGAACTTCAGGCGAGCGGCAGCTTTCTGTACAAGCTCCAGGGGTTGCAGTAGTCCAGGCGGGAGATGACAAGGGCCTGGATGAACACCTGGACTGTTTCGTCAGTGAGGAAAGGGTGAATCCTTCTAATGTTGTAGAGCAGGAATCTGCAAGAGCGTGTAAGGGATGTGATATGCGCGGACAACGACAGTTGGTCGTCCAGGGTCACACCCAGATTCCTCGCAGTCCGAGTTGACGTCACCACTGTGTCTTCAATGGTGATGGCCAGGTCCCGTTGCGGGCAGCCCTTTCCCGGGAGGAACAGCAGCTCAGTCTTGTCCAGGTTGAGCTTATTTTAAAGGCTTGGGAATATCACTAGACTACAAATATCACAAAACAAACCACAGTCCAAAAACAAGTGCCACTGTATAATTTAAACCCTCTTTTTATTTTATTTTATCATGAAAACAGAGCCTCATTAGATTCCAAATGAGTATTCAAATGTTGACATTGACATTCAATGGGATTCATATTTGCTGTCATAGCTCCAAAACCCTGGAATGAACTGCCCCTGCCCATTAGGCTGGCCCCAACGCTTCCAGTGTTTAAGTCCCGCTTAAAAACACATCTGTTCTCACTGGTGTTTTAATACTTAGTAGGCTATCAGAGTAGTTTATTTTATTATTTTTATTTTGTTATTTTTATTATTATTATGTTTCTTGGTTTCTATTGTCCTATTGTGTTGTTGTGTTTCTTATGTTCCATTAGTTCCTATTGCCCTACTGTGTTTGTTGTGTTTCTTGTATTGTTTGAAATGGAAAGCACTTTGGTCAACTTTTGTTGTTTTAAATGTGCTCAATAAATAAAGTTGGATTGGATTGGATTGGATTGGATTGGATATGGAATGAGTCCCTACAGTATGAGCCCCTACATCCTAAACAAACAGATCACTTTGGGTCCCCTATCAGAACGGGAGTGCCATCATCCACTAATGGATCTGTAAGCGAATTAGATCCTCTGTGACCTCTACAGAGGTCACGTTAAACTGATGGGATTCTCTTGTTGGCAATGACAAGTTGGATTGAAGGTTAAAGTGTAATGAGAGTGTTAATGACTGTTTTCAACTTTGCATGAAAAGAAAATATCTGTACTTATGAGTTAAGAGGTGAAAACTGCAGTGTGTCTGCAGTTTCCTCCATTCTATTTCAGAATGTACAGATAGATATATGATGCTGTTTGTATGCTCTTTTCTCCGGGTCATCCATTTTTAAATTAAATCTCTTGGAAGGAGGACAGGTAATTTCAATCTTCACTTCTAATAAGATGTTTTTGTCAACAATCCTTTTCCATTAGTCCTCTAGAGATAAGGCTACATTAAAAATGTGGGGACATGTTCCAGCTCAATACATAATTTTGCAGTAATGTAAAAATTATTCCAGATTGCTTAAATCTGTGAAATATATATTTTAATCCACAGTGGATCATGGATTTGTTTTGCTACAATCATCTTGCACAGAGGGCTAAGTTCTGTCATATGTGCTCTTTGCATCACTCTAAAAATGAAATTACAGAGCCATTGAATTTGTTTAACAATTTAACGATCCTATCCTGAGAGTCTCGTAATAAATTGCTTGCATCGGACCTACCAGAGTGTGCGGCGTCTCCCCTCTTCTAGTTAACAATTTAGCGTGACACATGTCTTTAAACCTTGAGTGTGGTGATGACAAAGTTGGATTTTGCACTGCTCTTTGCTCTGTTTTCAGTAGAAATGCAGAATCTGATTTCCCATGGTACTGAGACTGTGATCCAGGGCCATCATCAGTGAGAGAGAGAGAGAAGAGAGAGAGAGAGAGAGAGAGAGAAGAGAGAGAGAGAGAGAGAGAGAGAGAGAGAGAGAGAGAGAGAGAGAGAGAGAGAGAGACACACGTGTCTGTGCCTGTGTGTGTGTGTGTGTGTGTGTGTGTGTGTGTGTGTGTGTCCACGCCTCGGGGGAGGCTAATGTCAAGGCATCTCCCATAGTCCAGTCTGATAGATCAGGTCAGAACAGACAGAAGATTGACAGGAGGGAAGAGTGCTCTATACTATTTTCCTTGACAAATGGGATGCTTTCTTTTCTTCTGACCAGGTTGGAGCTAATATGGGAAATACAATGAGATCCAGTAGCCAATCATAGCAGGTTCAGATTCAGATTCAGATCCAACATGTGATTTACTGGATTGACCTCCAGTCAGAACCAGTCAGTAATTACAACCATATTTTGATTAAAACTATGTCTCTGGATAGTATAAATCAGACAAACAATTTTCAATGAAAAAGTCCTTTTGGGACAAAAATAAATTGAAATTGACAACCCTGTCTTTTTGTAGACTGTTGAATAAGGCAATTAGATGCATTGCACTGTTTCAGCAGTACACAGCCAAGTTTCTTGTACATTAATCACAATCTATTTTCACCTCACAGACGTTTGCTGCATACACTGTCTGGACTTGATGTTTCTCCAGAACCATGTGTCCGCTGGAGAAAACGGCATTTCAATGAGCCAAGCAGAGGCGCCTGTGTCAGTGCAAAAATAATGACTTACAAATCAATATGATTCCAGAGGTCATTCAGCACTTGTAATTACAGTTCCCTAGCCCACAAACAAGAGTCATCCAGCTGATCCACTGAGTGTTAACACTGCATTTTAGCACTAGAGAGAAGAGATATAGACAGCATTTCTTCACGCTCTGTCTCACCAGTCAATGGAAATGCTATTTTCCAATCTATGATTAGCTCTGCCTGCTTCCTCCAATCTCTTGCATTAAGTTCACTAGTGCCAATTCAAACCACTTCACACTCGACAAATGCTTCCTTGGGTCCTGAGCAATACACCTGCTGAATTTCAAGTTTATAAAGTGCAATGATGACCATGGTGAATCTAATCTCGTATTCTACCTCAATCATGCTGCCCTTACACAAGAAGCCAATTTAGAGCACATGTTACATTAGCACACATAGGCTACACACAGCAATCAGATATCAATTGATGTTTTAATACCTCCTGGTTAAACAGAATGTGCCCTGGGAGAAGTGAGGTTGAGATGGAGGGGAAATGAGGCCAGTAGGAGGGGAAATAGATTTCCTCCATGATGACAAAATACATTAAGGGAAAATCAAATGAACACATCTGTAGTGAGTCATTTGGTCACAAAAGCAAAGTGACCTTTTCCATTAGATAATAAATTTTACTGAACATGTCCGTTTTCACTTTTGTCTAAGATATCTTAAAGATTTGAATGACCGGCCTGCTTAATCTTCTACAGTGAAAAGGATAATGTGTCTTGATTTGCTTTCTGGAGTAATTACGGCCAGCATGCAAAATCGAAGCAAGCTAAATAAGATGTAACGTCCACAGCCACAATCTTTAGTCCTTCAGTTCAAGTTGATAAAGGCCTGGAAGCAGTCCAGTGTCTCAATGATTTTTGGTTTCTTGTTTTTTTAAGCTTTAAAAGCAAATGTCCTGGGGCCCTTATAGGACAATCAGACAAAGTAAGAAATCCTGTTCCACCTGGAGGTGCCCCCAGACATCTTAAGTGAAGGAGAGAATAAATGAATCTCTATATTGGCTGGAGATACTTCTGCACCACTAAAACTACACTCAAAAGCAAGACGACTGGAATACTGTAGTTGATGTACTGAGCATCTCTTCAACGAGACATCCTGGTTTGGCCTTTCAGATATTCTAATAGAGGTATCATCATCGTGAATGTTTGATGTGATTATCTCCTTACTGAAGGAATGATCCAAAATGTCAAATGAGACCATTCTGAACTTGATACTTAAAAAGGTTAAAAAGGACAGAGCAAGTACCTTGGAACATAACACTCAGACTAGTGACACTTATGGAGAGTAAAATGCATGTATGTTGAAGGCTGGGAGATACCTGCCCCCGTCTCATATGCAAAAGACTTGTTTTCCTTGCAATGTTGTAATTACCATAATATTACAAGATGTGGTCTGATTGGTTATCTTCAGCAACTCAGTTGATGGTTGGATAATATCAAAGGGAATGTAGACCATTGTTTTCCTCTTTCTTTCTTCTACTCTTCCTCTCTTCTCCCTTTTCTTTTCTTCTTTGTTCTTTCTTCCTTGAGCTCTCTCCTCATAGGCCTTCATCATTATTTCTCTCTCTCTCTCTCTCTCTCTCTCTCTCTCTCTCTCGCTCTCTCTCTGTCTCTCTTTCTCTAATCTCACATCACAATGGTAGAGTAGGGTAGGATCGAAACATATTTTGGTAATATTACATTGTGCAGTTTACCCTTCCTCTGTCAGTGTTAGTGGGCCTAATTTTCTTTCTTTTGTTCGGTTACAAAACCCCTACAGTTTTGGAGTCTTCGACGTGTTACAGTTATAGTTTCAGAGACCCAATATAAAATCCTTACCTGTCATTCTTACAATGACATTTTACACCCCCATACCTCTTCTCTGAGGGAAAAGTAGGGCGATAGTGTGACCCATCATTGGGAATGTCCATGACCAGGTGGCAGAGCAGCACCTCAAATGGAGAAACAGAATATCCCGCTCTGTGTGCACCTCTCTCAACCTGCTCTCTCTGCACCTGTCTCCACCAGATTTTTTTTTTTACTGTATCTCGATTTGTATCTCGACAATTTGAAGCGAAAGCTTGCAATTCTAGACAACAGAAGCTATGGGACCCTGCAAACATTTAATATCAGGTAAAATAGATAACTTAGCTAATGCTATATCCGATTAACAATTATGCTATGGCCAGATAGCATAAAGTAGCTGTAATGTGTTCAGATTACTATAAATCCATCACTACATTAGGCTAACATGTTAATGCTATCCTTATCTAACTTTCATGTAGCGTTATTTCAGGGTTCCAAACAAATGACAGACCCCACCGAAGACAGACCCTTTCTGTTTCAAGAAACCAATGAGGATGGACGTACCTCCGTTTGTGAGTCAAGGTGCCCCTGCATGTGCTTAAATGAGAGAACAGGCGAGAATCAAAAGTTGCTGCAGTGATGTCGAACACCTGTGTTGTTAATAACCAAAAGTCTACATAGGGGTCAAATTTAAACCTTAAGAACACATAAATGGTCAAATATGTATGATTTTCTGATGTATATGTGTTGTAATATAATTTAGTTGAGCTGTTTTAAAACCCCATAATGTAGACTACTGTACATAGTGAACAGGCACTGCACTAGTCCTGTAAAAAAAAAAAAAAAAAATCACACCCAGGTGGTGAAATAAGCGGTGCTTATGAGCAATCTTTACTACCCTCTTGTGGTGTGCAACGGTATTGGCGACACCTGATCATGCTACAGTATGAATGGACACATGTCACGTACAGTATACAGTAGAAGCAGCTGCACTGCTTAAAAAAGGGAAAGAAAGACACTAGTTTATGTCTTGGGAGATTAAATTCTAAACCAATGAGTTAAAATAATCATACTTCGTAGGTGTTAAGACCTCTGAAAACATTTTAACAAATCTATTGCACCTTGTAATTAATTTAATTTTGGGGGACAACCAAACCTGTTGGGATTTGGCTGGCACAGATGCTGCTGATGTTAGCTGGAGAGATAAACAACATCCAATTTGTTTGCCTAATGTGCTTAAAATGTAATTTATTTCTGTTTAAAAGCTAAATGATTCAGCTGGTGCTTGATATGGCTCTGTGCCCAGCACTGTGATTGATCACACAAGTATGAATAATGGAATTTTCCACCCACAGTCCAAATGAAAAGGCTCTTCAGTCACAACCGTTCATTATCCTGGGGGCGCTCTGACCTGTGATGCCATCGTTGCAGCACATCGGAGTGTTAACGTAAGGAGTCCGAAATCACGTGTTTACTCTTTAGGCCTGCATCTCCATGAAAAATCTTTGATTACATACCAAACAACTCCCTCACAGTTTGTAAATGCTTCGTTTTAAATTGAGGTTTCACTATCTCAGTTATGTCCTGTATGAAATGGTGAAATGTGTGAGAGGCAATGACAACTGTTCATACTGTGGAAACCCAATATGCACTCACGGGTGCAGGCAAGATTGGAGAATTTGGAGTTCTTCACATGAAATTCTTCACAGATGAAAAGACTGAGAAAACTCAACCACCATCGGGCATTGGCTATGTAGTTGTATTCCATGTGGATTTCTCGAGTCTAGACACTTCTCAATAGAATTGCAGGTCTGAGTGACGGATGAAAACAATGGAAACAGTCAAACTGTAGGCCAATTTGTAGCAAAGCTGGCTGCCTTCTTCTGTTGCCATATTGACCCTTTTGTCAAAGCAGGATAAACATGGGTGTAATTGATCAAATGATTTATGGCCCTGTTATATTTAGTGTGTCATAGCCATTCCATTGAGCCAGCATGCACAGGACCCTAGGCCCACCTAAATCCTAAATTGAACAGGGCACCATAATTAATATTATTAATTACACCTGTGTTTACTCTGCTTTGACACGTCAACATGGCTGCTGTGAACATTGACTGAGTCAACCACTACAACAACAACAACCACCACAACCACATGGAGAATCAGTTACCACCACAAGCAGGGGTACCTTACCACCACGGGGGAACTTTTTACTTGAGAAACCTCTGTATGTGATTATCAGTATATTGAGCTCACATCATATAATATTGAAGTCAGCTGCTTATACTATAGCCTATATTTGGCTCAAGCTAATGAGAATAGAGGTCAATATGAATGATGTGGCTATGTCAGAGGCATGAAGATAACGTTTTTTTGACCTAGTTTCTTCATTGGCTAGATGCCATTTTAGTGTGCCATCTCTAAATGTCAAATGCTGCCATAGAGCCACAATCGGCTTAAAAACCTCTGCTTTTTTCATTTGAGACTCATTCAAAATGTCTATATCATAAAATGAGGCCATGATGACACCAAAATTATGTCAATGGCGAACTCAGGACTATACACTCTGCCTGGGCCTGGCATGGGATGTATGATTAGCCTACTACCCCGTCAAAAACAGCTGTTGCACAAGATGCATGACTCAGCAGCTAAGTATAGCAGACACTTGCTATATTTATGAGGCAATGTGCTAAATCTCTGCAAAAGGGAGGCAAGTTGACTCTAAGCATGTCCAGACCAATATGACTCACTCACAGAAACTCTCAGCTCCATGTCCAGTGACATTCAGGGAATACTATGGTTATTTATTGTTTTTTAAAGAAAGAAACAGCATCTGCATGCCTGCCTGGCTGTCTGACTGTAGCCTATCCTGCATATCTCCACAACCCCATAATCAACCAGGCCAGGTGAAGCCTGGCTTACAGTATGTGCATGGCTGGCTTGTTTCTGTTCAGGACTGGTAGGACGGAAGCTAGTCATGCCACTGAAATAACTGTGAATTGAAATGACATTGTGTCTGATAAATTAAGATAGGTCTTGTCGCCTGGACACATCAGTTCCAATGCTTCCAATGCTAATCCTACACAATAAGAGCCAGTTAGCCAGTTAGCTCATGAGCTCACAACAACTAGCAGCAGCTTCCATAACATTAATGGTAGCGGTCAGTGGCTAAAGCAGTTACACTGATGATTCCTGTAACGTTAGCTATTTTGCTGCAATTGGTTCAACTTCTGTTTCTGGACAAAGGTAAGGGATAAACCCAGATAACACAAGGCTAGCGGACCTACAGCGGGTCCCTGATGGACGAGTTGGCGGACCTCCGGGGGAATATAACACAAGGCTAGCGGACCTACAGCAGGTCCCCAATGGATGCTCCACCACCATTCCACCGGTAGTTAATTGTCTATATCCTAGGCCCATTGGTCGTAGGTACCGTAGCAGCAACACCAGCCAATCAGGAAGCACTTTTTAAAGGTGCTCTGTTCGATTTTCTGCACTTTTTGTAAAAAAAAAAATCCAATATATGCAATAAATAGGTCCAGGGGAGTCATTACTATCTGTACAGAAAATATAGCCAGCGGTGTAGTGCCTGTGGAGCAAATGCAGAATTTATTTTTATTATGAGCGAAGCCGGCCCGGCGCTGAGCCCCACCCCCTGAACGGCATATCCATATATGGAGTGAAAACGTCCACTTGTTTATATCTGATACGCTGCACCACTGCCCCATCTAGTGGCTGAAAAAAGAAAAGAGAAATCGAACTGAGCACCTTTAAAGAATATTAATCAGGCCACACCTGCCACCCTGCATTTCAGAAATTCGTGATGACAATTTCTGGTGGATGGAAGGTGTACAGTTGTTGTGCAATGTCTGACACAGGAGAGAAGAAAAGCATCTCAGAATTATTGAGAGAGGCTGCTAACCACCTCGATGTGCCAACCACCTCGACGGCCTGCTAGAGCTGCCGAAGTGGCAGCTGCCGATTTTTCAACAAATTTGGCCCCAACCTACTGTCCAATTGTCCCATCACTGCTGTGGAGGGTCCGTCGCATTAATTCCGCGGTCGGCGATCCAGAAGAGAGAGCCAGCTACCTGACTACAAGCTACCTGGCTCTCTCAAGCCCGTTACCGCGATTCCGACATCGGACGGGGTCACTGTGGAGTGGCGGATCCTCTCACTGAAATTAAACTAACCACCCTTGGGAGTGGCAGCCACTCCCCTGTGGGATCCAGCCATATTCGGATCTGGCGAAACCAGGGCGCAAACCCCGGTCCCCAGTGGGCAGCTGCACCAGAAACTGATGCTTAGATTGCTACACCACCGCTGTCCCTCCGCTCCAAAATTTAATTGGTTCTAAGTTGGTGCATGCTAAAAAATGACTAGCGGTGAATGGCCGGCCATGTTTGAGCGGTTCATGGACCTGCCCTGTGATTTGGATCGGCTCCAATATGTAATGGGTTCTAAAAATCGCCCATGCTACACCCTTCCACAGAGATTGGTGGAAATCGGTCTGTTAGTTTTTACGTTATCCTATGTAAAACACGTACAATGTGTTGTGTTGTATATACGTACAAACACCGCCCCCCCCACACCCGAAAACATTACCTCTCGTCCTGCGCTGTCACTGGGGCGGAGGTAATAAAAAAATATAAACTTTATAGGTAACTTTTTACAACAGTACAAAGTAACAAAGTAATCACTTTATGCTAATAATGGTCGGCAACCATCTGTTGACGGTCTCTGTCTGTACCCCGAATATCTCCATAAGTGTATTACGCGGCAAATGTATTACTCAGGACCTAAGGATGTGCATGTATCACGTGAAACTGAGAAAATGTACGTTTTGACTCATTTTAACGCGGCTCCGAAGTTCAACCCATTCTTTCATAATGCACTGCTCTGACATACCTACTGCACCAAAGTCAAGTCAGGCAATAGAAATACAGTACTGCTCCGAATAGAACCCGGCACTATGAAGTTGATACAAACGGTGCTGTTGTCATCCTGTTTGTGTTTCACTGTGGTCTGAGAGAAATACCTCTGTTTCGTTCCCTGAATGTAGGTTACGTTGTCATGCATACGTGGAATGGAATGACATATAGAGTAGTGAAAAGGCATGCACAGGATCGGCTCTTGAGCTGATAGAGGTGGACACACAGCAGCAGACTGTCTTTGTCTTGGCTACAACACTGTGAAAACAGGTAACGCTTTCGATGGGGGACTATTTTGATATTTCAGTGGACAAATGCCTTGTGGTGCTATTAAGTTGTGAAGTTTGCCATTCTTTCTTGCTAATTAGCTTCAGACAGCAGACGGGGCTGCTTTTATAGTTAGATGTCTTCTGTGCAATTATTAATCGGTCTCCAGTGTTCACTGACATCTTCAACACCTCATTAGAAACATGTCACATACCAGCTTGCTTCGAGACTTCTATCATCATCCCCTTCCACCAAAAACAAGGACCACTGGACTTAGTGACTACAGACCCGTCACCCTGACCTCTGTGGTAATGAAGTCTTTTAAGCGCCTTGTACTGCTCCCCCTCAAATCCATCACGGACCCACTCCTGCACCCCCTGCAGTTCGCCTACAGGTCTGTGGATGATGCGGTAAACATGGTCCTCCATTTCATTGTCCAACACCTGGACTCTGGAACCTATTCCAGGATCCTGTTTGTGGACTTCAGGTCTGCCTTCAACCCCTTATGCAAAGAAAAATATATTCCCCTATATATTAACTGTCAATATATTATAGTATATAGAATATATGGCGGAAATATACAGAATAATATATGATACATACATAGTATATTGAATTAAGGAATTATATGTAAAGAATTGCCGCTTTTCATATATTGCAGTATACTGGAAAATATAACCACTAGTTTCCTATATATGGAAATGTATTGTTTGATATATTACATTATATTTTCCAGGGACACCATCCTCCCGGCCCGGCTGGAGGACAAGGGCCCAGTCCCAATGTCCCTCCTAAACCCTCAAGCCCTGAGCCCTCACAGACTTATAGAGGTCAGGTGGTAAAGTGGTCATCAAAGTGGTCTATCCATTAAAGATAAGAACAGCCTACAGAATATAGTCAGAGTGTGCTCCAAAATAACTGGAGTCAAACAGAGAGACCTGTGTTCTCTCTGGGAGGACCAGGTGGTCAAGAAGGCGAAGAGGATCATTAGCCAACCTCTCCATGCTCTGTCTCAGCAGTTTTCACTGTTACCTTCTGGCCGCCGTTATCATGTTCCTTTGAGTAAGACCAACCGTCCCTCTAAATCTTTTATCCCCTCGGCTATCATACTTCTTAATTCAGATTCTGAATTCACTTGCCTAGCCTATACACTGTCCTTGACAGACCTATCAGAGATCTTTTTTACTTTTTGACTTAAATGTTCCCGACAACAACATTGTTGTCTGTTTTACTGGACTATGTATAGCATGGAATAATATTGTTGTTGTATGTTGTTGTTGTTGTTGTTGTTGTTGTTCAATATGTTTTTGTTACTTGAGCAAGCTACAAATGAATTGCCCCATGTGGGATTAATAAAGTTGTCTGAATCTGAATCTGAATCACAACCCTCTGTATTACCCTCAAAAAATGTCATTGAAATCATTTCATGTTGTGGTCATACTACTTACTGCCTGTTTGTGAGGAATCCAAAAGTATTTACTCAAGAATGGCAACAAACATTTCTGCACCTCAAAACTCTTTCCATATTCATGTTGAAAAACTAAATTCAAAGAACACTGCACCGAGATGGATGATTAATGTTTCATGCTTTTAACTGAGGAATCATATGATTAAGGGCAATAGAAATCTATGTAATTTAGAGTGGGAGCTGAACATCAGCTCTTTCACCAAGAAGGCACAACAGAGGATATACTTCCTGAGGCAGCTGAAGAAGTTCAACATGCAAAAGCCTTCATCATCGAGTTCATCCTCACTTCCTCCATCAACATCTGATAAACTACCGCCACAGCCAAGAGCAAGGCCAGACTGCATTGTGTCATCCGCTCTGCCCACATGGGCTTGAAGTGAGGTCTGACTGGGCCTTAGGTGGGACCCAGCTGGGCGATTTATATGAGACCCACATAGGTCCCGCTTCTAGTAGCCCAAATGGATCTGGGCCCCTTATTCTTTGTAGAGAAATATTTGCCTTCTTTTCACCCACTGCTTGACTCAGTTTCACATGACAGCATCTTGTAAATGCCCTATTCCCAAAGCACAGAAGTAATCATGACATTGAATAAATATCACAACCATACGCACAGAACAATAATAATAATAAAAAAAACATTTTACCATCTAATCTGTGGAATCCGGATATTTGTATTCTGCCTGACTGTTATTGTTAAAGTTACACCTAAGTATCAGGAGGGCACAACTTATATTACTCAAATCGAATTTGATGTGGGACTTGTGAAGCAGAGCGGCTTAGCTAAATGCCATCAAGCCCTTTATAAAACAAGCTAGAAGAACAAACTGCACACTCAGGTCTAGATGGAAAAAAGGTTTAGGCAAAAGTTTCAGCCATAGCCTTTGCCAGTCTTGAGACTGTGTCAAGACTGTGACAAAAGCTATGGCCGAAACGTTGTCCACTAAACCTTTTTTGCATCTAGACCCGAGTGTGTGATTTATTTTTCTATATCAGTGTACTTCTCGTTACCAGCACCTGTCTGAATATTCCCGGTGTGCATTTTCTTCTCTCTGCAAAGCAAGCTACAGAGGCATTTTCAAAATCTTTTCCTCTCTTAGTCCTTGGGCCAAACCCCAAAAACGATTTTGGGCTAATTCTAGATGTGTTTTTTGTATACCTATACATCCCTAGATTATGTTTTGATATGATAGACCTTTTGGTTTAGTAGCTTATTAGTGGTTATCACCTGCTAAAGGTATGGAGTGCTTTTATTCAAAACCGGAGTTTTCGCAAAATAAGACTCTTCCCAAAAATCACATCTAGAATTTGCCCACCCAGATGGTACCGAAAAAGTGTTTGGCCCAAGGACTATCTTGTCTAATTAGTGGATTAGTAACAGCTGTGTTGCCACCCTTACACTTTTGTGGACTGACTTCAGGATGAGCTATAGTGAGTTTCCACTAAAAGTGAGTTTCCACTGGGCTTGATGTACTGTACAGTATTTGTTATGTTTTCTATAGGTTATTTGCTTGAAAGAACTCATGGAAGAATTCAGTCATTCGTAGTATGTGTGAACCATATGCCTGGCTAAACAGATCTGGAATCTTGAGAATCTTGAAAAAAAAAGGAAAGGAACAATATAAGAAAAACCTTTTAAGCTTACAATTCGTCCCAAAATGCATCAGGCTATTAACTCATAAGAACACCTCCCCAGCCCAAATTTCTTCTTGCCCACAAGAAACCCATATGGGGCCCATGTAGTCTGCTCACATGAGTTTGCTATGTGGGACCATGTTACAGAACCCATGTGGGTCCCACATAAGATTTCCAGTTCCATCCCATGCCCACTTAGCCTGCATATATCCCATATGAAGCCCATATAGTGACCCATGCTATTAAACCCATATGGGACCCACAATTTGCCCAGTTCCAGCCCATACCCACTTGGTACCCATGTAGCCCACATTTAGCCCACATTTATGGGGCCCACATGGACATGTTGGCTGGGCTATTTGGTAGAAACAGCAAAAACGGCTCTAAAGAATCCATTTCAGGCTTTTGATTCATTTTGGTAGGCTATTATCAGCTGTATAGTTTATCGTGGTACAAAATAGGTGGATGTAGAACACCTATTTGAAAGGAAAAGTCAGTTCGCGTTAGGTGAAGCTGGTTTCAAGTTGGATATTCAAAAGATATTCGAACACCCAGTCTTATTGTCATATCGCTACCCCGGGGTTAATTTCCGCAATGCAACGGTCTTCCCAATCTGCCATTTAGTCAATGTGTAATCAGGAATGAAACCAGATCTTAAATGGTACAATAAAATAATTTATTTAGGGTGTGGTAGTAGTATGCTACCTAAGTCGTAATAGACTGGAACGTATAACGTAACTTCCCTTTTTAAAGTATTGTCTCTTTAGTTCCCAAACAAACAATAACTTCTGCTTCAAATCAGAAAGTCATTATTATCCGTACAAACATCACGGACAAACAAAGCAAATTAAATACTAATGTTAATGAATATTACTAATATTAATATTAATTATTATTATTATTAATAATTATTATTTTTCCTAAAGTTAAGGAAAAAAATCGTAACTATAAGTTTATGAGGTCCTTTGTAGGTTGGGGGCCCAAGGCATAATGCAAAAGGTGGTTGGTTACACTGTTGCATTTTTGGTGTCTGTCCTCATGAAAAATACTATCTGTGGGAAAGAGACCCAGATGGTCCCTATAGAAAACTTAGACACTCTTTCTTTTATATCAGACTACAGATGTCGCAGCCCTGCTAGGTGATCTGCTCTCTGTACTACAGTAATACACCCTGAAACTGTTAGAATGAGATGATGACATAGGAAGGCTCGCTTTATGAGCATAAGGAAGTTTTAAAGTTCCAAACTAGGTTCAACCTCAATGCTTTCTGCATTATTGAATATGATGTTTCTGAAACGTGCTTGCCCCAGGAGTGTCTGCCTATAGGGGAAATATGCAGGTATTATTTTAAATATCTTCATAGATTAGATTATTTGTCATGGTTCTACTCTCTCCTGCAGCCATTTGTCTGCTGGAATAGGTGGCATTTCAGATGATTTTGCATCATCCAGTTCCCAGAAGAAATGAACCTGTGCTGAGTGCTGTGTGTGTATCAGTGTGTGTTTGTGTGCGCCATGATTACACAGTGTGAACAGAATCCCTTAGAAACACATGCTTTATGTTTAAGCTATAGCTGGACTTTACAAGGGGAACATAATTCATCAAAACAAATGGGTCCCCGCAGGCTTCACACAAAGGATTAAATTGCCAAAATATATTTTGTCTGATCAATACCAGTCATGCGGGTTAGATTAATGCAAGTTCTACTGAAAGATTTCACAAGGCAGCTGCTTTTGGAAGTCTAGAAAAAAAGAGATATTGTTTTTGACAATAAACATTAATTGATTTCATCACAGAGAAAACATTTTATAAAATCATTCACACTCTTTTGACATTGAATTAACTGGAAATTCAACCATGCACAATTTCAAATTGAACATAAGTGTTCGACCAAGAAACTATCAACTTGGACTGGCACTCCTATCATAGGGGTGTTTTGATATTGGCATTCTCCTTGGGTTTCAGTGGTACACTATCTCCATTGTAATATCAAGCTATGGAGTGTTCAGTAGCCAGAAAATTATCTTCATTGAAACCTGGAACATGTCATCCAACTTTTTGTTCAACGGGCCATACAGATTTCCTCCATTAACTGGAAATTGTCCCCTTGGATATAGTATAACACAATATTCTTTCATTTAGTATCTGACAGTTCCACAGATGCTCCCGGAGGAGGGTGTCTGGTGGCCGGGAGTTCTGAAAGACTGGATTAAATTTATATGATTTGATATGAGTAATGTAATCGGAGCGGTCACAGTTGGCCAACAATAAAGGCTGACATTCTATTGAACTGTCATTCGATACCGGGGGGGGGGGGGGGGGGGGATTGTGTGGGTCAGGGCCATGACCCCAAGAGAGAGAGAGAGAGAGAGAGAGAGAGAGAGAGAGAGAGAGAGAGAGAGAGACAGAGAGAGAGAGAGAGAGAGAGAGTAAAGGCAGGACAGGCAGGTTGTGTGGAGACTCACTTGTGCTGATGAGGATAACCTGATAGGGTTCATAGCCCACTAACAGGGGGTGGAGGCTGATATCGGCTAGCCAACTATTGCAGTGGTGCCAGGAAGTCAGCTGAGAACATGTTGACATAAGACTTTCATGTCACCATAGGGGAGTGTAACATGGCACCCCTATCAGCATCCTACCTACTCTTCGTCTGGCTGGAACACTTCGTCAAGAACACTGTGGCCAGTCCATCTGCCAGAAAAAGAGAGAATATCCTCAACTTGATATTAAAATGTGTTTAGGGCTCCATCCAGACTTGTAGTGTTCAGCTTTTCAGGGTTGCTGAGCTGCTAGCGAGGGCAAGAATGTGTGTCAGCAGGTGCTGAACCATGTTCACATCTTATGAGGTGTCTGCATCAAGCTTCCTTTCAGCAGCGATTAGTCTAATTGAACAAACAAGGGCTTAACAGAAATGAAACCCCACTTGGTGCAATCTAATGCCCAATTTGTTTCGAATCTGTTCATTCTAATCTCACACTTACAGTATGTCTTGGCAGTCTCCCTTTGGTGCACAGTTGATTTGCAACAACCAGAAAGCTGAATAGCATAGTATGATTTACAGCATAACATGACATTATAACCTCTTCAAATAGATAAAATATAATACATTATGACTTTGTTATCCATCTATATGGATAGAAATGTGTTTTCGTCTCACCATATCATAGAGATATGCACAACCAGAACATACTACAGTAATGAGGCATCAAGTCCCATCAACCCTCTCTAGGCTGAGAGACATTGGAAACCTTCAGTTACTCTGGGCAACTGTATCCAGCTTTAGGATCATCCTGTGTAGAAGGATTGAGATGAGGCATCAGGAAAACAGCTGTTTCATGCAAGGGGACATTAAAAATCCTATTTGTGTTTTGTATTATAATGTTCTAGTTAGGTCTCCTCTCCAAAAAGGTAATTTAGAGTTAGCTTCTGACATTGGCTTTTGGCAGCTGTACAAGATAGGATGTGCTTGCCAATGCAAAAAGACTGTTTTGGCAATCAGAGCTCACATCACAACAGTCCATTACTGTACATCCAAACAGACAAAACTGTTTGCAGATAATTAATAGAGTTACGACACCTACTCCTACTGCGTGCTGTTTTAATTGCCCCTGAGGGGATGAATCAAGTTGTAGAACTGAATAAAAATCTCCTACATTGTGAAGGTTGCATAGGGGTTGATGTACTGTAGCCTCATACTGAATGGTTGGAAGAGAAGGCTGGGGCGACAAATTCATGTTCCCCGAGTTACCCGAGATCACAGTATTTTATAGTTACCGGAGATCACAGTATTTTACAGTTAGCCTACTAGAGATCACAGTGTTTTACAGGACAACATTACTAAGAGAGATTGCTATCTTTCACAGGCGGAAAGATGCTAATGCCCCTTAGCTGATAGATTTGCTAGCTGTGCATTATGCTAATACATAACACTTGTCCATTTAGAATTCATAATCACATCACAACACCTCTCCTGACAGGTTAATAAATTATTGCTAGCCTCACCCTTTACATTTACTGTATTTGCAAAATATTTTGATGATCAAAGTGCCTTGGAGATATGAATAATGAATCCGGGTGTTGGGAACAGGATCTGAGGTAACACAGACAGGCCTGCTGCCACCACTGCACTGTTAAACTATAGGGGTATTAGTTTGAGGGGTAAAATCTTAAATTGAAGCTTGCATTAAAGCCAGCTTAGTGTCAAAAAGCGAATAATGCTTCTTGAGCACTTTCGGTTGAGTTGAAAGAATGTACTGTATTACTTTAAACTGCACAAACTGTACACATAATCATAGCACACTTAAAGGATCACGTCAACATTTGTGCGGTACAGGATTGTACATTACTGCTGCTGGCTCTGTGATAAACCAAGCAGGTATACAACCAGAGCATACTGCACTGTGCGTGGAGTAGGAATTCTTGATGAGGAGAGTGAAAGTACAGAGGGGAGGAAATCCCATAGTCTACAGGGGTATGCCCTGCAGCAAAGACAGTGCAGCAAAGTTCACAATGGAATACCACAGCAAAATATGCCTTAAAACCACACCGTCGACTTAGGGTAAGGTCTGTTATATCACCCCACAAGACACACACACACACACACACACACACACACACACACACACACACACACGCTTCTTTGCCCCCTGTCACTCTCAGTGTGTCAGTCAGAAGTGACAGATCAATTTATCCCTTGGTGAGTGGTACAAACTCAGATTACGTCAGTCTTAGGGGGCTCTGGCTCGTCAACAGAGCCATTCGACCTCTCTCAGCCAAACCTATTTATTTTGATGAATGGAGAAACGTTTTTATGCTTTAATGTTTAATACAGTAGATTAAGCTGAATCTAAATTGAATTAATATCTAATAGAGAAGAATATCTTGCTCAAGATATACACAAAAGAGTTGCTTGGCGAGGCAAACTTAATTCATTGCTTTTTGTAGGAACCAAGTGAAAATAAACAAACAAATGCAAATTATTCTTCACTTTGCCATTTTCCATATAGTCCCTCATTGGCCCAACTTTAAAATGCAAATAGAAGAGTCCAGCAGCATGCATACACATTTGACTGAGAGCCAAATCAGATGAAGATAACATGCTGCATAAATGCGTTCCAGCAGTAATTATGCAGGAGTAAAGCCCAGGCCTTCCCCCCCGAGTCCTCACGCACACACACACACACACACACACACACACACACACACACACACACACACACACACACACACAGGCATGAAATTTGTACACACACAGGCACACACATACAAACCACACACACACACACACACACACACACACACACACACACACACACACACAGTAACAACAAGCTGTTCATGTATCTCCCATGGCTGTCATTACAACAATTCAATGGAACTGACCAAGCCACAGATCAATGGCCTAGTCTAGACTTCCCTGAGGAGTAGTACGCCCATATCAGCAGTGGACTTAGTCAATGCTGATGGAAGAACAATGATTACACACACATTGGCGTTATCTTTGTGTGTCAATACAAGGCCATAAACTGGTAAATGGACTGCACTTATACAGCTCTTTTATCCAAAGCACTTTACAATGGCCTCTCATTCACCCATTCACACACACACATTCACACACCAATGGTGGCAGCTGACATGCAAGGTGCTAGTCTGCTCATTGGGAGCAATTTGGGGTTCAGTGTCTTGCCCAAGGACACTTCGACGTGTGGACAGGAGGAGGTGGGATTCGAACCGCCGACCCTATGATCATTGGACGACCCGCTCTACCACTGAGCCACAGCCTTGGTTTTACTTGATACAATTTGGTCCATCTGTAGTTCAGTTGACAACACACACATGCACGCACATACACATACACATACTGTACACACACATGCATGCACGCACGCACACACACACACACACACACACACACACACACACACACACACACACACACACACACACACACACAACCCACAGCATTTGGAGAGAAGATAGAGTGGTGTCTGTGCTGTGGCCAGGATGTAAAAGGTTGTTACATCCTGATTATTGTGTGTCCATATGCTGTACAAACAAGCATGTATCTGAAATGTGAAGCAGTGATGACATTTTACTCTATTTTACACACACAACCAATGCCTCTATTACTATGCAAATACCATGCAATTACCTTACAGTCCCACAAAATCTAATGCATTGATAGTGATACAACATTGTTACCATGTTAATTACAGCATAAGCACACGGAAAAATTAGATGTTAATCATGTGGTAGAGGCTCTGTCAGGCCTCTGTAGGAACGGAAATGGGACCGAGTCGGAGTCTAATGAGTGCAGCAGATGAATGTTTGATTAGCATCGGTAAGATGGCATCCTCTGCACGTTCAGGGATGAACGGCACACTCTGGGAACGCACTCTTGCACGCGACAGAAACCTGCATGTGACAGCGGCATGGAAACACTGACACGCACACACAGTTCATACAAACCTCATATCGATCAGACACGAGGTTTGTGAACTCTAACCCTATAGAACTGAAGGGTCCCGAAAAGTGAAAAAGCAATGAAATGTTGATTAAAAATACATGTCTTGGCATAGGGGGCCTTGCATATTTGCATACATTACTATGTACCCCGAAGGTGTTGCTGACACTAGAAAGCTATGCACAATATTCAATGTAAAGTTGTTATAACTGTCAGGCATGCAGCATTTGCAAATTCTAGATTATTGCAATTGCAAGCAATTGGATAGGGTTTCAAGTCCTCTTGGATAGGGTTTCAAGTCCACAATAAATGTTTGAGATTGGGGGAATTTAGATTCTGGGAATCTGATCGCTACGCCTGGACAAAAACATCTGGCAGAGTTTAGAACTAGCACACTCATTAAAGCATTAACACTAGTTCTTTAAGTATTTATCATATTTTTGTGCATGGCTGTAAGCCAGCACCATAGATAACGTTTGTCGGGTTGTCACTCCCTCCCTCCCTCCCTTACACCGGTCAATGTTGACCTGCATTTCTCTGTTGGCACCACAAGAGGCAGTAGTTCCAGCACACCAAAATAAAGAAGGACAGCAAAATCAACCTGCCGATCTCCACTGCACAAGTAGAGTAGCGGTGAAAGTGATCTCCACTGCTCAAGTAGAGTACCGGTGAAAGTATTGGACACCCACCTGGGAGATTGGGGTTCAAGACCCGATGGGTATGATTTTATGGGACTATACCCCAAACATCTACATGTTCATCCTTTCCCTCCAACCTTTTCCCAGATAGCACACAGATATAGGTCCTCCATCGGAATCAGAGCGACAATCCGCTGGAGTGTTTCTACTGGGGTGTGTCTAGAGGGGAACCATTGTTAACAGCTGGAGAATTTATGCTGCCAAGTAGGTAGCGGTCTCCGAGCGGAATTCCGTCTCTATCAGCTTCCATCACTGGAGGGTAGTCTTGAACAACCTAGTCACTGACGACCAGCCCAACACGACGCCCCAGACAGGTCAGGTAAATTCTGGTTCAAAATGTAAAGCTGTATACAAACATCACATAAAACATGTTTTTTTTTTAAATGTCCGATGTATTGAGGTAACATTTGCTACTCAAATGTTAATGCTACTTCACGTTACGGCAACTATCTTAGCTAGGTGACACATTTAGGTTAGCTAACCAGCTAGCTAGCGTTAATGTTAGCTAGCTAATGTAACGTTAGCCTAGCTGCCAGCTACTATATTGTAGCTCTTTAGTTGTAAGTCTTTTATTAGTATAGAGATGGATAACAGTGTGAGGGATAATTATATTCGAACAAGGTGAGTACTGGTTCAATCCTTTAATGGTGAGATTCTACCACAATGTTGTATCATTGATTAGAAATGCCCGGTAGATTACTGTTAGCCCGATGTTGCTAGCTTTATTAGTGTTAGCCCTATGTTGCTATCTATGGCCTCGGTAGGGATTTTGATAGATTCTTCATACTAAGCCCAGGGCAAGATCTGGCCTGTATATGGCCCAGATCCGCTTGGCCATATAGGCTGGTAGCTAAGTACTTTGTTTGATTTTTCTGTTGTCCAAGTATGATTTAGTCCACGTTTTTGTTGGTTGGCTACGAATGTGTATTATTGGTGATAGACTGCATTTACCGTTTTCGGCCACAGGAGGGCAGCAACAGGCTTAGATAGACTGTGTTCCTTGTTCAGTTTCAGCAATTCGATGAGTATTTGAATTAGGCTATTTAGTTATTTGTGCAAGTATTTTTGTGTATTTCTATTTCTGGGCTGATCACCGACCACTATGTTCCTGTGATCTGGTATAAACCAAGTGCAGAGGTAGTGGTGTTTTCTCTTTCAATGTCTTGTTAATGGAGTAAACAGTGAACAATTCACCAAGGGGTGGATCAGAATCTGCTTCAATTAGGTCCTCAGAATTTTAACAATCAGAAGTGGGCCTTAAAAAAGGTTGAGAATCCCTGGTCTAATGCAATAGTCGTTGTAAATAAATAATGTTTAGAATTTAAAGCATGCCCCAAATTAATGCATGAAGGTGTCAGTCCCCTCCTCTCCCAACTTTCCTGTCCTTTTCTACTGTCGCTGTGCCAATAAAGCAGAAATATGTTTCTGAGCGAATATCTTCTTTATCCCTCTTAGGGGCTGACGCGGAAAACCCCAGTCACAAGGGGAACCACTGCACTGCACTGCAGCAGGAGGCTACCAAGTACCTGAAGGGGGCGTCAGACAGGGAGGGTGGCTGGAGCAACTCAAAATACTGAACTGCTTAGGAGCACCTGGTTCCATGGCCCCAGACACTGGGCTGACTGTGATGTAAAACAAGTCTCCAAGCTTTTTTTTATTTTTAAGGAAATGTACAGTCTATTTTGCAGATGAATTAACTGTGTCAAACCGATTGCAGAAACTGGGTGACCAATTACAAGTCCCATTGATATATTAGACTTGTGCTTGCTGTTATGTTTCTCTGTGTATGCAACTCTGTTCTGTTTTCTGCTCCTCCTGTTCTTGGTCCCACTCCCAGATTCCTGAGTGGATCCAGTTATAATTAATATAAATCAAAGCATTTTTAAATATAATATTTAAATAAATAAGAGCATTGTGATTTGTCATTTGTGTTTGTCACTGGATGTTATAGAAGTTGTGTAAAAATGTGGTAACTGGTGGTGCTATGTCAGTTATTGAATTTATGTGCAGTAATTGAACATTTGAAATACTCCTATACTATACCTACAGTATAGGTGTCTCAATAATTACCCATTATATATTAGGCTATGCTTTGCATGTATTTACCAGGTAAATGTTTAGTAATTGGGGGACTATGAAAGGAAGGGTTGCCACAAAAATCTATAAGCCTAGAGTCAATGGGCCTAGGATATAGACAATAAACTACCGGTGGAATGGTGGTGGAGCAATAGTGGGAGCATTTTGGATTACTAGCGGACCGCTGTCCCTGACGCTAATAATCTGCCAGAGGTCGGCTTGCCATTCGATGTGCAAATGGCCAGGAACCTGCCAGCGGATTCGGCCGGAGGTCCGCCAGCTCGTCCATCAGGGATCCGCTGTAGATCCGCTAGCCTTGTGTTATCTGGGTTTATCCCTTACCTTTGTCCAGAAACAGAAGTTGAACCAATTGCAGCAAAATAGCTAACGTTAGAGGAATCATCATTGTAACTGCTTTAGCCACTGACCGCTACCATTAATGTTATGGAAGCTGCTGCTAGTTGTTGTGAGCTTATGAGTTAACTGGCTATCCTGCTCTTATTGTGCTGGATTAGCATTGGAAGCATTGGAACTGATGTGTCCAGGCGACAAGACCTATCTTAATTTATCAGACATTATTTGATGTCATTTCAATTCACAGCTATTTCAGTGGCATGACTAGCTTCCGTCCTACCAGTCCTGAACAGAAACAAGCCAGCCACGCACATAAGCCAGGCTGGACCTGGCCTGGTTCATAAAGTAAGACTTGTGTAACCAAGTGAAAGTGAGTCCTCATGAGTCCCGAGTACTGTTGTTGGTTAAGTGCTAGCATTTCATCAGCGTAGCTGGTTAAAACAGTGTCTGTCACGTGGGAGACCTGGGTTCGAGTCCCACCCAGGGCATGTTGAAATGTATGGCTTACACTTGGACAAGCTTTCCTTCAGTGTGACATTGAGCCATGCCCCAAATCTGACAGCTGAAGAAAGCCATTCAGTTGTGTTTGGGTTTGAAGATGGAATCAAATTATTGAGTAAAGGAGCTCCACCCATGTCTGCCCTTTAGAGACAATTAATTATGAATAGCATTTGTTTCATGTTTAACCAGACATTGTTAGACAGTCGTGGGTAAAAAAAAGAAAGAAAAAAAAGTCACTTGACATATAAACCACAGCAGACTGCCTTGAATAATTGAAAAGACAAGCACTAGTTCCAGAAACAAGCAGATGCACTGTACTGTATGCGTCAACACAACAAACATGAAGGCTGATAGAGACAGATCTAAATCAAACCAATGGAATCTACCCCTACAAGTGGAGAGAATAGAAAACATCTCTATTTTAAAGTGTTGAAAGTGCTGATTCCTTCAGCACATGAATGCACATGCTATGTGAAGGCATGCACCATGGACTGTCAGTGACCCAAAATAACCCTAGTGCTTTAGTAGAGTGCAAAGCTGCATCCAGCATTTACAGTGCCCCATCTGATTAGTCCACTAGCACTGTTCATCGCCATGTACTGTAGTAAAATAGAGATAGTTTGCCAGCTTGTGCATTAAACCTGTGTAGCCTACCACCAGGCCCAACGGAGCATGGGGTTATATTTAGACCCTTTCCAGGATGGCATCCCTGGGGCCTGGGGTCAGTTCCATGTGCGTGGAGCCGGTGCTGGCTCCGGTGCCATGTGACTTGGAGTGGCAGGCCGAGCCAAAGAGGCACTGTTCCAGTTTAGCCTGGGACCGCTCGCCCTGTCGCCCTCTACGCTAACCCAGCCTGACAGGGCCTCCCCCTAGGACAGCACCGGCCCGGGAAAGGAAACCCGCTCATACCGGTTTAGAAACAGCGAGAGAGGAAGGGAAAAACATGAATAGCAATAATAAAAGGGGAAGAGATGTACTGGCTGGACAGATATACCTTGACAAGCCTGGCTGGCCCCCAGGCAAGATCCGGAGATCCAACCACGCGACGACCAACTGGATACGACAGCGACTAATCTATCCCCCCACTCTGGCCATTCATCAGTTGCATATGAATTCATATTGGTGGAGAGGAGGATGGCTCATGTTTAATGCACACTGCATGGAGCTGTGTAGGAATTTAGCATGACATCTCTATGGGAGGATTTGTACACACATGTTAAAGTAAATGGATGGCATTATAAATCACACAGAACAGTTGTTTTCTCTAGCTGGCTGTGACAATGGCGTCAGGGCCGGAGAGACAACGCACCAGTTTGTTGGCCCATTTAGATACATACTGTAGCTAATTCTAAAATAGGTGCATGTTAAGGTAGCCTCCAGTCTACCAAGTGTCTCAGAAGTGATCCATAATAGCACATGAGCGCTATGAGAAATATTATTTCACATGCGGCACGTAGCTCGGTAGGTAGAGTGGCTGACTGGGGATTGCAAGACCCTGGTTTGATCCCAGCTCCTGGCAGTGTCCTTGAGCAAGATACTGAACCGTAATACTGTCGCCTCACAGCAAGAAGATATATGGGCCTTTTTGTGTGGAGTTTGCATGTTCGCAAGGGTTTCCTCCCAAAAAAACGAATACAAAAAACATGCAGACCCTGACCAAGACTTGGACTGAGCACTTGGGACTTGGTCCCCGGGCGCCATGAATAATGGCTGCCCACTGCTCCTGGCTGCCCCTGGAGGAGGACAGCTTGGATGGGAGAAATGCAGGGAACAATTCTCACCGGCGACCCCTGAAAAATTGCATATGTGCTGTGTGCCGTGTCGCCGCTCACTGTGTGTGTGTGTCACTGTGTGGCTGAATAAAGACCCCCCCCACACACACCCTGGGTGCTAGTATTTAATTTTGTAATGTTATCATTCTGCAAACTGTTTAGCATGTCCTGATTAAGGGATTTTGTGTGTCTGGGGGGGTGGGGGTTCAGATGCTTGATGCCTGTGCATTTCCTTCCTGTGAATAATTTGTGAAATACTCTTAGGTTATGAGAGCAGAACTTGTGGCTGGCATTGGGGAATTTAGGCAGCTGCACTTCTGCCTGAGGAAATTATGAAGCAAAAAATATTTTATTAATGCACCATTAAAATTTGATTCATGCTCATTAGTTTCTCTGATGACTTCCATCCACTTTGTATGTGGAGTTAGAATTTCACTCCCACAAAGAGAAGACATTACCACCATGATAAGTGTTAAATATTCTCCATCTTAAGAGCCTTGAACACTGAGCAATCATCCAATATTTAATCTATTCTCAAGCCATGATATCAAACCTCGAACCTAGATTTTAAAGGTAGTGTAGGCGTTACACTACCTTTACACTATCACACTATATAGGCAAAAAAAAAGTCAGAAGCACTTTTTATTAGCCTATATTTTGTTGTTGTTGCAATTTTCTTTACTAATGTGGTATGTAAACACAATAAATAAATAAATAAATAAATAAATAAATAAATAAATAAATAAATAAATAAATAAATAAATAAATAAATAAATAAATAAATAAATAAATAAATAAATAAATAAATAAATAAATAAATAAATAAATAAATAATAAATGAAATGTAATCTGTGGAAGTTGCTGTAATAAGCCCATCCAGTCATTTCACCATGTTCGGTTGGAATTATTGGATAACCTATAGGTTGCTGCCTGTCAACCTACCTACCTGCATAGTGAGTGTCATGAACTGTTTGTTTTCCCCCAGTTTGGATGGCTGGAGGGAGTCTTGAAGGGAGAGGCTTGGATTTTTTCAGTTGGATTTTCTCTCAGTTTACTCTTCCTGGTTTCTCCAAAATCTCAAAATTCCCTTTGCTAATAATTGTGCTGCCATTGCTTACCATGCTTGAGTTGCTCTATGAAATGGACACACACACAATGCCAGAGAGAAATGCATAGAGCTGTGACAAGCGAGGTGGTGTTACATTTAACATTAAGATAAATAATTATACATTTTCTGTGAATTAATCAGATCACGCCCAAGTTAAATGAAGCAGCTCACAAGAGTGAAAATCATGAGAAAAGATGTAAAGAAAAAGTAAAGAAAATCATGAGAAAAGATCTAATTAATCTGGTTTAATTAGTTGGTTATGAATGCCCAATCCTGTACAGAATTGGGCATTCAGGTCGCTTTAGCATGGCTTTCTTCTTTTTACAAGTATAATCTTTTTCTCCTTTCCGCTTCAGGAATTTAATCCAAAAGACTGTCTCTCTTTCTTATCCAGTATCTACAGTATATTCTCCTAACAGACACCATTGTTCTTTTCCTCCCTTGTTCTGTCCCTGTGGGCGAATCCAGGGATGTGGGGGTGGGCGCCGCCGCCGCTACTGCCGACTTGAGCTGTCCTCAAAATAACCCTGTTCTTTTTGTCCCAGAGAAAGGCCAGAACTGGAGCCAACCTCCAATCTCCTGGCTCTGATGTTCCCTGGATCTAGCCTCCGGGCTCTCACCTCTCCTCCTCTCTCCATGTGATCACACACTGAGATGTAGATAACCCCAGTGCATCTAAACCATGGCTCACAGCTGTAGCTCAAAGTGGTACTTAGCCATGTTGTATCCAGTATCAATAACATTTGATCCTAAGTGATTGGTGGTGCTAGCATTAGGTCTTCGGTCATCTGATTCATCTACACCTCAGCTCTATCCGTGTGTCACGGATTTTGCTTATGATCAAGTGAAGTCATTGTGTGTACAGCTACTGCCAGAATATCTCTTCATGGTCTTCAATCACTGTGACCAACACTATCTAAACAGTTTCCATCCCTGTCTCTCTAAACCCAACTTCTTGACCTTATGATCATAAGGTCGACCTGCTTAGAGCAGGATTTATGCCCATTGGTTTGAAGCTGTCACCAATAATATTTTTTTTTTTTTTTTCAATAAATAATTTTTAACGACTCCTCGGAGGTCAATAAAGATCTTAACTCTTCCATGCCCTCTCCCTTACGCCAAAACCCATTTGGGACCTTTCCCATTTACATCCTATTATTTAAAATTTAAAAGGGAGAATTAATGACTTTGGCTACGTCTGCAGGGCTTAATTGGTATAATCTATGTGGCTGGGTTAGGACACGCAAAGCTGTGCAAGGCCTGGAAATTTCATTACAAAAGTTCATTATCAAACGAAATAGCTGATTGACTTCTGGGAGGACTGGCAGAGAAATGTCTTAGCTGCGCTGTCAGAAATGCCCTCTGTCCCTGCTCTGGGGAGGATATCTTGAGCTGAGGTGAGTATCTACACTAACGGCAAACCATATCATTGTAGAGAACAGAAAATATCAGAATTAAAAGGGTCTGGTTATCTGCCCAAGCCATAGCATCATCCCTGTTCATTCCCTATATAAATGTGGGGTAGGACGTGTTTTGGGACTATTTTTACTGTACATAAATGATATAAGAGATGATGTTCTTGCAATTTGTTTTGCAGATGATTCATGATTCAGATGATGCTCATCTCACATAAAGACATTCCCAAGGGCGTAGTTTTGATTTGAGCTTTGGAGGGGATTTAATGTGAGCGCGCACGCCACATCTTTTGGGCACTATATAAAATAAAAAAGCATACAGAGCTACAGTCAGATCTGATTATCCTGATGGCTGGTTCTTCAACCTCCTGAACTGATGATCATGCATTAGGCCCACATGTGCACTTGCTGCATACAAATTGATAACAACCGATAGGGATAAACCAGGCCAGGTCCAGCCTGGCTTATGTGCGTGTCTGGCTTGTTTCTGTTCAGGACTGGTAGGACGGAAGCTAGTCATGCCACTGAAATAGCTGTGAATTGAAATTACATTAAATCATGTCTGATAAATTAAGATAGGTCTTGTCCCCTGGACACATCAGTTCCAATGCTTCCAATGTTAATCCAGCACAATAAGAGTGGGATAGCAAGTTAGCTCATGAGCTCACAACAACTAGCAGCAGCTTCCATAACATTAATGGTAGCGGTCAGTGGCTAAAGCAGTTACACTAATGATTCCTATACCGTTAGCTATTTTTCTATAATTGGTTCAACTTCTGTTTCTGGACAAAGCCTGCTGTTTTGCACTTCCCTTTAGGTGGTGAAGTAAGTAGACCAAGACACAGTGGCTTATCTGGACATTTACTTGATTGAGTCAGCAGGTAGCAATGTTGTTTGTAAATAGTTAAGTGTTAATAGGCCTGCTTTTACTATATGAACTATGATCTTGATATCATATTGATATGAACATATGAAAGTACAGTTAAGTATTGGCCCTTAGAATGCACATCCAATGTAAAATATTCATCCCTTCTTAAACTAACTGGCTGAACAGAATGTCGTCGTCAAAAGTATAAGAGCTAACATTACGTACATCTCCTGTCTAGATTTCTGCACACTGCATAATACGCACTTATACTTCTGTAGGTTTTATTCGCCATTAGAAAATAGATCCGCGTCCGTCACATATTATTTTCCTACCGAAACCGCACATAGGTTCCTGCCCATGTTACAACAACTCTGTATTTTGCATGTACAGTATGTACACCCGAAAGTACCATAACCTACCCATGACAAATGTATAGACTTCTATTCTTCTATTGAAAATAAACATCCCGCGAGCCCCTCTATTCTGACCAATCAGAAGGCTGTCTGCAAGCGAAGCATGTTGGAGGCGAGTTCAGAACTGAGATCTGTCTCGATTGGGTATTCTGCTGTGTGAACACAAACTGGAACTAAGGATAGTTGCAACATTGTATCAATATCAAATTTTGTTCTGATTCCCCTTTGAATCGGAACGGAAAATAGGTTTGAAAACACCCTTACATTATAGGCTACTTAATTACATAGCATTTCACCTCACATTATACATAGATTCCGTGTATATTTTTTGTATTTTGCTATTCTGTATATATTTAGAAACTATTATTGGACTTACATTTTCATAAGTGACTTAAATAAATGTTCTCTTCAATTGCTACAATGTAACAAATAAACTGATGGAATTTAGGTAAGGGATAAAAAGGTTGGAGTGAAAGGATGAATGTGTGGAGGTTTGGGGTATAGTCCCATAAAGTCATCACCACCAGGGCCTTAAACCCCGGTTTCCTGGGTGGGAGTCCAATGCTTTCACCGCTACTCTACTTGTGCAGTGGATATTGGCAGGTTGATTTTGGTGTCCTTCTTGTCTCTAGTGTGGGTTGGGGTTAGAATAAGGGTTGGTGTTGGGACAGGACCTGACCTACAAGGCAAGAGGTAAAGGTCGGAGTGAAAGGATGAACATGTGGAGGTTTGGGGTATAGTCCCATAAAATCAACCCCACCAGGGCTTTCAGCCCCGATATCCCACGTGGGAGTCCATTGCTTTCACTGCTACTCTACTTGTGCAGTGGAGATCAGCAGAATGATTTTGGTGTCCTTCTTTATTTTGGTGTGCTAGGACTACTGCCTCTTGTGGCAGAGAAATGCAGGTCAACATTCAACGGAGGGATTGAGGGAGTGATAACCCCACAAACGCTATACTAGATGCGATGGCTTACAGCCATGCACAAAACAATGAACTTATTTAAACATTACATGTCTGGTTTGTTTACGTTATGCAATTCAGTGGGCAAATGAGCCTCGTGTTTGCAATGGTATCAAATCAACCCTCAAATCTTGCCGTGTTTGCAATGGTAGGCAAGTCGTTGCCCCGTATTGAAAAATAAAATGCACTTTCAATGCTGAATCAATACGAGACGGTAAAACAGACTATTTTGTTTGGATCTACGCCCAGATTAAAGAAGGCTCTGGGACTCAAGGTAGAAGTAGGGACTGAGGTCATAGCAGCCAAAACAACAGAGAAGTACCTGGGTTTTGTGCTGGATGACAGTCTGGGGTGGGAGGGGAGGGGTGGGGTGGCCTTACAGGTGCTGAGGAAAGTAAACGTCCGCACCAGGTTTTTGGCTAGAAAAGCTAATCTGCTGGACAGGGAAAGCCTTAGACTGCTAGCTAACAGTCTAGTGCAGTGTCATTGTGATTATGTCAGTGTAGCATGGTTGGGGAGCTGTCAGTTTAATTTAAGAAGAAACTACAGGTGTCACAAAATAAGCTGATCAGGGTTGTGATGGGACTTGGCCCTTGTGATCATGTTAGGAGGAGCCACTTTTGGCTCAGCGGGCTACCAGTGGAGGCCAGCGTAGCTCAGCTCAGGCTCAACATGGTACACAAAATAGTACATCACAAATACTGTATCTTAGCAGCTATTTTTCTAGGGTCAGGGAATCACATAGCCATTGGACAAGGTCCAGCATAGCCAACCTGCATCCCTATGGTGTGAACAAAGATGGGTCAGTGCTAATTTGCTCACACTGGAGCAGGAGTGGAATGAGTTACCTTTGACTATCAAACAGAGCTTGAACCCACAGTTTCAAGGTGAACATTAGGACATGGCTCCTAGGAAAAGTCCAAGAGTAAACTCAGGAGACTGTAGTGGCGGGAGGGTGTGTAAGATGTGTAAATTTCAATATATCCTACTAACAATGTTGTATTTCGTTGATTCTACTTTTATGATGTATGTAATGTTATTAACTAACTACTGTCTAATACACTAAACTAAATATACAGTAACTCATAAGGTGTGGTGTAAATACTAAAATGTAACTATTATGAGTCTCATCATACTGATATGGAATGGTATTGTTTGGCTTTTACCTTTGGATAGATGTTTTCTCTTGTCCACCTTCTGTCCTAATCTTCAGTTCTGGTGGCTTTGTGGATGAGGAAATCATCCACAGCTTGACAGAAAACACTGGTCAATGACAGCCACAGTAGAGCACATACGTAATCATTTGCAAGTGTCTTTTATTCATTTTCAGTCACAGAGGAGGAGCACATAACTGAGAGCACAAGGGCAGGAGGACTGTATGAGAGGTGGGTGACCTCTAAAGAGGGACAGACTTGACAGATGCAATGCCAAGTTGGACAGAATGTGACTTGGGCTGAGTAAAGCAGAGTTGCATTGACAAATCATACAGTACAGTACGTGCACATAGTACTTCTTGTTTGTAATATTAAAAACACTTTATACATGACTTAGTTGTTGCCTGTGGCTTCTCACAAGGCCGTTGGCTTCAGTTGGTTTTCAGTCCATGATGTTTGATGTCTGGTGTTTTATTTCTCTCTCTGTCTTTGTAACACTTTGGTGGTTTGTTGTTATAAGCAGGGAAATACATGTGATGTTCACTAAAAAAAAGAATCAAAGAAGGAAATAATTTGTTGTTTTGAACACAGATGCAGTATCCGATACAAATTACCACATAAATACCTTTTAAAAGCTTTATCAAGGCTACAGTATTGATCAAATACAACTTTTCTGTTGACACTGCCCTGTACTGACAGAAGAATATAATATAGATAACTCATACAGTACAGTATGTTACAGATACTCTACATCTGTTTTCCCAATTACAAATAATGTGTTCTACAACAGTAAGAACAAATAGAAATTCATACTAGAACATGTTCTTGTAGGTTTCGTACCATCCACTGTGATAACAATAACTACTACTGTTAATAAGATTGGTACACTGGAAATGAACTACAACTCTAAAGTATCATACACCTCTGCTCTGTAAAGCCTTCATAAAACTGCACAGACTGCTCTGTTAAGCATTTATGAAGGAGTTATAAGGTGTCTTTTAAAGTGGAACCATTAAAAAATGTTTCAAATAAGTGCTACAGAAGGTTTAGATACGATTATATAAAGTATGATTGCTTTTGAAATATTCTCCACTCAGAATAAGACATATTCACAGCTATAGTTTGACACAGAATAACATGGTTTGATCCACTGTAACTGGCATATCAACGTATTCTAAAAGGCTCTATTTGAATAAATTCAGTGAACATGAATGATCCATTTTTGACAGTTGAAATTCAATTTGAAAAAGTAATCAATGGGACCTCCCTGAGACGAAGACCACATTAACAAACAAAAAAACGAACAAAGAATACCTGTAACACTGACAACATATAAACCAAAAGGTCTGTTTACAGCACTACAAGACATGGGAATACGGTCCTGAAAATTCAAACAAATTCAAACGATTTATTGTGGACTAAACAGCAAGTTGTGCAACATACAGTTAGCAAAAACCATGACTTCCAATGGTATAGTCAAAAGCTTAAAGACCCCAATTATTGCCAAGAATTCCTTTGTAGTCATTACGGATTGAATGGTACTGTGAGATTGGATGAATGGGAATATATAGCATTATACAACAATACTACTACGTGATAATCTCACAGTAACACAAATCTGGGGGCAAAAGGGAAAATGTTACCCATAAATACAATTTAAAATAAAACAATATATGACTTTTATCTGTATATTGTTCAAATAAATATATGTTATTCTATTCAAATAAATGTCAAAATACAAAAAGAGAAAGAAAAATGTGAATGTGAGTTAAAAAAGAACAACACGTATTTCTCAAGTCAAATGGCCACGGCGGTCTTCTTCTGCCCATCCACTCACTGAAATGAGGACACAACATATAAGCTATGAAGCAGCAGGGAGTTAGTCCATGCATGTAAGAGACCGCTATGAATCACATCCCCACTGGAGTCTTGAAACAATGTTTTTGAATGCACGGACAGAGATATTGCGGGAAGCTGTTGATGCTGTCTGCATGTTGTCTGGTCAAGATGAAAGCAGCACCGCGGAAGCTGTACTGTACACACCAAAAGGTGAGAGAGTTGATGGAGGCCAGGAGCTCGTAAAAAATTCCAGCCCTCCTGCTTCCATGCCAGCAGGGCCATAGAAAGTAGTAGACAAGTAGGGTTTTCACACTGCATGTTCTTAGCCCAGGACTGTCCTTAACTCAGGGCTATATGATTCACACTGCACTTCTGCTAGCCCTGGGTTAAATGTCCATTGGAATATGCTAACGTGTACTTTAGCATTCACACTGGCACCTTTTAGCTCCGTGTTTAGACGATTTTCAGGGGATAACTCGGGGCTAACAAGCCCTATAGGCTAAAGTCGGGGTTAGCCCACTTTGGAATGTGCCAAGATTGTGCCAATGTGAAAGCTTTCTAACAGCTCTGGGGCTAAGAATACTTTTAGCCCTTGGCTGAGTGCAGTGTGAAAGGCCTAAGAGAGAGAGAAAGACAGACCGAGACAGAGAGAGATATAGAGTGTGTAGGAGAGGGAAAGACAGACAGAGAGAGAGAGATGGAGTGTGGAGAAGAGGGAAAGACAGACAGAGAGAGAGATGGAGTATGGAGGAGAGAGAAAGCAGGGCAGAGGCGGGGCAAGCTGACCACAGCTTGGCTGACATCAATCCAATGGTTGGTTTGTTCTTCAACTCACTGGACACATATCTGATTCTTCAGGCTGCAGACATGGATAGAGAGAGAAAGACATAGAGAGAGAGAGAGAGAGATGTGGATAGACAGGAAGGAAGAGAAAGGAGGAAGAAAAAGAAGAATTAAGCATTTAGTTTTTACATTTCTCTTCCCCCATAAAACAAGCCGAGATTAAATTAAAATAATCAATCTCAAGAACAGTTTCAGCAGTAAGGTGGCTATCCAAAGCAAGTGGAGACAGTTAAACTATATAAAGGAGACAATCAAAAGCCTGTAGCTTGGTTTCACATCTTGCCCTACGTCCAATCGTACGGCTTGAGCTTATGCTGTATTTCTCATGTGCTCAACAAAGCCCCCAGAGTTGCTTAATATGAGCGCGGTCGCCATCTAATCTCCTCTGTTGTGATTGAAGAGGTGGCTTTATAAGTGTGTCCAGCACACAGCCGCGACCGATGGCCTTATCTAAGAGTGTATTACAGTATCACACGATCACTGTCAGAATGGCCTTCTCTCATCTCTCGCTCATCTCTCTTATCTCGGCTGAGAACACTCTCACTCACCAGGGCGATAACTGTTATCAAAACAACGACATGCCAATCCACATCTAAAATGATTTGATCGTCTTGCAGCTGCGAAAAGGGGATTGAATGTGTATGATTTCATGAGTTTGATTTCACCCAAGAAGAAGGGACAATCGTCAGTCGACCATCAGGAAGCGCTGAGGAGAGCATTTCGCTTAACCTCTGAGTTTTCACATGTAAGTAAGTTGTGCAAAACGATGTGCTATGTCTGTGTCTGTGTGTGTCCCAGGAGGCAATGCTGCAGCTACTGCACAACAGCAGTAGCAAGAAAGACTGTGTCACATTAATTCCACCAGAGGTTAATATACTGTCTATACAGGGCTGTTCACTGAAGCACTCACTCGCAAACACAAACAGTCACATACACACACACACACACACACACGCACACACACACACACACACACACACACACACACCCCACACCCCACAATGATGAACAAGAGCACATTGGGGTGTTGTGGGAATAAACTGAGATTAATGTAATGCTCTTTGAGCAAAGGTGAGCAGTAAAGCAACCTTCAGCAGGGCCTCTCTTTTGTTACAAAAAAACATTCTATCAGATGGAGAAAAATGAACATGACCTGAATGCAAAACTGCTGCATTCATTCCAGTGAAAGACCAGGCATATTTAGCATTTTATGTTTCCATCAGTGAGGCAAAAGGGCAAAAGAGCTGTGCGCACATCCAACCTTAGTAGGCCAGGTGCTGGATCTTGGAGTACATACGTGAGAAGAGGAAAGATCCGCACACTGATTTCTCCCGGTCCACTTTATTGAGAATATCGCAACGTTTCGTTTCGCTTCATCAGGCCCCCTTAGGTCTTCATCGACCCTCAGGTCTTCATCGGATCTTTCCTCTTCCATCAGTGAGGCACACATCTTTGGGGCTTTTCATATGTAGGAATGTAGGAATTGTGTGCTCACCCAAGTACTTTATATTCCTACATGAAGCTCGGCTAATTGCAAGCACAAATGCACAATAGCAAGTGAATAATGACTTTAGTCAGGAGCCCAATTAAGATGTCTCGCTATTCTGATCATGTGGGCGTGAGGATGGTATGATCATGCAGTATCTTGTTCCAAAGGTCCAAGGAGCATAGTCCAATTAGGATAATTATCCACATGATCACAACAGGGCTTCAGTTGATAGCCTTGATGGCATTGAAACCTACGCAGCAGCAACAGAGGTGGATAAAAAAACTGTGGAGCGCAAGAAAACTACTCTGGAAGAACTCTACCCTACAGTTAAACTTCACATCACCATCTCGCCCAGCATACAACATCATCATGATGGTAACACCTTGTAACAATTTATTGTCTGAGGGTGGATATTAATTTGACTGCTGTACATTAGTGTGTTTGGTGTAAGTGCTGTATGTTAGTGCGTGCGTTTGTTCGTTGTACCAGACGTGTACAACGTGTACACACACGTGTACCAGAGCCCACCACCGGGGGGGCACTCCTCACAATAGATTTTTCCCATTGCCATATTTTGCTTGCTTGTACATAAACAACTATGCTTGCTGTCTCAATACAAGTATAGTCTATTTTACAAAGGAGCCCTTCTACTTTCTCAAACTTTCTACAAACTCTCCATTGAAAACTGTTTGGAAAAGGGAAAGCACTTTCAAAAATACTAGGCAGGTGACTGGGTGGGTGAACCATCACCGTCTATCATGTGTTAAATCCAAGCACTCTTTGCTGTCATAAGCCGTAGCTGTATTTCAAATTTCTCAGAATCAACGCTGATTGGCAAGATCGTTTTCTGATCTGGCACAAACAGATGGAGAGTATCCAGACTGATTTGCGAGAGAAACAGCATGTGAGCTAGCTCTTTTGGGGCTTGTTATTAGACCCTGTAGAATGCATTGAGCATATCCACTATGGCGGCAATAGCACTATATGGACAGCAGAGGGAGATATAGACCACGTTTTAAGAACGTACTCCTGAAAGGAAACAAACTGTGTTGTGGACACATTTTAATTATCGGTAGATTATCATACCATCTTATTGCATGGTTGTTGTTTTTTTCTTTAACATTGTCATTTTCATTACGTTTTTTTCATACAGAAGGTTAAAATCCTTTGAGGTTCTTTTAAACTATTTTCATCACTGATATTTTAATTCACTACTTACGTTCATATTAATGCTTACATTTTAGACCAAACCAAAAATATGAGGGGCCTATATGCCAGCTCTATAGATAAATCTAAACTAGAAAAGCCCACTCCACTTCCACATTCAACAACTGCACGTTGATGAGATACATCATGGGTGGGGGACAGCAGGTTTACTTGTTTCTTCTTTCATAGCACAATTATCCATGTTTCTGCAGCCCGGCCGTTTCTGTGTTCCATCTGGACAAGCTCAATCAGATAGGCGTGGATACTCTGGGTAAAATGCAAAAGCCTCATCGTAGTGTTGTATAAGTGGCAACATCTATTATTCTGTCACCTGGTTCCCTCCAAGAACAGTGGAAGTTCCAGCAGCTATATCAAGCCACCCAAGTTCACCTCATAAGTAATTTAGCGTGAAGCAGGTGTGGGTTACACAGCTTTATAGGGTACGACGGCGAACGGTGAAGCACACCACCTGAGTGCACGACCTTATGCATGGAGCATGAGCAGCGCTCACTTGGTGTGTGACAAATTGCGTCAGCACATTACCCTACCCAAGCATTATCCATGCATTATTCATGCTCTTGCTTATATTCCACATGGACATTCCAAGTCCCTTTGAAGTTAATTCCCTCTTCGCGATAAACAGCCTCCTTCCTTTGCTACAATTGCAGCTTCTGATAGTTCCAGGCTGGTTGCTATAAGCGCTAGGGAGGCAGTAACCTGTCCTAGACGATTTCAGCGTATAAAGCTGCAGCCTGCCAGATTTACACTTATCACTGGAAATGCAGCACTGAGGAAAAACCCCTATACCCTTTTAGCGATTGTACAGTATTCATAGACCCAGTAGATTTCTGCATGGTAACATACATACACACACACACACACACACACACACACACATACACACACACACATACACTTACTACGTTTCTGGCCTTTTCTCCCCCTGGCCTATTTGTGGTAATGTATTTCCGTGGGACGTCTCAAGGGATGTCATAGTAGGGAAGCGAGTGCCTGTGCAAGTGAATACTACTGGGACTGAATATCATAGCAAAAAGACCCTTTCATATTTCTGCTGCCTTGGAGATGCATGGTTGAAAGCGTGGCGTCAGGGAGATTTTTTTCCCCCCTCTTATGTGCCTGTCAGTACCAGACACTTCAATATTCCTATTTCTGATGTCTTGAAAGGAAGAGTAAAGTGAATATCCAATCAGCTCTTCCATTAAAGGACAGTGAAATGGATTATGGGTAAAAAAGTGATAGAAACAAAGGAGTGAGAAAGAAAGTCAGAGATCAGCATGTGAACTGACATGGAGTCCATCCGGTTTGGGGAGTGACATGATTGTCTATTCGGTAGCCCCCGTGGGGCCTCAAGCTCTCCCAGTGAGTACTCTGGGATTTAATATGTTGTCAATGATTGAGGAAGTGAGGCTGAATCATAAAAGAGACAATCGGCCCCTCTCTGTGTCTTTGCCTCTTTCCCCTTTTGTTGCCATCTCACTTTTGCTGGTTTCACCTCCGAGGCTGCGCCTGTCGATATCTAACTTCCACAGAGGCGAAAAGTGGTTTCTAAAGCTCCCCTCCACTGAGCATCTAATGGGTGCAGAGTGCCAACACTGGCTTGTCGCAGCCCTCCGCAGGGCCACACTGTGCATTATTATAAATCATGAGGCCTTCACACCGGGGAAATGATTGCTGGGGCGAGATGGCCTCTGAAAACGGCTACTCCCCCCCAACACACTCAAAAGGTTTTCTGCCTCAGCACACAGTGGCATTGTACTCGGTCAATCTTTTAGCATTCCAACACCTTGGAAAAGAGGCACAAAGTGACGTCCAAGTATTGGGAGTGCTAGCAGAGCTAGCTAGCCCCCGACTGCTCTTTCAGAATCAACTGCCTTTGCCACTCCCTCTGGGCACTTTTGCAGCCGCTAAGCTGTAGCTCTATGCAGTTGCCAGACTTGTGCTGGCAAAGGGTTCTTTCCAGGACCCTCCATGAGGTCACTTATGCTGCCACAGAGACAGAGTCTGTTGCCTGCTCCTGTCTTAACAAATACTATCCCCCCCCTCATTTTCTTTTATCAGCGGCGAAACCTCTGTTTTATTGTCCTTACCATGCGACTTGACACGCCTGCTACTACGAGCAGAAACTATACAGTCCCTTCGAACACAGGAGAGAAATATGTTGCTGGGTATGCTATTGCATTGTAATGAAGTGTCAAGCCTGATTAAGCTGCTGTACTTCCCTTTGAAGGCACTCAGGTGTGTATTTGTATGCATGTGCTAGACTTGTTGGAATGGTGTGTGAGAGGCTGGCCTGACAGAGCACAGATGTGTGGTACTGTACGCAGCAGAGTGCCTGGAGGGGACATTTCCTCCCGGGACAACCCTGGAGGACTAACCTGTCATGGTTGAAAGACCATCAAAGGCCTGTGGATAAAACTGTCAGCACCAATCCAAGGAAAACAACATTATATTCAGTGTTGCCTTTCCCCTGCCAGACAAAAGGCCAAGGAATTGGGAAATGGCACTGCCAGTAGGAGATCGCGATCCTACCCTTTTCAACAGATACACACAATATCCTTTCACACATGAGGTGAGAACAAACCTTGATGTACATTGCAGAGGGCCGACTTGACTGGCATACATAATTCCAGGCTGACAAAACAACAAGAAGTTGTTTTGTCTTTACGGTGATTGCTCTCTCCATCCTCTCTCCATTTCCTGTTTACTTTTCTTTATCACAAGGGAATGAAAATCACTTAAAAAAAAAAAAAATCAACAAAACAGTAAGGATTGTGTTTGAAAGCGATATCACTGGCGCATTGACCGTCCCAGGGAACGGAAAGGAGGGTGAGGAGCTTTCAAAGAGATGTCATCTAGAATAGTAGCAGAACATATCACTTTATTGCTTTGGGCATCTCTCTAGGGGTGCGTGAGCAGCAGGTGTTGTGTGCAGTGTGTGTGTGTATGTGTGTGTGCGTGTGTTTGCGTGCGTGCAGAGATGAAAGTGTAACCGTCTTTGTCTGCTGTGACCGCAGGGGAAGACAGGGAAGGCAGGTGGGAGACCGTCCAAACACCAGGCACTCCCATAATACCCCATTTCTGTTTCATGTCCACGGCTTAGCACCGCACAAGCCACCAGAATAAATGGAATAAATCAAGCCCGCCTTTGTCTGACGGTTTTACCATCTGGATTTGAGCTGTGAATACATTAGGGTTTTATGGTCCCTCCCCGCGCGAGGCGCAGGATACACCACAGAGTTTCGACTCCACTGAGCACAGGCGTCGCCCCTGTCACGCACATATGGATTTTATGAAGTGGGAACATAACATTACTGTATATTCAAACCCTGTTTGTTATGCATATTTCCTCCCCCACTGTAACATGGTTAATATGATTCATATTCGCATGTCAGATGTTCCCAACCTCTCACTTAGTCCTTGCACGTTCAGCAGACAAAACCCTGAGAGAAAACTGAAGGGCAACGGAATTTCAACCTCAATTTCATGGGGAAATGCCAATGAGTTATTGAGATTCTGTGACTCTCCACAATCCACAGAGTATGTACAGCCACATCATATTTCACAGGCACAAACTTCACCGATATCCAATCATATTTACGGCTTATCATTACGCGAATATAATATCAAATGATTGGATGGCTGTCTCACCACCCGTTGGAGTTACTGGCCTGTCAAACCAGGAAGAGGAATATCCTTCACAGCACAGATCCATCAGCTTGATTTTTTATTTTTTTTTGTCCCTGTGACCGGTCGATTCTACGCAACATCGGAATGAGAACAGGAATAACAAATCACTGCGACACAACCTGCCAGGGATTCCCAGACTCATTCACGGCTTCTGGGGAGTAAAAGACGAGGCTAATGCATTCTCTGCAGCCCATTAGCATGTGTGAGGAGGAATGTGTGTGTGCGCGCGTGTGTGTGTGTGTGTACGCCTGCGCCGAGTGTGTGCGTGTGCCTGCTTGGGCGTTGATGGATGGTGAGGCGAGGGACCGGTGATGCCATGGAAATGAGGCTGTCTGCTTTACTTGACCTATCGACGGAGGAGTAGCCGCGGCCGCCGCCGCCGCCGCCGGGGTAGAGGACTCGCTCTCGTGGCGCGCCTCCCGACTGTCGCCCCTCCCGGCCCCGGTATGCTGCGCTGCTCTTCGCTTTTCATCAGGAGGACGCATGCTGGGATCCAGGCGCCCGTTTCCAGGGCCGTCTCCTCCTGCTCCTTCAATCCAACCGGTAATGGAGGACACGACACCGCCATACCCGAGAGATGACCTGAACGCCTACTGAAAGCACCGTGGATCTGGTGGGGATTAAGAGAATAGCTACCGTACCGTACAAGCCCTACACTCACCCTGATCTAGGATGTTCTGATGATCATAGAGGTGTGAGGGCGAGCCAAGGTGAACCCATACACTGTACAGTAACGCTGTGAAGGTCTGGTCACATGTCATCACGCAAAGTATAATGGTGTCAAGCTAGACTGGAACAATATGAATTGGAGATTGCAAGAGAAAGTTAATCATTGGGCAACGTCCATTTGTGGCAGACTTTCTACTCTGGGTGCCAGTAGCACAAGGGTAAAAGTATTTAGGCATCGGGTCTGTTGTACTGATGTAGCCGGCTTGTTATTGATCACACATCTCATTAGTACCCACATCGGGACTGATTCCCATTTGTTCCCTCTCTGGAGTCAAAATTGAATTTCCTCATTGACTTCTTGGACTCGGGTTTAACTTACTGTAGCATCCACCCTGAGGAAACGACCAAATCATTTAGCGCAACATCACGAGTGGGTCGATCATTGTGACCCTATCTGACCTGACCTCACATGATGCTCTGTGTGCTGCCGCTATACAGTAAAAATGTGTCGAAGAACTGAAGAGACGCACGGCCCGGTCCGGTGCTACCCTGTCCCCTCTCTCTGCAGAGTGTTCCTAGGGAGATGCAGCACGGCTTTATACTTAACTGCAAGCAAACTGTTATGGTCCTGGCCCCTATGCTCAGCCCCTGCTCCCGGCTTGGCCCTTTGCCCCTGGACCCTCAGCCCCTTACCCCCCCCCTGCTCTCGCCCCTGCCCCTCCTCCCAGTGACTGTCAGCCCCTGCACCTCTGCGCGTGCCCTGCGCATGGAGAGGCTACGGCGAACGAGCTTACGGCGCGGCTCCGCCCCATACCTCACCCGGGATCCCACGGAGTCGTGCCTGCCTGCTGCGGCCCTCCGACCCTGCACTCCCTGTCACTCCGGCCTGAGACTTTTATGCCACCAGGATATGCTTTGCCTGCACTTTGTCACTATGATATGTTGATGTTCCTAGTGTGTATTGTGTTCATTGTCCTATCTTTCGTTTTTCTCATTTTCTTGGTGATTAAAACCCTTAAACCTGCGCTGCCAGCCTCCAACACGCATTAAAGTTAAATTTAGTTAAAGTCCCAATGATTGTCACACACCTGAGTGTGTGAAATTTGTTCTCCGCATTTGACCCATCCGCTGGGGATGCGGTGAGCAGCAGTGAATTGGGAATCATTTGGTTGGGAATCATTTGGTGATGTTATAGGGTCCTTCCTCTCACACAAACGGCATCGAGCAATGACCTACATATCACTGTAGCTACAGGCAGTGCGGATTCACTACGGCTGTGTAGTAGGTGTGTGCGTGTGGGGGGGCGACCTGGATCAGCTAAGGCTGGGGGAGCTCTGAGGGGAGAGGGCTAAGGGGAAGGGGGGGGGATCTGCACAGAAAGCCACTTGCTAGCTACAGTATTATGTAGCTCCGTTTTGGTTTGCGGTGCAGGCGAGCATGACTAAAGCGGGCGGGCTGTTAACCGGCGTGTCACGTCTCGCTCTGCCTGTGTCCCCCCCCTGTGAGGACGTGTGCGGCTAGAGACTGCCCAGCAGGCCAAATTAATTCTGGGACACGCATGGCACCGCCCGGAAATGGCAGTTACAGTACTTCGCACCTAGAGGTCTGCGTGCTACGCCAAAGCCGTCACCTCTGCCGTCACCCTCTCTCTCTTTCTCTCCCCCTACAGCTGTACAGTTCAAAAGGCTGTGTGTTTTGAGTTTGATGGGCCTTAGTTTGATGCCGGGCCTTAGTTTGACTTGTGTATTAGAGCTTGTTGTTTGTTATGTCTGGGCCAGCCTCTTGCAGTCTAAGCTCTGGGTGGTTGCTGCGTCTAGATAAGCTCTTGTTGACATTCAATTTTGGGTTCTGGCTTCTGCAGGCACCACAGCCACCAATTAGCAGCAATGTGAAAGAAGTGGAAAAATAGCTCAATTAGACACATTTCTTTCCTTAATTCTAATTGCTTTCCATAAGTCTGAACTTAAGTGGAAAAAAGATCCCAAGGTGCCTGCAGCTGAGCTGAGAGACTGCTCCCCACTTCTCTGAAACTAGCATTTCTGTCCAAGACGATGCACTTTTTCTAGATTTCTCTCATCTAAGCATTAAATGTGCTGTGTGTTTGAAGTTGCACACACTGTACATGCATGCATGCATGAATTTAAAGGGTGTCGCAAAGATAAAATACAGTACATTCTAGTACTGCATCTAACCAGATGGAATAAGCTCTGTTGCTGTGATGCACAGCAGGGGGAACTCACTTGTTTTGGTGCTTTGAGCCCTGCAGATGTGCATGGTACTGTGCCACGGAGTTGAGTGTGACGCTGCAGACTTCACAGGTATAGCTACGTTTCAGACCTGCAATAAAAGCACACAAACAAAGATAATTAGTACTCGGTCAAACACATTTCTGAAATGACCTCCGGTTTCAGCAGGAGAAAATGAATTTGTCATCTGTACTGTCACTGAATTGACTTGTGAAAAAGAATGATTGTTTGTGCGTACTATTCAGTGCTGTGAGGCATAAACTCGACTACAGTAGATATAGATGTGTTGAAAATAACTGGTCAGCAAACTTCCATTCTGCTCTGACAATAGATACAGTAGAGGAATGAAGTGGAAAGGACCGGAAGGTTAAGATAACAGCTGCCTCTATCTCCTCTCTGCAGCTGCATTCGCGAGTGCAAGGTCAGTTCTCTAGCTAGCCTGTCGAGCTGCACCTGATCCACTGTCCTGATTACTGCTGCTGGTAGGGGAAATGGGGAAGAATCACTTAGGACACTCAGACACTGTGTTTGGCCCCTGCATTAATCTCTTAACTGTGTGAGTCAGTGGCATTCGTGCTGGTTGTGTGTGTGTGTGTGTGTGTGTGTGTGTGTGTGTGACCATGGAACCATAATTACTGTGCTCTGTATACCCGGGGAACGAAGATGCTGCAGGTAAAATAGATTGAGATGTTGAGAGACGTTCTGCACATGCTGTTAATATCTTTGGTATCTGTGGATCATCACCAACACAACGGTGACAGACAATCCTACAGTAGCAGCATGGGCGATTCAGTGGCCCTAATATGTTTGATAGTCACGTGCACGTCACTTCTTGTCAGGGTACTGGGCTAAAGTAACTTAATTATTAAATGATAAAGTAAGCCCCACACACTCATGCCCACACGTGTCATACTTTTATTTGGCTCTATTCGGATAACATGTCAATCACATTTCTTCAGGTCATAGTAGCTGCATCAGTGAAGGTGCCCTGTGTGGGCTAGTCGCCGTTGTGGCGCAGTAATGATACAGTGACATGACAAATGGCTCAGTTCGCTCACCTCCCTCATCAGATCAAGTTAAAGCCCTAAACATGTTTGGAGGGAAAAGCCCAGACAAAGCAAATGTCCCGCTGCCACCCCCGTCGTCAAATCTAATTTTCAAATCCCTCTCATCAATCTCAGATACAGTCTCCGGGGGAGGGGTGACCTTTCTCCTCATATCTCAGCACTAAAAACTTCCACTCAGTGAGAGTGGGCGCTGTTTTCAAGCCGTCTCGCTGAGGCGAAATCAAAGAACTGTGTGACGTCTGACATTATCCTAAGTGCTTCCTAACTGTCAGTCAGCTGTTTCTACCTCCCTTTTTGATGAGGAGGAGATTGACGTCCCTCCCTGATGGAGAGAGAGGGAGAGAGAGAGAGAGAGAGAGAGAGAGAGAGAGAGACAGAGGAACTGGTCTCCTCACACCTCAGCCTCTCCATCTGTAGCCTTCCACACAACCATGTGCCAGACTGCTGCCGGAAGGCCTGGATATTTCAATTTCCGCGAGAGCCTCCCTTGACACACTGAAGAGCTGACAATAAAGTGCAGTGCGCTGCAGTAGCAGCAGGGACAGGTGGTCGAGAGAGAGAGAGGGGAAGAGTGTGTGTGTGTGTGTGTGTGTGTGTTGGGGGGGGGGGGGGGGGGGGGCGGGCGCTGGCTGGTGAGCTCCACGGTGGCCTTTTGACGGCCTACTTCTCAAACTCTTCTTGAAAAGGTGAACTGCCTGCCAGCCCACCTGGAGCGCTGGTTCCCGGGCTGATGCCCCCCTTCCTCCACCCCCGCATGAGGAATCACAGCAGCCCCCCTGCTCCGCTGGCGCTCATTACTTTCACTTCCTGCTCTCTGGGGCCTCTGTGGTGAGTCAGGAGTCATTTGTTTTGCTTAAGGCAAATCTGGCCCTATCTGAGGACAGAGTAACAGGTGGACGAGCGGCTGTAATATGGAGAGAGATGCAGTCTCTCTCTCCCACCAGCTTCATTTTGATCCTGGCCATAGATCTTGCTTTCATCCAAACGTCCTTGGTACAAAACTTTGTCCAGAGCCCATTTGGAGACAATTTCCGTTCTGCACTCGAGCATAGAGTTTTTTTGTACTCATGCCTCTCTAAAATTCTTCGAAGCCCATAAAAGACATCCATTATGTCACGGGAAAAAAAATAGGTACCTGACATCTGGCGTGTAGGCTATATCAGCTGTGCCCCATTAATTCCTTCCCCATCTTTCTCCAGCTTCTAATGAGAGCCTCTTATTGGCATTCCCAACAGAGGCATCTCACGGGTTCTTCCACACGCAGCTTTGGTTGTCTCCGCGCTAAGTGAGAGCTATTGCCCCTCTCAAGACCTTCGTAGGTGACAACAAAGGGGCTGCTGGTGGTGGCGTGATCGATCAACAGTGCAATCCTCCGGGTGGATTGTTTATGAGCGGGGAAAGGCAGTGCGGGTCCGCGGTTCATGCTAAATTAACCAGCAGCCATCTGGGCCCAGTCAGATGGTGCATCTCTGGCTTTAGCCTCTCTGGCTGTCGAAGAGCAGCCAGGCTGAAAGAGCATATGCTCGCCTCCTGCTCTCGCTCTGGACAAACTGTACGGTCGTTTGGCACTCGGGAGTCAGCTGGGACAACGGCGCTATCTAATGGCAAACAAATGGCCGACACGTCCGTCCTCGACGCGAGAATTAAAGGTATTAATTAGCTCCTCCCTACTGAAAAAAAACCAACAAAAAACCTGGCTTCATGTCTGTAGATCGCAGATGAGATTGATCTCTCAGCGCTCTGAGTAGAATTATGGTGGGTAATAACTTGAACGGGCTTGGTGGTGACAGTGTTTAACTGATGGCTAGTCCTGAGTTGCTCTAATCATCAATCTGTAGATGGTGTGATCTTCCCACTGAGAAGAAGAAGAACAGAGCTTTCCCCTGTGCCCTCCAGAAGAGGAGCTTGGTGTATCAGCTGGGTGTAATTTGCTAGTCTCTGAGCCTGCCATTAAGGACAGTAATATATCTATTTTAGGGTCAGGAGGGGAAGAGGGCGACTGGTGGATTGTGATTGCAGAGCGAGAGAGAGAGAGAGAGAGAGAGAGAGAAGGCGAGAATGAGGGAAGGAGGGAGGGAGGTCGGTCGGAGTGTAGGAGTGTGTGTGTGTGTGTGTGTGTGTGTGCATGTGTTTGGGTGTGTGGGAGGGAGAGAGAGAGAGAAAGAGAGAGAAGGAGAGGAAGGACGTGCCAAATGACATCTCCCGGACACGGCTCTCCAATTAACAGTCGGAATTGAGACTGGAAAAAACACAATTTGCCGGTTGGCTTGACTGACAGGCGTGACTATGGTCTAAATTAAACACGTTGCAGGGAGTCGTAATCACTGATGCAATCACATCAGATAACTTTAGATCTTTGCGCATGCTGCATGCAGAATCCATACAGACTGATTGATAAGCATGATGGGAAAAGAAAAACGCTGACTGCAGTGGCTCTGTGTGTATGTGTGTGTGTGTGTTTGTGTGAGAGAGAGAGAGAGAGAGAGAGAGAGAGAGAGAGAGGGAGAGTGAGAGAAATAGTTCAAAAGAGGAGAGGGAAGGGAGTAAAGCCGCTCCCTCCATCCATACAGAACCCTTCCCCGTTCTGCCCAGTAAGCATGTTCTGTTAGGGCAAACACTGGAGACACAGAGAAAATGAAACCTCCTCATGCAGGGGTGAGCTACAGCGAAACGGCATGGCGCTGCCCCTGCGCCACAGCAGCCTGGCGAGGGTAGATGGAGGGAGAAAAGGAGGGACATAAAGACAAGATAAAAGCAAGAGCAATTTCATGTGTGTCACCAGTCCTCTGTGCTGGGGGCTTCCACCACCGGGCCACCCCCACCCCCCATCCCCTGGGAGAACTTCCATTATCCGCCTGGCCACTGGAAACAAGCAAATAAGTCCCCTCTTTCTCTTCGCTAAAAAAGACTGCAGTGTAAAATCCCATCTCCCTGCCAGTGGTGCACTAGACACTGACACCAACTGTTTTCGAGTAAATATGTACCTCACGACACACTAAATAAAAAGGTAGATGTTGCCGTTAGATGACACAAGTTACTCCACTGTGGAACTTTAGACATTACACTTTAGACACAACTGCTATCATCATCTTTTGTGACACCTAAAAACTTTAAGAACTTTAAGAACCACAATCCTCCCTCTTAAGCACCTACAGTATAGTATTTTAGATTGCTATTCTTCCACTTTGCCTTCAGAACTAGATTATGCTCTTAGTCACCTGTTTTAGAAAGGAGATGCACTTGTGAGTTCTGGCAAGTAGTAGTACAGTACATTGGCTTTTCCTATGTTAAATGGTGTTATTATAAGTCACTTTGGATAAAAGTGTCGGTAATGTAAAGATAAAACAAGCCATTATTGTTATTTTTGCAGTAAGTATGGAGGAAAGTGCTAGCTACAGGCTTTGAAAATGACTAAATAGACTTACTGCAGTAAATTCGACCCAATCTTCAGTACGCATTCCATAAAAGCTGATGTCTTACACCCACTGAATCAAACACAACATGCCTCATTCCCACAACGTCTAATAGCACTTGGCACATTTTTTTAACCAAATGAATCAATTTGCTCTAGCTACTGTACCATACAATATCAAATGCACCAAGGGTTAAGCACTTTGTTTTGGTTAAACAAGCCTTTGTACACTGATTTACAAGGTAAACAATGTACACAGTACATGTAGAATTACGTACTGTACAGTAAGTTCACTAGCCTAGCCGTAGACCCCAGCATGAAACAATCACACACATCCTTTAGGACTGAGAGGTACAGCAGGATGAGAGCTCCAGAAGTTACTGGAGGTGCTCTGGAGGGAAATCTCTGTTCCAGCGTCCACATCCTCTAACCCCGCAGGATCATGAAGTGAAGTTAGCGTGCTTTAGGACGGCTAACCAACCTGGGGTGAAACGGAGCACAGATGGAGAGAGCCTGGGACGTCGAGATAAAGGAGGAGAATCGACGTTTTTTTGTATTGTGTAAATCAGAGCATGGAACTACAGTACAGTACTGGACAGCTAGACCCTGGAGGGTCATTCTCCAGTGTTGATACATCAACACTGTGTTAATGGCTTGGTCTCCTAGGACGTAGACAGCGAGCTGGGAGAGTGCTCTCTCTTCACTCAGAGAAACAACATGGATCTAGCCAGGCTGTACTGTGCGACACCCATGAGCTGGACAACTCTCCATGTGCAGCTCTACATAGGAACCTTTGAATATTTCATCAACCTGCTCATCTTCAGGATCAGACTGGATGGAGATTTCCTTGAGCCATTGAAGCACGTCGGTAAACTTGGAGCGGCCGAAGAGACAAGAGCAATTCTGGCTGCCGGACAGGAAAAAGAGACGCGCTACTTCACTCCGCACACAAAAGAGGAAAAAAAGAGAGAAATAAAAGAGGAAATTGAGCTCTTAGTGTGAAAGATGAGCTTGCCATCAACAGCTTGGCAGCAGTATGAATTAAGCAGCCCCAGACTCCGCCCCCACCCCCGCTGTGCCCCCTCGAAGCCCCCCCCCCCCTCCCCTCTCCCAATCCACCAGCTCACGATGCCAGTGCTGCATGTTAGGATGATTTGCCCCTTCATTACTAATTGATAATCGACGGAGAGGGAGACGCTCGTTAGCGTGTGTGTGTGGGGAGGGGGGGGGGTGGTAGTCTGCTGAATACCGCCGCTTCACACTGACATTTCCTGCCGCTGTAATGACTGTGTGGCGTCTCCCCCGATCGCTCTGCGTGACACAGAGTGCCAAACAGGCAATGAAGGCAGGTGAGGATGGGCCTGAGTTATGGGCCAATCTATCTCCGGCAGGAGATGTGCAGAGCAGACTGCTCGGGCTGGGAGGCAGAATTTGTTTGTCTGAGAGGAGGGCAGTCAGCTAAACACATCTGAAAAACGAGCGCTGCTTACAGCGGATTGCTGAGGGTCTCACCTCATTTGGTTAACAATCGGTTTTAAAAGTTGCCATTGACTCGACTGAAGCCATGAATACTAATGCATCTCCATCAATAATCCGTACTACTGGCTCACTCACAACCAACCTTATGAATTACATGCGCGTGAGTGGACAGGGGAATGAGCATAAAGTTCATCCCTCATGCACACCCAACAGGGCGGCACGAGGAGCCCGAACTCACTACCCCCCCCCCCTTGCCGAAGCCCACCTGTCAGCTTCAAGCATCAATTAGCCAATCACTCCCCGGGAGTGTGACACATGTCCAATCAGACATGAGGAGTCTCCCACATCATCCGTAATGTCTGCTCCTCATGCTCTACTTACCCCTTGACAGACCCCAGGCTCCTCCTGGTAGCCTGGCACCTAGCCGACTGCAGGCAACTGGAATAATCTCCAGTAATTGTTATTGACATACTGGAAGTAGGAGAGAATGGGAACGTTCTCCCCCTCCGTATCTCCCTCTCTCTCAAATTAACAGCCTGTAACATGCTCACAAAGCTAGGGTACTTAGCACTCCTGCTCTGCTCTCTGCTCCTATCAGCTAGGAAACAGAGACAGCAGGCTGAGTCAAGACAGGGGCACAGCACAGCTAGATCCTGGCAACTGCATCACTCTAATGGTTATTTTAGACCTCCTTTAAAACCAAAATACTTGACCCTGTTATAAATACATGGATGACTGAATCGATGATATCCCATATCAGCATTGACTTTTTGTTTTTCTTTCAGCTGATGCTTTTAGCCAATATTTGCGGACTGTAAAGCTGCCTTCATTATTCCTGGCTCATTGACTCTGCCAATTCCCTGTCTGGCCTCGGTCCATAGTTACTGTACACACACAGTTCTATATGCAGACATTTTCCAATCAAATGTTCTGCACCCTGACTGGCAATTCCCTTATGCAACACCTTGGTACGGTTGCTGCCTGTGTCATTCCGCGTAACCTAGAACATTCTATGTAACCTACAGTATTATATACTGTAGCTATAGTAACCGAAAACACTGACCTCTATGGGATGGTGTGTGTGTGTGTGTGCGTGGACCATGTGCACATCCTAATAAGAAGCTGCACAGTTTTTGTTGTCATGGGCCTGTGGGTATCTATTGCCCTGTCAGTCTATGGGTATCTATTGTCCTGTCAGTCTTGTGAGTATCTATTGTCCTGTATGTGTGCGTGTGTGTGTGTGAGAGAGAAATATTTTTGCGAGTGTGTGTGTGTCTGTGCATGCATGTGTGTGTGTGTGTAGTATCTCCATTCCCTTGGGCCTTCTCTATCACTACATGTACCTTTCATCTCCCCGATGTCCAGGGTCTCTATCTCTTAGCATTGTCACGATACCAAATTTATGACTTTGATACCAATACCAAATTTAGTATTGCAATACTCGATACTGAAACAATGCTTAAAACTGAAACGATACTGATTCGATACTCAATACTAGGGGTGTAATGGTATGCAAAAATCACGGTTTGGCATGTACCTAGGTTTAGGATTTGGCGTGAGAGAGAGGGGGAAAGACAGAGGCAAGTGACTGTTGATGTTTACAAAAGTTCATAATATGACTTATAGAATGAATACCACCTACTAGCAAACAAAACATGTTCAGTCACAATTATACTGTTAAAACTAAGATGCCTGGATAAAGATGCCTTTTCAAAGATGGCGCGGTTCAATAGGGCTTCACTTTAGATTTCGAATCCTGGGGGCCTGGATGCAACCCTATTTCGAATTCGGTTAGGATTTTAAATATCCTGTAGTGTGAGCCCGGCATAACGATTCGTATAGGGCTACTCCGGCTTGATTCTACTCAGCTGTCTTCAACATGTTTTGTGTGCACGGAGCGTGTGTGTGTATGTGAATTACGAGCAGCGTTGGCAGATATAATTATTGTATTTGTACGATAATTTTGCCCTCTGTATGATCAATAATGTCAAAAATCCCATAATGTACGGTAATTTGATTTTTGTGTGACAGTTGTAATCAGTTTAGTCATTAATTTCCCAAGTCCCAACAAGATCAGGATAATATGTAAAGAAATTGTAAAGAAATTTGAGTCGAAAATGTTGAGCTAGCTCAATACTTGAGCGATCTATGAAATTATGTTCTCTATGTTTCAGATTCATGTTACCGCAAATAGGGCTAAATATCAAAAATAGAACACACTGCTGCACTCTTGGACAGCATCAAATAGGCTACCCCATTAACAGGCACACCGGCATAATGCAGCCACAGACAGCGACTCACAGGTGGAGCTTGAACTTGAAGGTAAACCCAAAATCACACCTCAGTTTATATGTAATAGGATTCAGGATAAGAAAATATAGGCCTAATTTTTCCAAATAGTGAATAAGAATCAGATATTACTTTGGTTTACATAATAGAAAGATAACACACTAACACACTCAATGGAACATACTCTGTGGTGATTTTCTTGTCAGAACATCAGCGGACACCAGTGACCACTCCGTGAGTTTCTTGTCTTTGAAAATGAGAGTTTATGGTGTTTTTGTGGGATTTTCTCGATGCACCTATTGATCCATTGTGTGCATTAGCAGCAACAGGTCATATCTCGAGAGTGCAATGTTTGTCGAAACTTATATGATCGTAAATAACCTTATAACATGGCTTATAATGCTAAATACCAGACCTGTCATTTAACAAATTTGCAGTCCACCAGGCGCATATTCTCTCAATCACTTACACTGGACACACATTTGACCTACAATCAGATGTACAGGTCATCTCCCCCATGTCCAGGGTCTCTAGATGTACCTTTCATCTCCCCCATGTCCAGGATCTCTAGATGTACCTTTCATCTCCCCCATGTCCAGGATCTCTAGATGTACCTTTCATCTCCCCCATGTCCAGGATCTCTAGATGTACCTTTCATCTCCCCCATGTCCAGGATCTCTAGATGTACCTTTCATCTCCCCCATGTCCAGGGTCTTCCCCAGTTGCTCCAGGAGGTCGGCGCGCGCCGCGTTCTTCTTGTGCTTCTTGCCGTCGTAGTGCTGCTGCGCCATGCCCGGATTGTTGAACCAGGCGTTGCATAGCTGGCAGTAGCGGTCCGAGTCCCGGCGCTGTCTCGGTGACATCATGGGGGTCGTTTCCGGGGAGCTTTTCACCGGACTGGGTGGCACCTCTGAAAGGACAAACAGAACCGGAGGGAGAGGGAGAGGGAGAGGGAGAGGGAGAGGGAGAGAGGGAGAGAAAGAGAGAGAGAGAGAGAGAGAGAGAGAGAGACTGAAGTGAGCAACAAGCTTAGCTGTTTGGAAAAAGACAGACTACCTTTCAGACTGCTCAGTCAACTTAAAGTCCATAAAGTCTAATGTTTGTTAGCAGATGACAGGGCAAAATGTGAGGTATTAATGGCTGACTTTGAATCAGTCTGGTTGTGGCTATAATGAGCTGTTATGTCTTTCGTAGTCCTGAGGCTGATATCCTGCATTTTACTTGGCAAATGGGAGGAAAATATTTTGCTCTACTCGTGGCTGCTCGCTTGTGCGTTCATGCATGGATGCTGCCATTAACCCCCAAACAAGCATCTCGCCGCACGGACGGGAGCTCCTACACGAAACTGTGCTATTACATTAATCACTTTTAACACCCCACTGCTCGGCCCACCCTCTCCAAGTCAACAGTGCTCCCATTTCAGGGGAACAGATCCTGTTATGAGCCCCCAACGAGATGAGCCTGTCAGCATCTCACAGTGGCAGAAATGTCCACATTGTGACAGGAGAATTGGAGTGGTGTCAGTTTTACTGTACTGACTATTTCCAGCATTCCCTTCCTCAGCCTTACTCTTTTTAATGGCAGGTTGTTGTGATTCTCTGCACTCATCCTTGAGACTATTGAAACTTGAAAATTGAAAGACTCTCCTGGTTAACTGTCTACTGTTGTCAGAGTAGATGGTAACAAAACCGAGGCCTTGTGAAACAATGGGAATGTTAAGCGCTAGCTTTAGATGTGGAGTGCCTACTGTATATACAGTATGCTGAGCTACTGTATTGCCCATCCCACCTGTTTTTTCACTTCTGTCGTATGAGACAACAAAGCTCTAGCTTCAGACTGCAGCTAATACAGGAAATTAACTTCTGCAGCATAAAAGAGGATGGATGACTCTGAAATCAGGGAATTAAGTGGTTGTAGGTGTTCAGAATCAGAGCGTGTGAAATAAGCAGCGTATCGTCCGTGGGGGATGACAATAGGGCTGGGGGAACAAAGGTGAGGTGAATTATTCACAAAATGAAAAAGAGATAATTCCATCAATGTGGAGAAACATTTCCCCTTTTTCTTTGCTCAAACACGCTGATTCAAACTTTATGTCTTTAATTGTGTCTGCTTGTCCCTGGAAGCAAAATAAATGAATGAGTCTCACTTCTACGGGCCCTTGTTTTAATGTGATGTGTAATTTGCATTGGCACACAAGGCACTTTGTGTGATCTGCATTGCTTGTACAGTGTGTTTAGATACTGCAGAGAACAAGTTTGGACAGCGCCGACACTTTCACTGAGTCATCTGACATCTGAAACACGACCAGACATAACACAATATAATCTGCAATTACCCCCCTGCAGAGAGCCACTTCCCCATCACCAGTCCTGCTACTCATTTATAGTTTACTGCATAGCTTTATGTGACATACAATGCAGTAGATGTCACTTTGAATTCCCAGGGACATCTACCTCTGGATCGTGTTGGTATTTACACCCAGTCTGAAGTTGTTTGAGTTGGCCCTGCCAGTGCCCATCATTTTCTGAATAACTGAGAAAGGCTAGTCCACTGATGGCCTGCCTAGGTGTATAGTCCAGGACTATAATGAAGAGGAAGGCAGCAAGGGTGTACACCCTACCAGGATGTCAATCTCCTCACCATTGCCCTCTGGGGTCACCACCTTGGCTCTTGTACCACTGGAAGAGGCATGTATCGAGTTCAATGCCTTTTGAAATTGATAAAACACAGCACTGCTGTCAGGTTGTTCTTTTTCACTTCCTTGCTGATCCTCCTTAAGGCCAAGATCTGGGCTCCGGTGGTTCTCCCCTCTTCAAAGCCATTTTGGTTCTCTATCAAGTGAGGGTCGATGGTGCATCGTATCCAGGTTGTACATCTTCGCACTGATACTGATGCCTGACCATTGTCTTCCTGTTGTGACACCACGGACACCCGTAGCCAGCTGCCACAGGTGATAGTGCTCTTACAGTACATTATCCATCGGGCTGCACCCAGGTTTAGCGAAACCATCCATCATGTAGTGAAACCTCACAGTGTTTTGGGCCGTAAAGTAAATAATGTGTTTTTATAGCCTCTGACAGTTTACAAAGTAGGCTATTGCAACAGAAGGAAGAGAGATAATATTTATTTCTGGAATGCATTCAGTACTTGCCAGCATTGTACTGACATTCACATTTCCTGTATATATTACTCTTAAAGAGGAACATACCGCTTGCTGACAAAGGAACATTAATGCATCGATGATGTGCAGATTCCCTAACTGTGCTACTAAAGTAGTCCTTATTGGGGGCACACTGAGGCAAGAAGTTTATGCCAGTTCATGTCAGCCTAAGAGCTGGAAATAAAACACATTAAGTACCCCTGAAAGAAATATTTACACAACACAAACCAAGTTCTGAACATTTTCATAAACAATGCATGTTCAGAGACGCCAGGCGGGGCACCAGTAGCTGAGTGGTCACCATTACTCATCCTCAGTACATCTTCCCCTCAGGGTACCGTCTGAGGCCAACTGTAATCATAGCCAGTGTTCTGGCCTAATGTTCCCGCAGTTCTCCTAACAGCCTCATCCCGAATCCTTTACTCTCCTAGCTGCAAACAAGGCGTTTTTCCGTTCATTATCAGCCGACTAGTCCAACTCTGGTCTTTATCCTCACCAGGGGGGGCCTCGTCCCCATTCATCACTACTTCTGCTACTGAGGGGATAACTGCACCATTCTACGTTCAAGGTTCCAAGCTCATAGATAACTGCACGGCGGGACCTAAGCTCTCTTCCAGCATTTATAGCATCATTAGAGCCAAGGTGTCCCCCCCCCATGGTGGGTATTTTGGAGCTGGGGTACAGAGGTGCCAGTGCCGCCCCCCCCCCCCACCCCCGAAGGCCAGACGGGTGTCCACAACCCTTTTCAGTTGGCCCGTGGGAATGTATTGATGTAAAGGGCACATTAAAATCATGTAGAAGGCCATCAATTCTCCAGAGCAGATAGAAATATATTTATACAGTAGCTTCTTGGATCTGAGAACAACAAAGGAGTAGATACGGGTGGAGGGGTACCAACAGAGAGAGAGAGAGAGAGAGAGAGGATTTGTGACCTTTTGTAGTGAAGGATAGAGCAGTCTGGGTACTTTGCTGATTGTACAGAGAGTACAAAGAGACCAGAGGAGACAATACGTTGAAGAAAAGGATGCTTCCTCCTTGCATTTGGTGGAAATGGAGATGGGAGGCTGAGTTTGCTGTCATAGGGGAGCACAGATAGTTGAGGGAGGGGAGTGGGATGGAAGCTGCATGACTCATCTTTATGATGCCCTCTAATATCCTCTTCCTCACACAGTTTAAATCTCTAGATACATTCAATGCACACTTTAGTTTGGAGAAATGTGCTACATGTTCATTCGCTAATGAGCAAATAAACGAAACGGTCATAAAACAAATGAATATTGCTCACTTAAACTGGTGCGTAGATTCTGTTACAGCCAAACATTAGTATCCCTGGTTGGCATCATGTCTACAGCAGTAACTGGAACATGGACAGTTTTCATTTTGAAGACAGATGGTCTCCATTCATCACCAAGGTAGTGACGTCACAACTGCAGTAGACTCTCAAGTCAGTCTCTAAACGCTGCACACAGCTACTGTAGATGGTGATGTCGAAAGTCTGGCATCGCGAGACTACATCACAACAGGCTCCTTGATGATGGTCTCAGCCCTTCAGTTGAGTAGCTATTTACATGTAGCCATCTAGACACACAGTCATCCTGATTTTATGCTATTTGTGCTTTGATGAGATGTGTGCTGGTTGGTGAAATCATTTAGTTTCTTCTGCATGTTTGATATAATTAAGACAGTACATCTGGAAAAATATCTACATCTGAAGAGTTTGAATTGCAGCTGGCTGTGGTTAGTGGAAATTGCTATTCAAATTCCATTCTTAGTGGAGATGAGTTAACATTCATACCCAGAATAGGCACAATTACCCTGAGGGGGTGCATACATGTATTCAAGTTGCACTGTGAACCAGTTTGCGTAGAATAAAATTAAGCAGGAGAGAGGTTGAAAAAGGACATTTCCTCTTCGTTCCCAGGATGGATATGTAAATAAGCAAAACGGCTACATATGCTGGAATCATACTACATTTAATTTATATGCCAATTGAAAAACAACATCAGTTCATATTCCATTAAAGGAGAATTACCTTTTCCCAGAATGCTAGGTGTGCTTTCTGTGGCCACAGAGGGCCATGCACAATGCATGTACAATGGTCTTTGAGGGTGAATTTATGAAATCTGGTGAGATTCCGAATCGGTCATCAAAAAGAAACGAATCAAAGCTCTCTGACTCCAGGCATCCTTTCCAACAATCGGGCCCCTTTGGGCTTTATACCCCCTTCCCCCACCGTACAACTGGGAAAACTAAATATTTTTATAGAACACTGCACATTTTCACCTTTCACCTGCAGCGAGACCTGCAAGCTGTGCAGATTCTAAAATACAAACGAGCAAGCTCTTCTTTTCGACATTAAGCCCTACAGGAGGGCTACCCTGCCCTGCTTCAGCCTACAGCTGCAGTATATGGAGACATTGGTTTGAAGTTCTGTACATACAGTGTAGTGTTTGGAAGTTGAGCTGTTGAACCTAAACCGTTCAGTTGCTGCGTTCATACAGTAGATGAGATTTTCTGTGGCTATTTACTGGAAGTGAAGCGCGTACCTACTGTAGCATTCCCACAACCTCTACTGCATGCTCTTGAAAGCACTTCACAGTAATCTGGATGCAGTTCTAAACCAAGTGCCAGGATTTATTTCTGATGTGTTTATTTATTTAGGATGTATTCCAGCATCACGCTGGGAACGACATTCAGATCTCCAGCTATTGTGCTTATAGCCAACTGAAGTTTGGAGACAGGCCAGATATTTCCAATGTAAGCTGGCAACTCTGCCTCAAAGAACACGATTAGCCAGTTGGGGAAATTACAGGACATATAAGCGCCTGTGTTTGTATATGAATACTAATAGCAAATTAACTATTCATTCATAGCTAGCAGAGTCAAACATTAGACTGCTCATCATGCTGCTCATCATAACCCGATTCATCTACAACAAAGAAATGTCCATGCAGTATGTATGCTCACTGAATATGCATGTTCATATTTCCACAGCAATGGCTTCAAATGAAAAGTGCAAAATCTTCCCATATCGCTTGTGTGTAGAGACTCTGCTTCAGAGCCATGAATGTGTGATGTCAAAAACAGAGGGAGAAAGGAAATAACGGATTTGAAAGGCACCCTTCCTTCCTCTCTTTCCACTGATCCTGAGCTGTGTGCGGATGAGGGGCTCAGGATTTCACCTCTCCAATCACAAGAGATCTGATATTACAGCACCTCTAACAAGGGAGCCCGGAATAAATTCTAGATGGATCAATGGTGTCCTGGAAGATGGTGTCAGGGTTCTGGCCGTAGGGATGAGAGCAGGGCAGCGGCCAGCCTGGGCCTCGATTCTTCCTATTGGCTGGAACAACAGGGTTGTCCTGGGAGACCAGCGAATCAAAGGGAATGCACTGGGCCGCTCTACTAACGGCCGTTATGTAGAAATCAATAGCCCGGCTCCCCTGATGTCCTGGATTTATCTTACTGACGTTTTCTATTTGCCGTGGCAGCAAGCCTGACCTCTCGCAGTACCACGCTTGTGTCTGGAGAGTGCAGACGCTGGTGGAAGTCTAAATCCTCGGTCTGAGGGATGAGAGGCCTGTCTTGTTTAATGCCCTAAGTCGTTTTTTGTCATGAAAGGAAAGAAGGGTAGTATGTCGAATGTACAATGAGGAATAGAAGGCTAGTCACTGTCATTTGGCGTGATAAAACAACATGACTATATCACAGTTACAACATCCATTTTAAATATCCCATTCAAATGAATGAGCCGAGGAAGGCACTGTAACCCTCTCTCCTTGATTCTATCCAAACTCCCTGATACACTCCTCGGTTGGAATGTGTGCGCAGTACCTACCTACTACTGCGTGGTAGAGAAAGAAAAAAGGGACTACATTATCAGTCAGTAGTCTTGTGTTGTGGGTGTCAGGGTTGGGAGCAGACAGGGCCTGTTTTGGCTGGGCGTCAGAGTGATTGATAGCCGTGTCTAGATCTTCCTCTGTGGGACCAGGGACTCCACCGTTATGAACCGTTTGCCACAGATGGCGTGGTTAATGATTGGATCTGTCACGGGCATGGGGAAGGAGAGACAGGAAGTGGCACAACAGGGATTTCGTCTTCTAGCCGTTTAATGAAAGCAAAAGTTTGGTTCGGTAATGACAGAATTAAAAACTACTCAGTAGTTGCTCAATTGGATTTCAAACACTGTAACCACGTTCCTTACTGTAGTTTACAGGTGATGGACAGGATGCGTATCGAGCTGCAATGTTTGAGACATACAGTACAATGTGTACATAGCCCAGCACAACCACAATCGAGGCTGTCACAACCTCCAGTCCAGTCAAATCAAGCACACATAAAATGAACATCAAGTACACTAGGAAACGACTGACTGATTGGAGCGGTATACTTCCTGGCTGACTGGGTAATTCCCCTGGGGCAGCGCGCAGTGCTGGGAGGTGATGTCATAGTGTTGGAGGTGGCGGTGATGTGGTTCACTCTGCTGGGCAGCAGTAGCTTCGCCTCCACCTCTCTCCTCCCCTCCTCTACCTAGCCTCCTCTCCTCTCAACCTCCCTCTCTCCTCTTCCTCCCCTCCTCTCCTCTGTCAGCCTTGACACGGAACAAAACAACCATGGGCACAAACAAACAAACACACGGGTATCACTCCTGCCATGGACGCTTCTGAGGAGTGCTTTTTTGTTTTTCCTTTGAATCTAGATATTTTCCCCTGTGAGACCGAGTCATTGCAGCGCACACACAATTCCTACCGAATTCTTCACTCTTAGTTTTTTTGTGGGTCAATTAGGGCCGAGGGCGAGGTGGTGAGAGGGGACACTGATGTGCAGTGAAAGGGTGACAGCAGGCCTCCTGCACGACGCTGCCCTCCTCCCCTCCTCTCACCCCGGCGCTGAGGAAGGACGGACGCGTGGAGGAGGAGGAGGTGAGCAGAGTGTTCCTGAAACACGGGCCCCTCTCAAAACAACAACCGCAGGCTCCGACTGCAGCCCCAGAAATCTAGAACCCATAAGTCGCTTTGGATAAAAGTGACTGTAATGTAATGTAGAACCCAGACCCATTGTTCACAGATGCACACAAGCAGATGAGCGCATTGCAGGGTACTGTAGTTCTTTAGGACTTTTATTATAACAGTATTACTAAATGTACAGTGTTGGTGGCTTTCCAGCCAATAAGATGAATGCAGTCTCCACGGACCGAACAGAGGTTAGTCTACGATGAAAACGACAACGAGGGCTTCACAGAGGGCTTCACGCCAATCAAAATGTATATATATATAAATATATATGAAAATGGAACAATAAAGAATCCCCAGACAACTGTGACAGGAAACTGTGTCAAGCATGGAAATGGGTAGAGAGAATAAACTTCAAAAATATAAACATGTTTCTCATTCTGTCTTTCCTTCTCTGCACACAGATGTCTCAGGTGTAGGGATTGGAGGAGTGTTGTGGTTACATAAGTGTACTAATCACTACCCAAATTTCCCCTGTGACCAACTTTCATTATTCTCTCGATTGGCATTTGTAAACAGATTGAAGGCAAGCAGCTGCCGAGGTTCACGGTAGTGGCCAGACTTTCTTCACCCCAGGTGTGGAGCAGACTAATTAAATCAAAAACAAAACAGCCCACTGGAATAGGGACGTCCACCCCTGTTTACATGCTAGCCATGCCATATGAGCTACTATCCAAAAGGCTCCAGGCACCTGTTGCTCTTTAACTGTCAAAACATGATCTGTCTGATTTCATTAGAGTCACTTCCTGCTCCTCACAGCTACATTAGCATGCGGAGGAGTGTGTTTAGGTCTTGGTGTGGATTCAGGCAATACGTTAATTACAGTACAGAGCTTTAGACCTTTTTCCTCTGACCGTAACAACTGAAGCTGGAATGAAGCTGAGACAGGGAGAGATAGAGAGAGAGAGAAGGAGACTCAGAGAGAGAACAAAAAACAGAGAGACAGAGAGCAAGACAGAGAGAGAGAGGGAGAGAGAGAGAGAGAGAGAGAGAGATAGGGAGAGTGGAAAGAGAGGGGCAGAGAGAGAGACAGAGGAGAGGCAGAGAGAGACAGCTGAGAGGCAGAGAGAGAGAGGAGAGGCAGAGATAGACAGAGAGAGAGGAGAGAGGCAGAGAGAGAGAGGAGAGAGGCAGAGAGATGGAGGCAGAGAAAGAGAGAGAGAGGCAGAGAGAATGAATGAGATAGGGAGAGAGGAAAGAGAGAGGCAGGGAGAGAGAGAGAGCGGAAAGAGAGGGTCAGAGAGAGAGACATAGAGAGGCAGTGAGAGAGGAAAAAGAGAGCCAAGAGAGAGAGAGAGAGAGAGAGAGAGGTAGACCCAGAGTGTACTGTTCTGTATGTGAACACCCACCTTTGGCTGTGATGGCCGGCTGTTCTCCCAGCAGCAGCTTTAGTCTCTTGGCGTGGATCTTCCCCTGGTAATGTGACTGAGCCACCACCGCTGAGGTGAACGACATGTTGCACAGCGTGCAGCACTTGTTCTTGTCCACATCGCCCTCCTCACTGCCCTGGAATGACACACACATACACACACACACACACACACACACTTTTAGGCAACTAGGCTATAAATGAAACATTAAACCATAAATGACACCGTCATGACATCTCTTTGCCCGAAGAGCTTTTTTAAACCCTAACTCTGATGTGGTATAGAAGCAGACACTTGATATACTGAGCTGAACCAAACATAATTTTCTAGAGAAAAATCCTTGAAGGAAAACTGTCTTGTGACCCATAAATACTGTATCGGGCCTGTAACAATTAGGCCTGTAACAATTATTGTTAGGCCTGTAAAAATTATTACATAATCGCCAAACCGCAATTTCATGACATAGTTGCAATTAATTTTTTAACCGCGACTATGCTTTTTTTTTTCCTTTTATTTTAATTGCTAATGTTTAGGCCGACCACTAACAGTGTACTATTTCATAATGGTTGCAGTTCCAGACAGTGGCTGTTGTGTTTGATACAGTAGGTTCTAGAAGCAAGATAGTTAACTAACTAAGCTAGCAAGTACCTAAACCAAACCAGAGGCTCTGGTCTGGGAGCTGGGACTCAACCCTCCTCTCTGCTCAGGTCATAGCTCTCTCTCTCTCTCTCTCTCTCTCACTCACTCTCACTCACTCACTCACTCACTCACTCACTCACTCACTCACTCACTCACTCACTCACTCACTCACTCACTCACTCAAAATTATTGGCCTTTGTTGAAGTGTTAAAAATTCAGTTCAATACATCAGTAGCAAGAATAGGCCTACTGTACTGTAGCTCCCCTGTATGTTTTTAACATATAAAACACCACCGCTCTAGAACCCTTCTGGTACCTAGAAACCTCCCACCAGGGCATGCTTTGCAAGCGTACCCCCTAAAAAAAGAAAAAAAAAAGGCACTAAAAGGCACGCAAGTGCATTAGGTCCTCCACTCAACGTACAAAGAATTTTTTTTTTTTTTTTGACAATTATATTGTTAATCGCTATTATTTCTGAGACAATTAATTGTCTAGAAAAATGTGTTATTGTTACAGACCTAATCAGTGTTAGCCAAAAACCTCTCGTAGCATTCAGTGCTACTACAGCTACAACTACATACAGTAGTCAGCAGTATAATACTGTACATCGCCTAAAAATACACAAACCGTATGTGTGTGTGTGTGTGGGGGGCTGGTGCTTATGTTACTATAGCAGATGTACATTGAACATGTCAGTAAACCCCAACAGTCAGATAAAGAGAACAGTTTGACTCATAGGAAGAGGGAGATAGGAACCGTTTGAGGGAGAGGAGAGCAGAAGAGAAGAGAGGTCAGGTGAGGTGAGGTGAGGTGAGGAGAGGAGAGGAGAGGAGAGGAGAGGAGAGGAGAGGAGAGGAGAGGAGAGGAGAGGAGAGGTGAGGTGAAGAGAGCAGAGGAGAGGAGAGGAGAGCAGAGCAGAGGAGAGGACAGGTGAGGTGAGGTGAGGTGAAGAGAGCAGAGGAGAGGAGAGGAGAGCAGAGGAGAGGGAGAGGTGCGGAGAGCAGAGCAGAAGAGAGGAGATGGAGAGGTGAGAGCAGAGGAGAGGAGAGGGAGAAGTGAAGAGAGGGAGAGGAGAGGAGAGGGGGGTGAGGAGAGCAGAGGAGAGGAAGTCAAGTCAATTTTATTTATAAAGCACATTTACAAACAGCTGTGGCTGAACCAAAGTGCTGTACAGATAAAAGCAAAAGATATAAATACAAAAGCATAAGAATAGTGCAAATACAGATAAATGCAAAGACACAGACAACAATATAAAATATAAATAAAAAGTGCAGCATATTACTAAATAATGTAAAAGGAACTAAAATGGCAATAATTGGAAGGAAAGGGGTGTGGTGACGCAGGAGTTCGGTCAGATACCGATAGGAAGAGAGGAGAGCAGAGGAGAGGAGAGGAAGGGATGAGAGGAGAGGAGAGAGAGAGGAGAGGAAGAGAGGAGAGCAGAGGAGAGGAAGGGATGAGAGGAGAGGGAGAGGAGAGCAGTGGAGAGGAAGTGATGAGAGAAGAGGGAGAGGAGAGGAAGAGAGGAGAGCAGAGGAAGGGATGAGAGGAGGGAGAGGAGAGGGAGAGAGGAGAGCAGAGGAGAGGAAGGGATGATAGGAGAGAGAGGAGAGGAAGAGAGGAGAGCAGAGGAGAGGAGAGGAAATGATGAGAGGAGAGGGAGAGGAGAGCAGAGGAGGGGAGAGGAAGTGATGAGAGGAGAGGGAGAGGAGAAGAAGAGAGGAGAGCAGAGGAGATGAGAGGAGAGGAGAGGAGAGGAAGGGATGAGAGGAAAGGGAGAGGAGAGGGAGAGAGGAGAGCAGAGGGAAGAAGGGATGAGAGGAGAGAGAGAGGAGAGGAAGAGAGGAGAGCAGAGGAGAGGAGAGGAAGGGATGAGAGGAGAGGGAGAGGAGAGGAAGAGAGGAGAGCAGAGGAGAGGAAGGGATGAGAGGAGAGGGAGAGGAGAGGGAGAGAGGAGAGCAGAGGAGAGGAGAGGAAGGGATGAGAGGAGAGGGAGAGGAGAGGAAGAGAGGAGAGCAGAGGAGAGGAAGGGATGAGAAGAGAGGGAGAGGAGGGAGAGATTAGAGCAGAGGAGAGGGAGAGGGAGAGGGAGAGAGGAGAGCAGAGGAGAGGAAGGGATGAGAGGAGAGGGAGAGGAGCAGAAGAGAGGAGAGCAGAGGAGAGGGAAAGGAGAGGAAGAGAGGAGAGCAGAGGAGAGGAAGGGATGAGAGGAGAGGGAGAGGAGAGGAAGAGAGGAGAGCAGAGGAGAGGAAGGGATGAGAGGAGAGGGAAATGAGAGGAAGAGAGGAGAGGAAGGGATGAGAGGAGAGGGAGAGGAGAGGACAGCAGAGGAGAGAGCACAGCCTTGCACCGGGGGATGGATGCTGCCATTCAGTAGGGTGTGGAGGGGAATGCTTCAGGCAGTGAGACACGGACTCAACCTTCCCACGCTGGTCCCTTTTCCCTTTGTCTCTTTAACAACTAGGTTTAATGTCTCATGATATTGCTTTAATAATTTTTTTTTCTTCTGGTGTACTGGAAAGATCGTGAATTAATTTCCTTGACAGTATTAACAAAGTATACACTATACAGTATGCAATTATATGCAATGTGTGTGTGTTATTATTACGCATGACTCCAACTGTGACATGTTTTTGCATGTGTGTGTTTGTGTATGTGTGTGTGGGTGGCTGGGTGCGTGTGCATGTGTGTGTGTGTGTGTGTGTGCATACATGTGTGTGTGTGTGTGTGTGTGTGTGTGTGTCATCTCCGGTGCGTTGTCCCCCAGTGCCTGAGAGGACGTGGCGGGGGAAGTCATCTGGTGTGCACACTGCACCGTGACAAAAGGCGGCGCTGTCAGACGCAGCCACTCATTACATGACGCCGAGGCCGAACGCAGCGCTGCCTCTCTCTACCGTCGCCGCGACGCTGGCGGTGCTCGCTCCTAGTTAGCACGGGGGCCGCCGCCAGGGCCGAGCCCAACGGAGGCGTCCTCGATGGCGGAGTGTGTCTGTTGACCTCCAGGGGTGCACGGAGAAATCCTGTGTTTTACTGAGTCCTAATGTGGGCCGGATCAGGTTCTCTGTCTGGCTAGTGAGAGGGCGATGGACAGACCCTCCCCCCTCCTCCTCACTCCCTCTCTGGCTCACTGTGCATGCTTGGGCAGTACAGCACCGTGAGTCACTCGGTGACTTACAGTAGCCTACACCGCTCGCCAGACACACACACACACACACACACACACACACACACACACACACACACACACACACACACACGCACCACCTCCGTCCTTGATCCTGTCCTTCAGTGATTATCTCTCTCTCTCCCTCTTATTCTCTCTCTCTCTCTCTCTCTCTCTCTCTCTCTCTCTCTCTCTTCCTATGACTTACTCTTCCCTTCCCTCCCCCACCTCTCCTCCATGGATAATGAGCCCTTCCAGGGTTTTGCATCCGTTCAGGAGGGATAAAGAAACATGCCACACAAGACTAAATAAAACAGAAGATGAAACATCACATCAGAATCGGACGGAGCAAGTTTGTAAAGGAGACTTAATTAACAATAGAGGTAACTCTACTTGCCATCTTTAGTAGAACATTGGAGGAAGCTGTTCTATGGTTTGCATTTGCACATACTGTGCTATACGTGGCACACTGGGTGGCACGTACCAATACATCAAACGACACACTGGGGATATATGTGGAAAACGTGAATTTGTTCATGGGGATAATGTGTAAGTGTCAGCAAAAAGGGCTGCATTGTCTTGGAAAAAAAGCAAGCTTGTTGTTGTCAAACTCCAGCCCATGAGTCATCTGCAGTAAAGAGACATAGCTTTTACCATATCACAGAAGTCATGTATCATTAGACTTCTCTGTAATCTGGCAACGCGGAAAATAATTGCAAGTTCTGCATTGGCGAAATGCACAATACTGCTGTGCTGCACTTTGCCAGCGTGTTGCTGAGTGAGAGATATAGTAAATGTACACGGCATCTCAGCAGAAAGGGCCGACGTTTCATTCCAATTCATGTGAGGCATAATCAAAATAATCATTTTCATTTGCAGGCAGTAAATTCCCTTTGCTGTCAACGCCCAGCTGCATATTTTCATCTTGGTTTAAAGCCGCGCAGCGTATCCAAGAGATGTGTCTGTGTGTGATGTCTCACTACACTGGATCTCTAGACGCGTGTCGCCTAATTTCCCGTTCAGAGCCGCATCAGAACCATTCCGGTCTGTTTTGGGGCCGGGGAACAGTAATTTCCCTCCCTCCAGGCAGAGGGAGGGAGGGAAGCACAGGGCAGCTGAGTGTAGGGGTGAAGCACACACACACACACACACACACACACACACACACACACACACACACACACACACACACACACACACACACACACACACACACACACACACACACACACACACACACACACACACACACACACACACACCAGGAGGAAAAGATGATCTTAATATAGAGTGGGGTGCTGCGGTCTAGGGCTGCCAGGCAGGCCAGGCCAGACAGAGGCACGGTGTGCAGGGGAGAGCTAAGCAGCCCAGCCTACATCACTGCTGCTCTCCTTTATTTATTTAACCTTTATCTAACCAGGCTGGTCTCACTGACATAAAAAAATAGTTGGTTCCTCGTGACGAGACCTGGCCTAGAAGAACGACGGTTCGGACAAGATGACACTCTGAGCGTCACGATGGTTCAGACGAGACGACACTCAGCCCTTCACAAGAGTTCAGACGAGACGACACTCTGACCTTCACAACAGTTCAGACGAGACGACACTCTGACCTTCACAACAGTTCAGACGAGACGACACTCTGAACTTCACAAGAATTCAGACGAGACGACACTCTGAACTTCACAAGAGTTCAGACGAGACGACACTGACCTTAACGACGGTTCAGACAAGACGACTCTCTGACCTTCATGACGGTTCGGACGAGACAACACTGACCTTCACATCGGACGGCAGCCGGAGACAGGGAGGAGGCCCACCGATGGAGGCTCCCTCTGGGGATGGACAGAAAACCCTGGGATGCTGGGAAACGCTGATAACCCAGGGTTCACAGCTCCAAACTGAATAGGTGGGAAAGGTCTTCTTTCTATTCACGGTGTATTATTTCCAAACTGGTTCGAACGCTGACATTGCGAGAAGTGAAGTTATCCAGAGTCGGTGTGCTTTTATACAGCACTTAAAACGGTACACTTCGGAAGGCTGCGCACACATTCTAACTTATTTCTACAGATAAACAGAGGGTCATAGCACTTCTCTTTAATCCCCATCCAGATCATTCTGCATTGTAAAGCTAATGAGAAACAGCTGGTCCACTGCGGTCGCCGCAGCAGAGGGACTGACTTTGAATATATTCTGATTGGTAATGCCAGCTCTGTCAGATCAGAACTACAGAGCTGCTCCACTCATTGCATAGTCAGCTAGTTTAATTAGCTGCGAAACGCAAGCTTAATGAAAATGAATTATGACTATTTAAGAAAGTTACTCAGAATAACACTCTTGGGTGGAAAGTGTGAGGACAGCAATCTCAGGCAGCAATGCCCAGATGGACCACTTCAGACTAAGCTGTCATTAGCGTAGTGGAAATGAGATTAAGCCTAATGAATACACACAGGCACATGCATACTGTACATGCACACGCACGCACACAGACACACACACACTCCTGCAGCAACATTCCTTCCTCTACTCATCTGCATGTCCAGTTAATTTGTTAATGTGTTTGTTGAGCATATCTATCATCGGTGGCAGTGACATAGAGGGTTGCAACCAGCAGTGACAATTGTGCTTATCCCAAGTACAGGTCTCCAAACATTCGTAGCTAACAGTCATTCTTATACATGTTCATCATAACAATATGATGCTGATTAGCTACACTCTGAAGGAGGTGAGCAGACAAGCTAGATATATGTTTGTCATTTATACCTGTCTATCGAGCTACTTACTCAAAATTCCCAAAATAAACTCAAAACACAGACAAGATGGCTTGGGCACAAGGCCCCTAGGAGTAGATACTGTAAGTCAATGGTTGGGCTTAAGCAATTATCCCTCTCTGAAAATCACACACAGAGTAAAATGGTTATAATCAGTTACAATATTAATAATTATTATATTTGGTGATCAGCTCTAAGGACTAAATTTACCAAACTAAATTTAACACACACACACATGCACGCAATCACGCCGCACACACACACACACATTTCAACTGGGAATGTTATAAACACATACAGTAAAGAGCACCGGTGGCTGTATGATACAAAGTCAGTGCCCTCACTGCACCGATTCACTTCTGCCTTTTTTTGCTCTCACAGAGGGTGGGGAGGAGATACTGCAGCAAATAAAATCAGATATCACCCACGATTATTCAAATGACAGTTGAGGATAGGGCTGCACGATTATGACAAATAATGCTCCCAAATAACCAAAATGCTCCCAAATCACGGACGTTGATCCGTTTATTGCTACTAACTCACTGACCTCGTTTTCGCTCACTTTTTCACTACTCACGGCTGCGGGTACTCTTGTGACACTTGTCTTGACCTACTGCTATCTGTCTTCTCAGTGAAATTGCTACACACAGCGCACTCAGCGGGAACGCATATGATTGGTCAGACAGCATAAGCGCCTGTGATTCGTCCGTGTAGTCCTAGCACACTCAATTCAAAGCAAAATGATTAATCAAATTAATTGCGGCCTTTTGCGATTAGTCCTTTTGCGGAGGTCATAATCGCGATTTCGATTAATGCACGATTAATTGTGCAGCCCTAGTTGAGGACACGTCTAGATTGTTCTTCCGCTGTGAGGTGGGGGACCACATGCGGCAGATAACCTTTTCCGTCTCCATATTAAATAAGGAGCCATCTCTCTCAACCTTTGGCATGCTGGGAAATTGGTCTGCACAACCATTTTCGGGTTACCTCAGCTACAGCATTACTATTAAACGGTTCATTACACTAAGATACACCTCTCTGGGTAGCACTCACCTCATTCCTCCTGAGATACAGCTGCCAGCAGGTCAGCTAAGTGTTTCTTCAATCTGAAATCACAACCTGATGGAGCAGGCATTGCAAATTAACCCTCACAGAGAGGCTGGATGTATACCAAGAAGATGAGGAGGAAAAATGAAAGAATTTAGAAGAAACAGGCATGACACTCGAAACCATTTCACCCTATATGACTACCCACAAGAGTGCTAGAAATTGTTTTGTCTTCTTCTGTATTACCATAGCCAAAGCACACTAGCTCTCTTGTTCAAAAATGGACAGTCACTGATACCCATAACTGGAGCAGTCTTATTTCATAAACCTGCTTTTCCACACACAGTACTGTATCTCTACACTGCACCATCCTATCTTCACCACCCTAGTACTGCACAGTAACTATAGCTCTTTCTGATGTATCATTGTCATAGGTGGTTGGTGGTCAGTTAGCCTCAACTTCCAGTTTCTGTACACAAGCTACTTACTGTAGAACATGGTAAAATCATGTTTCAGATGTCCAAGAAGGTTTTTGACTTCTGTAAACTTCTGCGTGTATTGTCTGTTCTCGTGTGATGCTGTGTGGGGCTAGGCAAGCTGCCCATGTCTGTTAGAGATGGAGTAAAACCCAGCCCACATTATTCCAGCTACACTCAGTTAAACACCTCACTCACTGGCAAGCAGACATGCAGAGTCTGGAGATGGAGATGACTGGTTTCTGGTCCGTCTCAGTGTTGACAGACACCAGAAAGAGCTGTTTCCACACCGCTATTCATATGCGTGGGCACTTGTGTGTGAGGGACACTAGGCCAATAGTCTGGGCCACAGTCATCTGACCTCAGCAGCTGGACACAGCTCTCCAGTGAACGAGTAGGAGAATGAAAAGCCGAGCCCTGTAGATGGTTCCCACCAACCGTACAGGAAGAGGAGTTTGGTTCAGACTCAGACAACAGAGCTGTTGAGTAAAAACAGAATCAGGACAAGCTTCCTCCCCACAGCCACCAGGCTATTGAATGACTGAACAGTTGATGAGCTGAACTCTCAATCAATCAATCACGTTGGATTTATATAGCGCACTTCATGATACCCAGAGCGCTTTACAGAGTCCAGTATTCATTCAGACACAGTCATACCGGTGGTGGTAAGCTACATCTGTAGCCACAGCTGCCCTGGGGCAGACTGACAGAAGCGTGGCTGCCAATAAGCGCCTACGGCCCCTCTGACCACCACCAACATTCATTTACATTCATACGTTGCATGTCTTTATGATGGAGGACTCTAGACCGTGGGGACTACAGGAAGTGGGGCTACATCTCTTGTACCATTATTGAGTGTTGCGTGGCATTAACCTACTGTATATTTATCTCTACGTCTGAGTTTGAGTTTAATGTATAGCTAGTAGCATGACAGGAAAAATTTCCATACAAATGGAATAAATTAGAATGTATCGTATCTGATAAACGCAAAGGGTTACAGGACTTCGAACCAGTAAATCAATCAGGCCGTGTGTAGGGACAAGAGAGGCGTTACAATCAATGTCGTCCTCCCGGCACATTTGCATTTCAAACATGCAACCTCCTTTGCAGCAATATCTAATTAGAGAGAGCAACAACGGTGTAGATGGATGGTGTTATGGGCTTTCCAATGACATGTCTCTGACCTGCCTCCTACACCAAAGTGTAGGTGTGTATGTACCCCCCCCCCCCCCCCGTGTGTATGTACCCCCCCCCCTATTCTGCTGTAAATAAAGAGATGTGTGTGCAATATGCTGGATATTGCTGATGGAGAAGTCAAGGCAACCGAGAATAAGACCGCAGTCACGTCTTGTTCAGTCAAGGCAGCCCAGAACACCTGTGCCATCACCAATCAGAGTATTCTCTTTTTGTCCGTGTTCTCTCCGTGCCCGAATGCCCATGGAGACCAGGACAATCAAACAGAAAAAAGAGAATTCCTTTAAACGCTTATACGCCACCGCACACATTAGGTGTGCCACATGCAAATAACTGCATCAGAGCACACCCACTTTCACTCACTCACTCACTCACTCACTCACTCACTCACTCACTCACTCACTCACTCACTCACTCACAGTACACAAATACACACACACACACAGTACACTAATACACACACACACACACACACACACACACACACACATGGTACACACACAGACACACACACACAAACAAACTTTCCTTTCTCATGAACTGCAGTTACTGTGTGCCTGTGTTCTGGAGCTGCGGTGAACAGAGGACCTTTTGTGTTGTCTACTACCAACGCAACTACGCAAACATGCAGTGTAGCACCTGGAAATGCCAGAGCAGAGCAGTAGGTGCAGCCTGTGTGTACCAGCCCTGTGCTAGTCGCATAGCAGGGAAGCAGGGGGACAGAGCACAGACTGATCAAACACAAACAACCAGGGAACGACAGCCTATTAAAATCCCCCGCAACTTCCCTGCTTGTAATTGTGACTCCAGCGAAGCTTCACAGTCAGAAAGTGGCGTTTTTTTCGACGATTCCGTGAAGGAAGCAACAGTCATCTAGATGTAGTTCCCCTGTCCAGGTAGGAAGCAGAGGAGTGGGCTAATGGTCCTCTGCTGCGCCGCTAGCCTGTCTCCTTCTCATCTCTCTCTCTGCAGGTGGATGCCTTCTGTCTCTCCCCCCTCGGGGAGCATCAGCGGAGCAGGCAGCAGGCTACACAGCTCTACTGCAGCATCCACATTCAACAGAGAACTGCTGCCATCGTCTCAATAGGTGTCCACAACAAGTTGGGCTTTTATCCAATTACACTCAACAGCGAGCAGCTCTGATTACAGATACGACTGTTACAAGCAATAGGGATAGATGAGCTCTAGCTTAAGTCAAAAAAGTGGCATGTTGTCATTTTGACTGATACACCTGATAGAGTAGCCACTCTCCAATGCTGAAGGTATACATCTAACGAAAGTGTGCATACAAAACCGACTGATTGAGGTGTTGGGTCTACAGTCTACAGCATGGACTTCCGGATTTTGAATGTGCTCGTATGTGCTCCACGAGGACAGGCTATTGCTTGCGACACTCCGTGGTCCGTTCTGTTCCGCCCCCACAGAAAGCAGGTTACCACGGCGACTCTGGTCAGATTTTCCATGCGGAGTTGTCAGCTGAGATTAGCTCAGCCAGTCCAGACACAGGCCTTGCTGGGCACCAGGCACTCTGACAATGTCCCACGGGGCCGTTTGCATAATTTTAGACATCGGCACCTTAGAGCCATCCAGCAAACATAGCCGCAGTCGAATCACATTTGTGTATAGTGCATCGCACCCCCTTATTACCCCAATCTAGAGTGATGTGTCCTTTTGGGGAGTGCCAAAAAGATCACATCAAAGATATGGCACTGGAAGTAATCAAAAATAACAGTGTGAGCGTGTGTGTCCAGTAAAAAATCATCGTTTCTCTGTCAGATTTTCCTTCCAGGAGTAGGTAACTCACTCTGATGCAAATGGTGAGTTCATAGTTTAAGAGTCACCGATCATAAATAGAGATAATGGGGAACTTTATGAGCCTATGATGAAACCAAAAATGTGGGACATACTGTAAGGCTGATCTCTCTAGCTCTCTCTCTCTCCCTGCCTCCCTCCCTCTCTCTCACTCTCCTTGTATAATCCTGGACCAGATAGTGCCCAGGGTTGATTTACGACTTGTTAATTTAATAGGAGTGGGTCTCTAAGGAGATGTCCCATCTGCCCAAGTCATCCCTTGTCACTAATTGTATCCTCTCTACTGGTTTATGCATCAAGTCACAGGGCCCGGGATGGGAAGAGATTTTAACAGCCCTTTAGAGGCCCATGCACCCATTAGTAACCAATATCCCCGACTGATAGGTGCAAAACAGATGGAAATGAGCATTTTTCTCTATGCTGATTGGCTGCAGCCTGCTCTCCTTGAAAGCAGGGCCTGACAGCTTGTTAGAAGCAGTGGACTGGCGACTACACTGTCCATTGTACTAACAGGCGAGCTTGAAGGAGAATGATAACTGCAAATGACATGACAGACTTTCAGACACTGAACACTAATGGAGAGAACTAATGAGAGGTGGTTAGGTGGGGTGAACCATAGGGTCACATCATGTCTATGTTTTCTTTTTTGCCAAGCCACTGCTTCTGTATGGTAAATAATTGGGCCTTTCTGATAACTTTATAACATCTTAATGGGGACTGAGAAGCATCCATTATGCGTGCACATACTGAATCCTCTCACGAGAATGACTAAGTGAGCATGACGGCTCACATAAAATGAAATGAACGGAAAGAAAATCAGGAGCGGTGCTCACAAACCAAAATAATGGTGTCCTCACGAATAAATAGTTCTTTGTAATTTCATCGCTAAGCAACGGCTTACGTTTCATTCACAGGTACTCAAATGTGAGCATTATGCCTGCGTTGAAATCAAATGTGAGCATTATGCCTGTGTTGTACAGCATGTGTCAGAACTGCTGTTGATTTTCATTCACAAGCTTTAAATGAAAGAGTGTTTAATTTTCTGCCTCAGGAAATTCTGCCTGAATTAGTCTGATATGAGACAGCTACAACGTTTTCAGACATAGAGTTTTTTAAACCTCGTCCTTGGGATGTTTAAGGCTGAGAGAGAGAGAGAGAGAGAGGGAGGGAGAGGGAGGGAGGGAGAGAAAGAAAGAGACAGAGAGACTCAGGTTCTCCTCCTCAACATTATCTTTCCAATCGTCTCAAACTGTATTCCATAATCAGTTGCTTAGTGGGCAATGGTGGGCAATGGCATTTATCTATATAAAATGGACATCCTTCAAGATATATTATTTCAAGATATATGGTCTTCAGACAAAACAGTCATGCAGAAGACCAGCCCGGCCCGCCCAGCAATGCCCAGTTGAAAGTGGATGACAGGAAAGATCAAGCTGTCCTCACATGGATGGGCAGTGAGAGCTGCACCAGAGCAGTTTTCCGGTCTGCTGTGCTGCTCGGCCACGCTGTTGGGTGCAGGGTGGACGCTGGGCTGGGGACGACAGCACAACAGCTTCTGCTATCAAGTGACCAACGATATAGCTTTCCTCCGCTAACACAGAGAACCATCGGGAATACGCTGATTCCAGATGACTGCTATACACACACGCGCGCGAGCACATGCGTGCACGCACGCGCGCGCACACACACACACACACACACACAAACACCAGAGAAGATCTTTGATCCTGAAAGCAGCTGAAAAGTAAGTAAAGTAAGTAAAGTTTATTCATGAAGCACTTTTCTCAGACATGGTCACAAAGTGCCTCACAGAGATGAAGAACAAAGGGTAACGAAGGCAAGGAGAGAGGAGAGGGAAAACATATAATAATTGGATCTACCTCCAACATACCCCCTTAGTTTTCACTTTGGAAAGTGTTTATTTAGCGGTCTAAAGTGTGGGAGCATTGAAATGAATAAATACGAATCCCTCTGAATGCTATAGATAAGAATGTGCCTTCCTGGTCTGGCAAATAAATACTGTATCAACTCAAATTTGGATTTTTTTTCCTTGTGTTTATGTAAAATGCAATGATGGGACCTGGCTTTTGGAGAGAAACCTTAAAGTCTAAAGTCTTCAATCTTTAAATGTCACTGCATCAAACATCTTATTCCCATCTATACTGTATGCTGTAAGAGTGAGATTATGGTGAAAGGGATCAAACTAAAATGACCTCACACCATTAGGAAATGATGAGGGATTGGTGACAAGCTGTGTTATATTTCTAGAATCCGTTTCCAATCACAGATTTTCCAGCAGCCATCTGTAACCTCAATAATAACAGCCTGCTGTCCCTCAGCGCGACATTCAAACCCCCAGGGGCGTGGCAGCGGCAGAATGCTCTTGTGTAAACAATGTCCTCTTCCCTATCTGACCTATGACCCCGGTTCTCGACAGGCAAGCTTCCACGGGTCGTCCTGTGGTCAACACCAATCATTAGAGGGGGGGGGGGGCAGAGTTAAAGAGAAAGCAAGGGAGAGAGGAGGAAGAAGGCCAGAGCAAGAGAGAAAGAGAGAGGGAGAGAGATGAGAGGAACAGATAGAGAGAGAGAGAGAGAGAGAGAGAGAGAGAGAGAGAGAGAGAGAGAGAGAGGAGAGAGAGAGAGAGAGAGGAACAGACAGAGGGTTAGAGAACTCTCTCCCTTGACAAGTCCTTATCTGGTCCCGGGGAGGAGATCCCCAGACTCATGATAAACCTCCAGTAATCACAGAGACCTCTCCTCACTGACCTACCGCACTGCACACACTCTGTCACTGTTACGTCTCCCCAGGGCACCACAGGGTGATGCCTACGTACCCGCAGTTAAACACTGTATGGCAATATACAACATGAATCACAATTTACAACACCACTGTAACATTTATGGCACACAGCAATAAAATGCAATAGACGCATGCGTTCGCAGCGATGCAGCCCACTCTGAGATGAATGGGTAAACAGCCGGCGTAGTCTTCGTGTTGGGATCAGTGTTTCTATGTTTGAAGACGAGAAGTGGAGAGTCTAGGGTGTACCAGCGCCGCCGCCGAACGCCCACTTATCCCTCTGAGGCTCGTCCCTCATAAGCACACACGCATCGCCGTCATCTCAACACTCATTGGCCACGGGGCTGACAGGGCAACATGATTGCAGCTGTCAAAAATGGCGTGCACTCCCAATTTACACGGGGGAGATGTAGCTCACAATGTGCTCTTTTCACTTGACGGGAAGCCTCTCTGGCAACCCCTGCCGCTCTGGCAACCCAGATGCTTCTGACTCCCGTTGTTAGTCCCCTGTGTTCAGACAACCAGAAATGTGCTGCTCTTTATCTATTTGCCTTCTGACAGAGGCGCAGAGGGTCAGGACAAGAGTGGATGAATCGATAGTGTGGGAGTCCATTAAGACGGAGGAGTTGGTGAGTGCACAGCAGAGACAAGCCTGTGTTCGCGCGTGCATGGGTGTTTGCATGCATTTGTGTGTATATATGTGTTTGTGTGTGTGTGTGTGTGTGTGTGTGTGTATGTGTGTGTGTGTGTGTGTGTATGCATGCATTCATGTGTATATGTGTGTGTGTGTGTGTAAAGCCATACAATTTTCAACAACACTTGGTGATTTCTTACTAGTGTGAAAGTGCAAAGAGGCATGCTGTAGCATGCAGATACATAATTCACAGATGGAGGCTGTAGTGCTTATGGTACGGTATACTCACATTGTCTGTTCTGAGCTTTTTGGCTGGGCAGCCCCCATCCACTGGATGTAGCATGTAGTACAGGCGCACTTTGTTGGCATGTTTCCGACTCTATAGAGGGAAGAAGGAGAGAAATATACATGACCATCAGAAACAACGCTGTCTTCATCTACTGCAACGAGGTTACAGCTCATTCACAAGCAGGGCTCATTTCAGTGTTATAGACGTACGATTCCTTGCTCAACAACTCCTTGACATACTGGCTGACATTCCAAGTACAGGGTTATATCAGCCATCTGGAAGCTGCATGTGGCTCTAACCGGCTATAGACCTTGCTAAGCAATGAGAAAAACTGTGAAATCCACTGAAAATGGACGCGATTGATAATTACTTCTCCTTCCACTGATAGGGCAAGAGACCAGTCCCTCAATCCTTCAGCTTTGACAGCAAAGCTTCCGTGGGTGAAGGCGAGAAGAGTGCCAATCGATCGACTTTCCAGTTTATCTGAAAATAATTCCATCTGACTGCGGAGAGACGTGTAGCTAAATTAAAAAGAGAGGGAGGTGAGATGCGGGACTCGCAGGCATTCAGAGTCAGTGAAGTAGATCCTATTGAAAACCTTTCATTACACCTGAAATGGAGGAGAGAGAGGAGACAGACAGAAAGAGAGAGAGAAAAGAGAGTAACAGATAAAGAGAGAAAGACAGTGAGAGAGAGAGAGAGACAGAGGAAGAGAAAGGTTTCATTACCTCAAATGGAGGAGAGAAAGAGAAAGTGAGAGAGAACTAGTGAGAGAGAGAGAGGAATAGAGAAAGACAGAGGGAGAGATACTTTCTCTTGTCACTTATCTTGTTCTGTCAGATGCTCTGTGGTGAGGCGTGATTACACGTGTTCCTGGTTCCCTTCACACTGACATGGAGGAGGACCAATACCCGCTGTCAATTCTGATGGCCAGATGAGTCCAGAGCCAGGGCTATTACAGCATGTCTTTTTCACTGAGAAAGTGTGGAAACTATCTGGCCCGAACGACAGGAAATAAATCAACCATAATTTAGAGGAAACTTTCGATTTTCACAGTAGTTTCCTTGGACAGCATTTTCCTTTTGAGGCCACCTCAATTGCACTCAGGCAGTACATTGGCTTTGCCTCTGGCAACGTGCTGCCCCTTCATAAACCTGGGTTCCTTCAGCCGCAGCGCCTGTGGGGGTGTACCATTAAAAACAACCAACCTGAAGAGACCTTGAGCAAGATTACAAAGGGAATCTTTCAGTGTGCCAGTCATTCACTAGAATCTGCCAACAGTGTGAGAACATTGAGAATAGCTATTCCACTGATGGCATGATTCACTACTGACGGCATGAATCTGCACACACACACACACACACACACACACACACATACACACACACACACACACACACACACACACACACACACACACACACACACACATACACACCTCTCTGCGTCAGTCTCTGAACAACTGAAACAGCTTCATGGTTTTCCTTTAGTTTGTTTGGCAGGGCAAGGTTTGACTATATCAATAGAGCTTGTTCATAGCATAAAATAACCAACTAGCAACATCAGTGATCATAGCTAACTGCATTCCTCCTGAAGTGCCTGTTATATAACACTATGTCCAGACGTAGCAAAGATACAGTGCCCTTCTACCTCGCTGTCACAATTTAGTCCAATCACAAACCCTGAAGTAGGCTGCGCTGTTCTCTGTGTTGTGCCAGGCTGGACCGGACAAGCGGGCCTGTTTGGCTCTCAGCTCTTGAAAGAATCTTTCTCATAGGGGGGTTGAGCTGTCACATCACTGAATGGTGAGGTGGTCGTTAAGTGTTTATCAACCAGCCCCGGGCTCAGGCTGCTCCTCCAAACTGTGGTCGTCTCCCTGGCCTGCTCTGCTGGATGGCACAGAAAGATCCACATTCAGATTCTCTCATCATTAACCATTGACAACAACAGCAGCGGACTCAGGGTGAGTAAGGAGCCTGCTGCATGTGTGTATTTAATACTCAGGGTGGGTGAGGAGAGCTGCATGTTTGTATTTATACTCAGGGTGGATGAGGAGAGCTGCATGTGTGTATTTATACTCAGGGTGTATGAGGAGACTGCTGCATGTGTGTATTTATACTCAGGGTGGATGAGGAGAGCTGCATGTGTGTATTTATTACTCAGGGTGGGTGAGGAGAGCTGCATGTGTGTATTTAATACTCAGGGTGGATGAGGAGAGCTGCATGTGTGTATTTATTACTCAGGGTGGGTGAGGAGAGCTGCATGTGTGTATTTATACTCAGGGTGGGTGAGGAGAGCTGCATGTGTGTATTTATACTCAGGGTGGATGAGGAGAGCTGCATGTGTGTATTTATACTCAGGGTGTATGAGGAGACTGCTGCATGTGTGTATTTATACTCAGGGTGGATGAGGAGAGCTGCATGTGTGTATTTATTACTCAGGGTGGGTGAGGAGAGCTGCATGTGTGTATTTAATACTCAGGGTGGGTGAGGAGAGCTGCATGTGTGTATTTAATACTCAGGGTGGGTGAGGAGAGCTGCATGTGTGTATTTAATACTCAGGGTGGGTGAGGAGAGCTGCATGTGTGTATTTATACTCAGGGTGGATGAGGAGAGCTGCATGTGTGTATTTATACTCAGGGTGTATGAGGAGACTGCTGCATGTGTGTATTTATACTCAGGGTGGATGAGGAGAGCTGCATGTGTGTATTTAATACTCAGGGTGGGTGAGGAGAGCTGCATGTGTGTATTTATTACTCAGGGTGGGTGAGGAGAGCTGCATGTGTGTATTTTTGTGTGGGATACACATCAGGACTGAAGAGAACAATACAGTAGCCTTGCTGGGGAGGATCGCATTTAGAGGGTACACACAGTAGACTATAGTATATCACAACTTGGACTGCTTCACAAATCATTGGTTACCTAAGGCCAGCCCAACCTGGGGTCCGGGCCGCCCTTAGGGGGGCGCCAGGCCTCAGATAAATTGAGACCTCAATATCATAAGTTAGCTACACAAATATTTGTGAAAGAATCATGTCATTGACATGTCACACAGCATATATAAATCCAGCAAATTAATCGGAGACTCCGAATCGCGTCAACATTGACGGTACTGCTAAGTTGTCGAAGCGCTTCATTGTACCCTAACTTACACCTTATGGCACCCCCCCCCCTCCCGGCATTGTGAACGTCCAGTGTGTGTCGACCTCCATAGGACGTAGACTGGACGTTCACAACGACTGGGGGGGCAAATTCCATCAGGTCGAAGTTAGGGGGGCTCTAGGAAATAAAGGTTGGGAACCACTGACCTACAGTAATACCTTCTACCACATATAACATGTAATTGCATCAATGGCCCATTGATTCCTAAATACTGGCTGTATGCTAACAAGTTCACAGATCATTGTGTGGAAAATGGAAACAAATCACCATTTACAGAGCAACAAATCCTTATTTAGAGAGCAGACGGTAAAGAGAGAAAACCATCTAGTCAGCTGTATCACCTTAGTTTAGTTGTTTTTACCATCCCCCAAATTCTTTTTTGTATTCGCAGTGTCCTTGTATTTGCTTCACATAACCAATGTGGGTGTATATTGTATGTGTTTGTGCCTGCTTGTGTGTGGGTGTATCGGTGTGTGTGTGTCTGTGTGTGTGTGTGTGTGTGTAAATGTGCACGGACATGCGTGTTCATGGCTGTGTGTATGTGTGTGTGTGTGTGTGTGTGTGTGTGTGATGGGGTGTGTGATTAATTAGACACCATGCAGTCCCAGCTGTTCCCTGAAAAGGATGGCTGGGAGAACATGTCATCAGGCCGCATAGGGTGGTTTCTATTTAGCCTCACACTTTGCATCCATTCACATCCGTTCTCTACTCTTGTGATCATGTGTCCACCCTGCCTGACGTTTACCTTACAGTACGATTGATTCAAAGATGCTTTCTGCTTGGCTGAATAAACTACTGCAATTGCTGCAAGGAGGAGTCTGAATTGTGATATCTACTGTAGATGTCAACAAGGACCCGAGGGACTCAGCTTAAACCAAACACCGTGTTGACATTTATTTGTTGACATACATTTGCGTTCGATCAACACCAACCCCTCCCGTTCTCATTTTATTTTCAAGAGTTAAGTCTCCATTCGAGGCCTCAGACGATGAAGATGTACAGTATGCAGTACATTTGAAAATATCTGTCATTAGCCTGTACATACAGTAATCTGTCTTTAGAGCTCAAACACATCCAGACTGACTGATGGTGGCTGAGTGGGCTTTCATAGAAAAAGTCAAACCCCACATGGCAGGAGCTGGTACATTTTCCAGTCTGAAAGATCACTAAGCATGGAGGCTGCCCTCCCCAAAGACACTTGACAGAATGCTGTCACAAAACTAGGCCAGGCGCTCTACAACTCCCACTAAAGAAAAACGCAGAACAGTGGTGCATGTCATCTGCCTTGAGCAAAAACCCACAGAGATAAAAAAAATAAAAAAAAATAGCACAAGCATCTCACGTTAGAAGGAAGGAAGGAAGGAAGCACCACCTTGCTGGTGTTCCATCCACAGAAGGTGACACGAGGTGACATACTGAAAGGCAGACGCGTTTTCATGTACTTGGATATGAGCCTTGAACGTGTGGCGCTGACACTCAAGCTGAGAGCGTCGCCGACGAAGCAGCGGAAAGAAATGGAACATAGAACCATGAGACACCATGGTGAAAAAGCGATAGGTATACCCAACATAAATGCCTAACCTTCACATGTACAGACGAGCAATGTCCTTGTAAACAAAATGATGCTGTGTACTGTACCTGTCTGCCTGCCTACCTGCCTGTCTGTCTCCCAGTGTCTCCCTGTCTGTCTGATCAATATCTGAGAGCCAAAACACAATTTCCCGAAACAGTGAGCATGACTTGAAAGTCAGTGTGGAAGCCAATGGCTTGATAGGGTTTTGTATTAGGTAAACACTGGAGCAAGCCAAGCCTCTGAAGGATAGATCTAAGAGGTCCTGCATTAAAAATGCTGCATGCAACTTAAAAAAAACGACTGCCTATTATGCCTTGTTCATATTCCCAATGGCTTCAAAAGACTTTGTTCTGCCCATTAGCAGTTTGGGTATTTATGGGATTTGTTTGGGAGTGATTACCTTTGGGGGCTCACTGACATGTTATCAGCAAAGAAACTGGCAGGAATTACAAATTGGCGAATGCTTTCTTCTTTTGCTCTTTAATCAAGAAGTTCCTCCAAACCAAACTTTGTAACCACCCATTAGGCTACTTGATTAGAGCCCACAAAGTATGTTAATGTGACAAAATGTTGGGTCTGTTCCATGTTCCGCATGGATGGATTGGACATCATTTCACTCTATTTGTGAAAAAATGATTGCACCGAGAGAACAAAGTCAGTTTTGCTGGCCACCCAAAGGTTTTTTAATTTAGAGGGTATTTGTGTCTGATAGAACTGAACACACAGAGGGGGCTGGGTTCATTATACATTCAAATGAAAATCTAGATGTCAACGGCCTGAGATTATGAACTGAGTCAGAATTAATTAAATCTTGCGTGGGAACTGGATCTTATGCTATTTCAGTTGGGTTCTCTTCACCAGCCGTCAGAACGATTTGCGGCCTGGACTAACATGTTACATCTTCACTCAACATATACTGTATATCAACCGTCTCAATTACCCGATATACTGTACAGTATCAACACCTCTTCACCAGCAGTGGCATTTCTAAGGGTTGACTCACAATTGATCTTACAGGACTATTGCTATAAATAAAAGCTATAGCCTCTAGTGTCCCCTGGGGATACAGAGAAAACAAACTCAAATTACAGATAAATAGATACTATGGATATATACAGTAAAACATGTATTTATCCCTGAGGTGAAATTGTTGTAATACAACAGTAAGGACAACAAAAAGGCAGAAACAGGGACCAAGATGAGGTACACAAAATATACAAAAATATAACAACAATGTCTATAAACTCAAGCGGTACAGGAGTGCAATACCTACTGTACAGTGTCAGTCAAATCAAATAAGGAAAATGTCAAAGTCAACTTTATTTATATAGCACTGTTCATACAAGTAAATGTAGCACACAGTGCTGTACAGAATAAATAAAAACAGTTCGTCTATGTTGCTAAATAATAAGTGAATAAATTACTGAGTAAGTGATGAAATCTCAAAATCCTCCTCAAAATCGTCTCCTCAAATCTAATACACAAACAATTCAGGACAAGGGAGAATCTTATTGAGGTACAGAGATGTCAGCTTTGGTGAAACCCTCTCTTTATGACAACATGGTTAAGAGCATCGCAATTATCTGCTGTTTGTCCATCATTCAGCACGCATCATAGAGCCAGAGGAATCCCCAGGGGGACTCATCACTTTCCATGTTCATTTCTTGAGAGGCCCTTGTACTCCAGAGGATAAGGGGCCTTCAAAAGTGGATTCTTATTCCATAGAGGACATTGAAACATACTGCAAATCAACATTTCAACAATTATGAATTACCGGGGGGGAACCCACATTTTCATTCTGTTGTCAGCAAAATAAATGCCATAAATATTCCCACCTCATTATACCCAGAGCCTTGTGAAGCACGTACAGTAATGGGTGATAAATGGGCTTCCTGTACACATCCCTCCCATACATGCATGCATGTACACTCCAGTATGTCTCAGCTATCAAAGAGGGAACGAGACAGTCTGATGTAGTGCTACAATTAGAAGGCATCACAGGTTAATGATACGTGAGAAGTACAGTAATTAACGGAGGTCTGGGAATCCAGCTTCTTCTTTTGTCTGAGAAATACACTCACGTCGTGACAGCTTGAGACAAACAGGGGACAAATGAGGGTCCAGAGAAACAAATCTCCTTGGCTTTTCGCTTCTAAGCAAACTCTGCCAATCTCTCTCCATCATCATTGTGATATTAAAGTCACACTTCGGTGGAATTCTTCTGCTGTAAAACGTATTGCTCATTATCTGTCCGGTAATTTCAAACACAGATCGAATCAGCCTTGATGATAATCTGCTTACTAATGATATCTGCATATTGTGGTACATCCTCCAGAGGATGTGCCACAATATGCAATAATTATTTATAGAAACCCTCTATGGCCTCTACTGTATGCTGAATGTCAATAATGGCACTCAACCACAGTGAGGCCACTAATCCTCCCCCCTAGAATCAATAGTCAAAGGTCACCCACAGGATGCATGGGAGATGCAGATTAGCTTGTTAATAAGCAAGATACCGTCTTATCCCCATGAGCCATGCTTTGACGGAGAGCAGTTGGAGACCTTTGAAGGGCCTAGTCAAGACTTGAGGGATTTGCGACTGCTGTACTTGTCAGCACAGCACACAGACCACTAGACTCATGAGTCAGTCTCTGACCGCGGCAAGACATTCATCCAGGTTTTGTTGCTAAAAGTGGGTGGAAACAATTTGAGAGATTTAAAAAAATCTGCCATTGCAGCACCAACCCAACGTCTTTAGGGCGGTCCTTCCTAATGGGGCGGAGAATGTTTGGTTTTGTTTGGTTTTGATTCTCCACTCCAGTTTGTCTGGAGGACATCATTTCCGGTAAGGCGGGTCCTTCACTCTATTGGAGATGTAGCCAGTGGCTCTGATTGGTAGCGTGGGTTTTCGGCAATGTTTTAGTGACAATTTTCAATGGAGATGTCTGGCATCGCAAGACTAACAGACCACTAACAAAGGCTGTAACTGCTCTCAAAACCAACTCAAAACGAACCTCAGTTTCTGGCTGAAGATACGACCTGCAAGTCCCAAGACTGTCATCTAATCAGCATCCCACAGACAAGTCCACTCCACTGGTTTTGTAGGTCCTTCCTCCTTGCATAATAGGTTGAGGCACACAGTACAGTATGTTACATCAAATTGCTTCTAATAGGCATTACTGTACATTCACCCTCAGTGACATTTGTGAAGTCTGCGAGGGTGACGATGACCTCAAGGACAGCGAGAGCGGGCCACTGCGGTCTGGAACTGGGCCATGGTAATCATGCGACATGTGCCTCCAGTGGGAGCAGGCACATAGGGCATGATTACCAGTGAGCCCTTGAGGGCTGATGGTATCGTCCATAGCTGAGTTTAGACATTCAGCCCTCTGGTCTCTCCACTCTCCATCTTCCTGTTTCATACATATTCAGGAGCCAGGAACGCTGCACGTGGCAACCCAGTGAACAAAACACACAGGCCGGGGGGCGAGGAAGCTCAGAGAGACGCCGCTTACTCATGCAGCGAGAAAAATCTATATGCGTGGAGGGTAGGAGGGAAAACGATGGGCGGAACATCAAAACAACGTTCCGCTGGATATAAATGTTAGCATCAAAAGGACAGAACCAATTGATTAGTCTGTATGGTTGGGTTCATTTTAGTTGGTAAACGGCGTCGCCTTCCACAGGTAACAGTTAAATCCCTTGATTGGTCACGTTTCTTCATGTGATACTGCACTAGATTTTACCGCCAGTGATGATTAGCTTTCAGCTTAGCGAGCTCATTAATATTTTAGGCTTTGGATTGGGGATTTAATGTATCAGGCCAACAGGTGTGTCAGCCCACTGACTCCACTGACACGCTGCAGTCCTGTGATTAACTCTGAAAAGCTGTTCAGTCCCTCAACGTTTTCTACAGTACATCCTCTTTTCTTCTAGTCAGGGGAGGTGCTGCCATTGCAATCCCTAGTGAGTGGGTGTGTCTAAGCACATTGGCGGTGGGACAGAAAGTGCATTCGCAAGCTCTGCGTCGATGCACTGTACACAAGACCAGCAAGATAACGAGAAGCAATTCTGAAAGATCCAGAGAGGACAAAAGAGTGAGATCAAATGAAGTCACCTTGTCACATTCTGTAATGAGGGAAGCCAAATTGGCCCAACAATGGCGCTGAATACAGCCACTGCTAGTAAGACAATACAAAAACAATGCGATTCTTGTTATTGTGCAGCGGAAACAAATGAATAAACGGTGAATAGGGTGGATGGAGTGTGAATATAGTGGATGGAGTGTGCCCCTCCAAAATGGGATGTCTAGAATACAGCAGCTGTGCGATGCTGCCCCAAGGCTGGCACTATGCAAAACAAGGAACAGTCTAAGAACTGCTGACAAATACCAGTTGACAGGCAGGCTCCCCAGATCTGGAAAATTTGATTATTCTGACTAAGGCACTGAAATACATACGAGATAGATAGGACTGCAGTGCAAAGGGCCACCGTTCCAAATTACAAAATGTATTTTCTTTGATCAAATTAGTAATGCTGCCTAATCGACTGAGAGTATTAGTAATCAAATGTGTTGGTCTGAGAACAGTCAAAATTGATTATCTGATGGCAGATACCTTGAGCATAAGCTGGATTTGTTCTGAAAAGGCTGTCAGCAGTGCGTTACTAAAGAATAGGGAGAATTGCAACATAATATAGCGTTCAGTATGACCTTCAACTTGTGGTACAGTACAGCTGTACCTCTGAATGACAAATCCAAACCCTGTACATTACAGGGCAATCGATACATAGATAAATGTGACCTAGCGAAGTAAATGATTCTTTGAACAGTGGACCAGACCTCTATGATCCTCTCTACATCTGAGCAACGGCTTTGATGTGTGTGAAGAAGGGATTAAAAGCTCAAAGCAGCGAAGTAATTATGTCTGCAGTCTCAACTGAAAAAGGAGCCTGGCCTAAAGGTCTGATTTCTTTTGCGTTGTCAACTTTGATCAACTTCAGTATACAGGATCCAACTAAGGGAAGTAACCAAAAATCATTTTTATGAATTGAACAGCCCCTCAACAGTGAGAAGTGCCAAGTTGGAGAAAAAAAAACTACAAAATTGGACTGAAGGAAAGCACAGTCCCATACATGGATTGAAAGTTTAAATGCAGCATCAATGATATACTGATTACTGACTGGTCTGTCTTCCAAAAAATGAGAAGAGAGCAACTCAGGACTACACTACACATGTCTCTAGAGACAGGACAAGAGACACTGTCTGGAGGACAGGACACAGACCAAGACACTCTGTCTGGAGGACAGGTTTTTACCCCTGGGCAGTGGCGGTTCTAGAGGGTGGCAAGGGGTGGCATTTGCCACCCCTGAAACCCCAGTTGCTGCCCTATTTGTATGGGGGAGATAATTTCTGCTGCCCCCAGCTGGAAACCCTGCCACCCTTTTACCACTCCAGCTAAAACTTTCTAGAACCGATACTGCCCCCCGGGCAGGCCTCTAGCTAGCTGCTGTTGCCACTATGCCCCAAAACACATCCTGAAGCATTAGTCACTGATTCTCCCCATCTGCAGAAGCACATAACAGGCCAAATTATAAAGTTGCCTGCTCACAACGCAGTAACCAATAACCATAGCAAAATAAATATTTAATACGGGCAGGGTAGAACTTCTTCCTGTTGACAGCGATGCTGTCCTAAGCAGATTCCTGCTGCCAGTTCAGATTACTCCCGTCCTGGTCATAATGACCTCCTCCTGTAACTCACCTCCTCATACTGTAGAAACACAAGAGACACCAGTCTCTTCAGTCTCATCGGAAAGACGGTTTCATCGAAAGAGGTTAAAATGATTAGACATACGAGATCAAGATAAAGAAAGAACATCAAGCCCTTGCTGTAATTTATTTTATGACACGTCTGAGAGTGACCCGTCTAAAGACAGTGACCGGTTATGTGGACGAGGCACTGTTATAAATACTTAAACCATACCAAGTAGTCTCATATGAGACCTTTCAACTCCTATTATTCAATATGTCCAGCACTGTGGGCCCTGTAGTCAGACAGGCTGGCCGTCTAACTCTGACTGACAGTGAGTGAAGGGTAGCATGTGCAGGGATAGAGGGTTACCTACACATCCCCATAGCTTGATGGACAAAGATGCACTGCAGTGCTACAGAACACTTGCTGGAGAAAGACAGTTGTGGGGAGTTGAATAGGGCAGGCCAGCCCGGGCTGTTCATCAGCACCTAATTAAAGAATTGAGAATAATTGGGTTCAACTAGGTGAGTCGTGCTTATTGACATTTCTAAACTGCAGCGCTTTGCTTTTTGTTTGTGGGGGGTTAAGAGTCTCTGCTGGTTGACGGAGGAGAAACCAAATTGATCTTAACTGTAACTAAAAATGATTGGATTCCTGAGGTAAACCAGAGGGGGATTGAGCGGACCTCCAGAGTCGACCTCCTCACCTCGTAGTGGGCCACCCTCTGGGACTCAGAGATGAGCTGAGCGCTGCACACTTTGCAGTAGCTGTCTGTGAAAAGCCCTTGGTCCACTTCTGTAGACTTCATCTGCGGAAGAGAGACAAACAACGGTTAAGGGATTAGATCATCTGCAAACAAGGACATCAACATGACATGCTAAAACAAAACAGTACCGTCAACCAGGATTATTATCCTGCGCTTCAATACTTCACATGCAATATTGAGAGGTAATGTAGCAAGTAAAGTGTAATGTAATTTCATAGTTTGATAGTGGTTTAATCAATATTTAAACCTATCAAGCACTCACTGCTAGCAACAAATGCGGAGCAGGTTGTTCTTGCAATGAGTCATAACAGAACGAAATGCCAAATCAATAATCTCTTATTTCAGGTATCAACAGAGCTTTAGCATCATGGCAAATCAACTGTTGTGAAAGTCAAAACCATTTCTGTCAAACTGATTGAATAAACTCAAAGTAGTACTGACATTGTCTGTCTATCTAGGCAATGCCAAGAAATAAATCACATGGAGAGACTCAAAGGGGGAATAGTAATAGGAGGCGCAATCTGGAGAGAGACTCGGGTGGGATGCTCCTCCACCCATTCAATCGAGGGGTCTTTCTGTCTGTCAGAATCATTCCTGCACTTTATTACTCTTACAGCCCAGCTTCCATTAGAGATTCACAATTCATATTTGGGAGCACTCATCCTCAACTCAGCCTGTCTTCATCAGGAGCAGCATGACCAATGAGCACAGGATCACATTAAAGTCAGTTCTTTTAAAGCACTGCACCGTCAAAGCATTATAATACTGTAGAGGCTCTTTGCAAATATAAGACTGGAGGTACTAAGGAAACAATGATTTAAAACCTATACAGTTCCTTCAAATTGAACCAACGAATAATACGATTAAAAAAGGGAATGACAATTTATTATTCACAACAATCAATATGCACTAATGGACAATGATGATGCACTGTGACCTGTGAGTATGAGTTCTGCAGCAAAGCTTTTCAGAGGAATGAGGAATGGAACAGAATTGGATGAGCACCATGCATGGGCTTCACTGCTTCTCATTGGACAGAATATTGACAAACTGGCCTTGATAGGCCGATCACAGAGGCCGGTCTGCTGGAGTCAGCTGGTGTCACCAGCAAAGCTCATCCTATACTGTAACTACCAGGCCCCCAGGATTCGAAATCTAAAGTGAAGCCCTATAGGACCGCGCCATCTTTGAAAAAAACGTGTCATTGATACCTTTGACATGTGCAGTCAAAGGTATCAATGACGTGTTTTTTTCAAAGATGGCGCAGCCCTATAGGGCCTCACTTTCTCGAGCAGTCAGTGAATGGAGTGACCCTATCCAGTTCTATTAATACATCCATGGTAACTACACACAAACAACCATGATGTACACACCCAGGGGCGGGAATCCTGGGGGGGTCAGGGGGGACATGTCCCCCCCAATATTTGAGATCATTAAAATTGTCCCCCCCCCAATATTTAGTTTTGGGTAGTGGCATTCAGATGACCATACAGCCACGTAGGAAGATGTCCCCGCCAAAAAATACTCTTGCAAAATTTCAATGTAAATCCCCCCCCCAAAGTTGGATACAGATCCGCGCCACTGTCCACACCCACTTCAAATCACTGTATCTTTGAAATACTTTGATGTACTGCATGGCATCACATTACGATTTGTATTTCTACTATAAAGCTGGATACATTCAGCAGTAGACTTTCAGAAGGAAATGTTAATCCAGTAGATTTATCGATCCAGTTTAGTTCCATCATGGAGGAATAGGTATTATAGAGGCATTATGTACCTACTGACCCACAGGAAATATCAAGACAGTGCACATGGTAATGAAAGCTTTTGAAGGCCAACATACGGTTTACTTTCATCCATTTTCTACTCTCGATGTGTGAATAAAACATGAGCTTCGGGGACCCAGCCAGTTCTCACACGTTATTGGTTTCTGTTGCCTAGAGAAGCAGGTGAGGCTGACTAAAAGAAAGATAACATCTAGTGATGAGTGAGAGATGTGTTACAGCGAGATCAGATTCCGGCGTGTGTTGGAGATGTTTTCAACTTCAAGCAACAGACTTTGAAGATTCAGATTACATCTTGGCCTTTCCCACGGGTAATCTTGTCCCTTGACTTGAAGATTTCTCTCTTGTTCATAAGATAATTGTTTTGGCACTAATATTGTAATTTTCAAACACTATGTTCTTTAAATATATTGTGTGTGGGGGAAAAAAATACATAATTGTATTTCTCCACTGGTTTATGTTTTGCAGTACATCGCTTGAATAATCTGAACGAGCCTCTGGATTCTTCCATTTGAATGATCCTGCAAAAGCAGCCCTACACAAGTGAATGTGTTCCAGACAGAATTGTCACCTTTGGCAGTTTGTGTCACTTGTGTCATTGTTCCTGAAAATAATGTGACCTTGACCAATGAGTTTCAGAGGGTGGCACTCAAAGCCTCTGAGTGGACAGTGGCATTCACGACCCCAAGGGCACGGCCAGGGTGACGCGACGAGGATGAAGCCTGTCACATCCCAGAGTGTCTGCAGCACCATGGACACAGGAGGGGGAGGAGAGAGAGGGAGAGAAGGATGGACAGAGAGAGGGAGAAAGAAAGGGATGGAGAGAGAGACAGAGACTGAGGGAGAGAGAAAGGGATGGAAAGAGAAAGGGATAGAGAGGGAGAGAGAGAAAGAGGGATATAGATAGATAGATAGATAGATAGATAGATAGATAGATAGATAGATAGACAGATAGACAGACAGACAGACAGACAGACAGACAGACAGACAGACAGACAGACAGACAGACAGACAGACAGACAGACAGACAGACAGACAGACAGACAGACAGGCACTTTATTTATCCCTGAGGATAAATAGTATTGTAGAAAGGGACGGAAAGAGAAATAGAAAGGAAAAGGAATGAAGGGAGAGAGAGAGAGAGAGAGAGAGAGAATAAATAAATCAGTGCAGCATCCTTGGTCTTTTAATCTGGCTGGGAGCAGCATGATTTCCCTGGTCAGAGACAGTGCAAATTCCACAGGACAAACACCGTAAATGAGGTCTTTAAGAGCTCTATCTGCCTCCCTCAGCCCTCACTGCCCACAGCCTGTCTCGGCTAAGGCACATAGATACTGAAGATTAATAATGGATCAGTCTGAACACCAGTTACCAGAGGTGGAGAAGAGGTCCTCACTGTCGGCCACAGAGACCCAACCTTCCCGACACTGACCCTGTCCTTGTCCGCCAGCATTAGCATCATATAATACCTATGGTGCAGGCCCCGGAACAGGGCCAAAATCTGTTATTGAGTGAGAGAGCACCCAGTGTTCACGCAATTAGCATGTTCCACTTCTCCCCTCCTCGACAATCAATTCATTAAGTCGATGGATTTTCCTGTCAGATACAGAGCTATAATTGCAGTAGGTCTCCTAAATGAGATGCCGAATAATATTAATTTTAATCCCCCATAATTAGTTAAGGGAGATATCTCTATCTCAAGCCAATGTGTGGTACTTGGCTTGATACAGCTAGTCAATATCTGACCACAGCAGCTGCCGCTCTCAACATCATTAGGGCTACCTCTGTGCAGTTCTGCACAGAAAGCTTATTTGACAGGGTATTGCCAATTTAGGGAGTGCAGGTTCGGAGCAAGAGCAAGGCAGTGCTGAGTTTCAGCTTCTCCAAGCCCGATTGCCTTGTGCCGACAATCAAATTAGCACTCTCAGCCTCTCACCCCCATTCAACACTGTTTACCGACAGACGCTGACTGTGACGGCCTGGCAGGAAATCAGCTGGAGCGGGCCGTGGCGCTCAGACAGAGGGAGGGAGGGAAGGAGGGAGGGAGGGAGGAGGGCAGCACGGAGATTGCAGAGAGGTCAGTGTGGTGGGCGACCGGCAGATGTTCAGGCTATTAAGGGTCAGTTGTAATTCGTTAGGTGAAGGTATTCATCTGTGATGCTGGACAGGAGCCAATGCAGACATGTGCAGGAGTCACACCGGGCCGTCGTCAAGGTGACCCTTTGGCTGAGGAAAGGTATGACTCGCTCGTCAGCTCCTGGGGGGAGGTTAGGCAGTGCCAAAATGACAGGCTTGGATGTCATGAAGATCAACATAAAAGTAGAAAACAAGGGTTTTGGTGTTTGTTTTTAAATGAGTAATGAGTTGAACAAGTGGATTTAAAAACTAGCCAACATTAGCCTTGTGAGACCATCCTGATCTCGCAAGCTCACATCCTATTTCTCACGCAGATCAGTCTGGCAAGGCTCAGCATAAATCTGTTTGTTAATTGCAAGTAAATTGCAAAATTAACTTGTACACTTGTAAGCTCGTTGTTGAAAGCGTAGAGGTGGTGGGCGGGTGTAGTGAATGATTGAGTGCAGTGCTTGACCAATCACAAGAGAGGATAGAAGCTTTTCGCGGAGAAAAAAGAGATCAGCCTACTCCAACAGCCCTGTCCTGAACGTTAACGGCCAAGGTAGCTATGCTTTCTGATATATCAGCCACCATTATACCAGTTTATTTCTAGGCTCTTGCTTCATGAAAGGTAGCTAGCTAGCTACCTACCTTTCAGGAAGCAAGAGCCTGGAGATAAACTTCACTAAAAAACAGTATTGTATACAAATACAGTATTTGTATTTGTGAGAAAATATTCTACAGGTGTGCAACTTTTCCTCTGTGACTACGAATTTACTGTTACACGTGTGGCTATTTTCTACAACTACGAATTTACTGTTACACATGTGTGGCTATTTTCTACACCTAAAGATTTACTGCTCCCTTGAGCACATGTAGCCTACTCCAATGTGACGTTTCGAGCTACTGCCTCTTCTTTAGACATAATCACCTGCGAAGTATTTTTGAAAGAACCTCCCTTTTTCCAAACAGTTTCCAACTACGCCTTCCCAGATGGTTGTGTGGAACAAAAGTCAAAACTGCCCTGCATCCAAAGCATTCAGAAGGTGTCTTGGTCATCAGTGAATCTTTGGACCAAGAGATATGATGAAAACAGTTCACAGTGCATTTGTTCAAAGTATTTAGCATTTACATAATTTAAAAGTTTAGTAGGCTACAGTACAACTGTTTGGATCCTTTAGTTTTTGACAAACTTTTAAAATAACAAGAAATTTATTTTATTTCAAAGGCTTAAAAAAGTATTTGCCAATGAATAAAAGTGAGTCACATTAATAGTTGGACTGCAGTGACCAAAAGATTATGTGATACAGATTCTGCAGTGGTGAAAGGTGAACATGTCTTTGGCTTGAAGGCAGAATGGTTTCGAATTATTTTACAGGAAAAGACAAATTCTCTCCCTCTCTTTCTCTGCCAGGTCCTAATTAGTAGGACCTATGTCCAAATTAAAACTGAATGAGGAATGAAGATATTTCAGCAGCACTATGGGAATTAGCCCAACACCATTCAAGATGCGCCTCAAACAACACATACAGGGTATGGAGGGTAGAAGAGGAAAAAACATTCCAGAGGGAAGGCATTTCCGAAATCCAACTTCATGAGTGTTCAAAAGCGATACAGGCTGCAAGCAACGCACTGGCCGGGCTGCTCTGGATGTCCTCCAGTACATCCCAGCTGAGCTAATTACTATTGCCTGCAGGCAGCCATTTGATGGCAGTACATCAGAGCACTAGAAGACTCCGGAATGAGAGGGAAGGGACTGACAAGGATGGCAGCCTATCCTAATCAGATAGATTTAGCATTGACAGTGAGTGTACACTCTGCTGTCACAACTCCCCTGTCAACCCCCTCCCCCCAAAAAAACAACAACAACAACAACAACAACAACAACTCTTGGCTCTAAAAACAGAATCCTTCCATGATGCTCAAAGGACAGACAGCAGAACAAGAACAATTAAGTCAAAATAACGTATGGTGGTGGGAGCACATTACTTTTCTGCACACAGAGAGCCTGGGTTTCTTAAAGGAGATTGGGTTTTAGACTTCTAAAATAAGTACTGTAACCCTTGTTTGAATTTGGCAAATGTGCAAAATCTCTCTCTGATAGCAATGTACATTAAACAGACTTCAACCTTTTCATCGAAAATATGTAATGTTAAGTTAAAAGCAAAGCCAAATAGTCGCCTCTTTTCTCTTATGAACGAGGAGGACAACCTGATGAGGGTCATACGACCGAAATGAGTAGAATAAATTGATTGACTGCAAGTGAAGAAGACAGTGTGCGAGAGTTCTTTCTCTCTACTAAAGTTGACCATTGGTTCTCTCTGACACACCCGTCATGCTACAGAAGAAAAGTTCTACTCTTGAATTAGTAATTACAGGACCTGAGGGGTCTTTAACCAACCACACAGTGACACAGTACACACAGTTGAGTGGCGACACAGCACACAACACACACACAATTCTCCTATGAAAGAGAACATACTGTTGTATTGTGGAACCCTTCCAAGGCGAGAAGACCCTCAGCAATAATGTACAGCACAGGCCTATTTAATTGAGAATTACAATCCCACTATGTCTAGCAGGGTGTTTCACATTTTATGTGATGCTCATCTTCTCCTCTTCTCATGTTATGACTAATAAAATAGACAATTAATTATAACGTATAATTAGGGATGCACCGATTGCAAAATTCTGGGCCGATAGCGATGCTTAAAATAACGATCCGGCCGATGTCCAATGCCGTATTTTATTTTTATTCCCCCTTTTGTGCCAGGAAAACAAAGAAATAAGGTGTTTGGTTCCAAAACGCCAATTTTTATTTCACTTTAATTTGACAGCAAACTACAAGTGCATTTGCGGCGTTACGTCACGGATCTTCTCCGAATCGGCAGCTGGGTAGGCTATGTTTTGCAACAAAAAAAGCCGTAATTGTTGCGACATAACATCGGCCACTACATCGGTGAATGTCATTTTATTTGCCGATGGGCCGATGGCAGTCAACAAGGCCAACATCGGCTGATGCCGATGTTCGGCCGATGCATCGGTGCATCCCTACTTATGATTAATTATAACATGGCACTATGCACTGTATGATGTGGACTATGAGAGAGAGAGAGAGGGCTGGGTTGTTTTTGATATATATATATATATATATATATATATATATATACAGGTGCATCTCAGAAAATTACAATATTGTGGAAAGTTCATTATTTTCCATAATTTAAATCAAAAGTAAAACTGTGTGTGTGTGTGTGTGTGTGTGTGTGTGTTTTGTATGTATGCCAAAGTGCTGTACAGGTACAGGTTCTCTCCTTACTGCTTAATTATACAGTTGTATTTAGTAAGCAGGCCCTTGAGCCCTTGAGAAGTGCAGCAGACCACTCCACTTCTCAATCCCAGATGAGCTTACTGAGTCAGACTCTAGCCTTTATCAGCATAATAAATTGCCTTGTGAGTGGGCACTCGGTATGTAACCGAGTTGAATTGGTTGAACTCAGTAAACTGTAAATACCGACATCCTGCCCCATCAAATTACTACTGTTCTTTTCAAAGGCGTAGCTGGTAGCGGTGTTTATGAGAGGTGGTCACGTGTGTCCGTAAGTCAGAGGACTCGAGATCGAACCCAGCATGGGGCAAGTGAGGATGGAAGCGATACCGACGAACGACGCAGTGACCTGTAAGGCATATCATCAGTGTTGACACATACGCATGATGAAGCAACCCTCTTAAAAACCTTGGGAACAAGTCATCTATTGAAAATGAATGAGACTGAGGTTGCAAGGTGCTTGAGGCCTTGGCCCAAGCTACAGTACACAGTAGGAAGGAAAGGAGACCAGACATGGGAGGCAAGACCAGCAAAAGGAGTACATCTCAGCTACGGTCCGAGCCGGTGAGAGCAGCTGCTTTGGCTCCATACCCAAGTTTAAGCTGTGTTGATCATGTGTTTGTTGGTCCACTATCAGCAGTAGCAGCAGCAGCAGTATTAGCAGCAGCAGCTATTGTCCAGCTGGTACTCAGGGGCCACCAAGGCCTGGACATGTAGTGGAGCTCCCAGGGGACCATAGTAACCAGGCCAGCTGAGAGAGGCAGCATGCTGACGCACCCCTCATCCCACAGCACACTGCGGCCCTGCCGCCTCCCTCAACAGCTCTGCATCGCCTTAAAACTGGTATCTGTCAAGGTATGCCCCCCTCCCCCCACTCTAGGTGGAATGTGCTCTGCAATACAGAGCCTCATGAATTGCCGTGGTCCCACATGACATGGTGTGACTCTCTACTGTATCACTGGATGCCTGCGCCTAAGAAAAAACAATCAGGCTGGTGTTCAGCCACTGGAATCATTAAGGTCAAGTTGAATTTGTGCGAGTATTGAATAGTGACACCGGCAATCTCAATCACATCAATTTCTCTCCATCCATAGAGGATTCAAATTCTAAGGGGGAGTAATTATATTTGCCTTATTCTTGCACTAGTTATACAATTAGACATGCAAGAAGACAAGCAGAAATTATCCATAATTGAACAAGATATAAAGGACTCTCATTAAAGCAATAGCCCATCATTGTTGGACAATGCATTTCCTAATCAACATGTGGATTGTAGGCATTTGTGTTTATGGTTAAGGAGCCATACTGGATGTGGAGGTGTGGACTGTTTAGTAAGGACAGTGGAGTGTCAGTTTCCACTTCTGTATGTATTCAACTTTTCAAGGAGTGTGGCATAACTCAAGGTCACTGCAATACAGAATACTTTGGAGAGTTTCAAGTGAGGAAAGATTGTGGTTCTTCATTCTTAACCGGCTCCTTTGATATATTTAGAGCGCTCTTATCTACATTCATGTATTTGGCTGGTTGTATTGAAGTTATTGTTACATAAGGCAAGTTATAAAATATTTCTGGACCTTTCCAGTACTGCTCTCTCCATGTTTGAAGGAAGGCAGCAAAGAAAACCAGCACAGAAAGGAAGGTTTAAAAGAACTGAAGAAGTGTGATGTTTACGTCCCAAGCAACAAAAAAAGCGAACATTTGTTGATGACACTGAGGCAGAAGGCTTCAAAGCGCCTTATTTATAGCTCACACAATTTACCAGTAGTGGAGAGGGATCATAAGCCTTTTACCCCTTCAAGCTTTTCAAAAATAGAAATGATAAGCAGTGTCTAAACATATAAATCTGACATTATAAAACGTGGTGTCAATAGAGAAGGTTCTCATCTCAAGACTTTGGTGAAGTTGGAGAACTTACATGAATCAAACATACAAATCCTTCAAGTAATACAACTTGATATATGGGTATATAAACTGGTGAAAGCTATTGGAAGATGCATGTGTACATCGTACAGCCCAGAGGAGGCAGATCCAGCCTGTAGCACTGGGTGAGAAACAAAGACCTTGACAGTGCTCTGACAGAGCCACCTTGTGGTTTGTGCAAAAAGTAAGTATTACGCAACTTCACAACTTGGACAAGCACATCAAACTTAGTATCAAGCAGACTGGGAAAAGAGCTCATAGGTCAGCTGAAGAGTGGCAGTAATGAGAGCTGTCCGAAAAGAGACAAAAACACATGTTCAATTGGCTGCAGAAGAAAATGAATTAGAGTTTTCATCGTATTCTTATACAGGGTTGTCCGTCCACTCTGAACTTGTTGCCATAGCGCAGTATACTTCCAGGACAAGGGGAGCAGTGAGGGAGGGGCAGTTCTTATCCAAAACATCCAAAAGAAGCCAAAAATGAAAATGAAACAGTGAACACCAGTGGAAATGTGTCAGGGATACTGGCAACCAGAGAGGCTACAATATGCACTGAATAAATAAAGCAACAAAGGGAGAGCATAACTTTCTCTCCAACAAGACATTAACTGTGCTCTGGGGAACTGGATACAGCAAAGAGAAAAAGAATGCAGTGATGCTAAAAGACAAGCTTGGCACCACTTGGGGAAGACACTTCAAAGACACAGAGGTGCAACACAAGGCATTATTGGTAAACAGAGAATTTTTGCAAAAGAGCATTACACTTCTGTAGCCTGCATGTCCATACAAATGGTTTTCAGAAGCCATATGACCCAAGGGTTTTAAGGAGACACTGAATATGAGATTGGAAACATTGAACAAACATCGAACAGAATTCAAATAATAATAATAATAATAGCCTAATAATAATAATAAAATACAATACAATAAAACAAGTTGATAATTTTAATCTGGGAGCGTGACACCGTGGGTATCAATCCGTGTGGGTTATCAAAATAATCCTATAATCTCGTGGACACTGGATACATTGGAAAGATGGAAGTTACATTGTCTAGAAACATGCATGTTTGAAGCAATGCGCAAACTGAAACCATCACTGTACACTGAAGTCAGCAGGCAGAGAGGTGACTAATTCTTGTCCGTCCCATAATAAAATGCAATTGTAATCTGGCTATGCAATAGCAGAATCAGGTTGTGGTACAAGGCTACAATGGAATAACAGAGAAGACCTGACCTGGGAGGCAATGAAGGACGACGAACAATTAATTTGTATTTTATGTCATCACTTGTGGAAATTATTTTCGCTAGGAGTCCGAATTAGACGCGCGACTTCAAACTCGAACTGCGTGGGATAACAACGCCGTTTATTAAACCTCTGCATTAGAATAGCCTACATCTTTAGCCAAATATTTCAGCTCAATGACATCCACATTAGCGAAAGGCTAGGCTACTTTAAAACATGTGCGGACAAATCAACAGCACGCTATCCCTCCGCTGGCAGTGCGCATTGAAAATCCCTATGCAACATCAGTGATGCTGATATGCATAGCGGTGAACAAGAAAATGTTGCCTACAATGTATTTGTTAGAAACAATTTGCAAACAGTTTTCAGAGTTATTTCATGCTGAATGAAAGCTAGTTGGATGCACAATTTTAGATTTAAAAAACAAAAACAAAGACTCGTAAGGAATGTACACTGGTACCTGTAACTCCAAACTGTAACCCTGGTACAAGTGTGTTGGGAACACCGTCAGTTGATGTTGCACTTGTAGGGAAACTGTGTAATCCATTGACCAGATGAGCGAAACGCGTGTACAAAACCGAAGACGCTTCCACAGCTGTTGGCAGTCGTATAGGCTACTGTAGTACAATCGTCGACTGTTCTCCGCCCCGCTACTACCTCATTGGCCGGTTGGCAATAGTAGTTGTGGCTCCCACACAACAGCGTAGGCCTACAGTGCCACATCAATTTAAAAGTAATCAAAGGTCTAGTGCAGGTGGTTGAGCACCTGCCACGCAAAGGCCCGCCCTTACAGCATCTGACGTAATGAAATCTAGCTACTGGAAAGATGCTTTATGAGGCTGGTATTGTCATTAGTCTAATAATATATTTTCTCTAATTAACTAACGACCTAAATGTTAATTGCACCCGATCAAAGCGTATAGCCTTGAAATGGATATGACATTTTGTTATAAAAGTGCTGAATGAAGTTAGATATATGCAGAGATTCAGGGGCGCAATCTACAAATGCCTCTCCAATGTGGAGTTCCTGAAGTAGGTCAGAATATCAAGGTCATACATTTTCATTAGAGTAAAAACCCACAATGGAGACGTGTCCTTGCCGTGCCCTTGAGCTCCAGTGTAGCGCTCCTGGCTCAGCCCAGATGGCTTGGAGTGGGTAGGCTACCACAAGATCTATGACTGCGCGTGGTCCTCTGGGTCTGGTACGCACCCACAAGCCTGGCTGTTTGATCACACTATGACACTATGAAAACGTGTCAGGGTCAGATGCTCTAGTTTCTCTTCTTAAACATTGCATCTCACAGGCTTCATTAGGAACAAGCATTTGGTATAATAGTAGGCTATATCATGCTGATAAAGGTATAGTAATAACTGGCAAACGTCCACGTTGCTCTCAATCTTTTCCCACCTCAGGTCAGCTCATTACCTGTATAAATGTTAAAATTCTGACATTTTACAGTCATCACTGGCCTAAATGCTGTCCTAAAGGTTAGATTGTCCTGGGTAACAACCCTGCCAGCAATAATGAAGAAACGCATCAGAGGGAAGAAAACAGGGTACTCCCAAGTCAGTGGACCTTTTAACCGAATGATCAGTGCACTTAAGTATCTAAAATGATGTCAGACATACACAGCCGAAAGCACACGTTGAGAAGAGACATTAAAATAACTTTGTAGTTTGTCACCGGCATCCATATTACCCTGCACTCAATGTGGCTGCATCTGATTGAGGCTGACACATTGTTCTGACTACTCACAGTTTTGCATGAGAAGCCACATAAAAAATGAATGTCACCACCACCATCACTCAATCCCTGCACTCCCACCCCGTGGCAATCACCTCCACAGACTACTTTGACACTGCAAGAGTGCTAGCTAAAAGTCTTCGTCTGCACAGGAATATGAGCGTGTGTGCGTGTGTGTGTGTGTGTTATTTCCTGTCGTGCTGTCTTTGACAGGTTCAGGAGCGATCCTGGTGCTGGAGGTGAATCGAGACCTACCATAATAGCCCAGAGATATGACAACATATATTACATCACTTTTACAGCCAGCTCTGGTCTCTGCTTACAACTATGGCCCCTTTGGCATCAGCAGCAACAAATTCAACAGGGAGAACCAGAGTAAACAACATACACATGAACCATAGCATATCAAAACAAACACATTACTGAGTCGGACTAGCTGCTGAATATGTCTTAATACTGCAAAGCTATATCAATGATTCACTCGATCAGCTCCTGTTGATTCATATATAGTACAGGAACAATAAACCACTGAAAAAGATCAACCCGGCACACAAACACACGCACGTGCATGAACACACACACACTCACACACACACACACATCACATCACATAATCATAAGCAAACACACACACAGACAGAGATAGAAGAGAGCGCAGGATCAGGGGAAAAGCTTCAGAGTGAAAAGAGACGGCAGTCGCTGACAGGTGAGATATGAGTTGCACTGATGCAGGGACAGGAGCAGGAGAATATCACCAGCAGGAGACATCAACTCTCACCCTTTTCCTGTTCTCTCTTCAGTCAAAATCACTGAGACGGGAATGAATGACTCACCTTGTTTTTGACCTTGAATGCAAGTCAGAAGTGGTGAATGATCCTGACACACAAAGACACACCTATATGACAGCAGGATCATTATTAGAGGAGTCTGGGTCCTGGCTCTCTGAGATGACCTGGCCTCTCCCAATGGATCCAGGGTTTGACCAGGATGTGTCACATGTCCCTTATAGAGCAGCAAGTGTCAGATACGCATGGCTTCTTCTAGGTCTCAGTTGACCAGTGAGGTGGAACATCTCTAATCTCAGTACATGTCTCTTTGGGTCTTCTCCATAAGGCTGACAGGGAAACACAAGAGCTGATATACAGTATCAGTGTACTGTGTATATTCCATCCACGGCCTCTACAAATCCAGTGGGAGGTTATAGACGTCTGGACACACTTACCTTATTTCAAGGCTCTGATTGGATTTATCAAGGACACTTGTTGCCGTCCTTCTCATTTTGTAATTATATGACGATCATTTGATATTCTACAGCAGTAGTAGTGCACCACCCAGTCAATATTTTGTATCGTGCAGAGAAGCTATCAGAAGCCGTAATGTTTGATGCATTTCATTCCTGCTGCTTTCACTTCATTTATAAGCCCGGTATCTTTCTTGAGATAAAACAGAAAGTGGTTATATCCGGAGAGGGCTGCCTGGAATGGCCACAGTTAGATAAAGCCTGATGTCTACTACTGCTGTATCACTAAGGTGTGGTGACATGGGAGCTAACAGTACTGCCTCCTCTGTTCCACTGCTAAGCCTTCCTTTGCTTCACACAGCTCTGGGTCTGAGATGCCTCAGTAGAGTCCTGCCTTGCTCTCCCCCCTCTCCCAGGGGAGCTGTCTGTCTGAGCTCAATGAGGGGTCAGCGATAGTAGCCACTGTGGTGGATGAGGCTCCTGGCTGTGGTGTTTGGGGGGAGGGGGGTGCCAGCCCTGTGTAGAACATGTCCGATTGGACCTGAGCTGCAGCACCTCAGGTTTGCGTGCTCTCTGATATCTCTGTCTCATCCGTTTCTCATTCTAACTCAGTCGGGACAGACAAAAGCCAGGCTTTTTATTAGGTCATCCCACTGCACTCAGCTCGCATCTGTGGGAGGACATCTGAGGAGAACATCGTGGGCCTCTTAGCTTACTCCATCCACCGATATAGAAAAGGCTTTATTATATAAAGTGCCTAAAAGCATCTAAAGGTGAATGACCTTACTTTTACATATTGCATAGTGAGAGACGCATCAAAGACACACTTTTCTTAGCTTATCGTACAAAATGCACTTGCATTTTGTACTCGCTCTTGCACTGTCGTGTCTCGTCCCTGCACCCTGACCAATGTTGTCTCCATGCTATGTGCCACGACTGAAAGTAAATTCCTAGTACTTTGAAAAACTGCATGACAATAAACAAATTCTGATTCTGATTCTGACATGGAGAGACATGAGGGAATTTTGCTCAGCACACTGTCTTGCTGCCTTATACATCATAATATAACTTCATAAAGCCTTGTTCAGCTCCCTGAATGAGAGAAACCTTCAGCTAAAAATAGGCGCTCACTCACACTTTATTATATGTTCATGCAATAGTGCACATTACACGTCAACATACTGTACTGTACCTGATAGGCTGGTACATTTTCCAATCCCATTCCCCTGCTTTAGACACTTTAGACGCTGACTGAGCGGCTGCAAAGAACACACACATGCATGCACATACGCACACGCCCCCATACACACACACACACACACACACACACACACACACACACACACACACACACACACACACACACCCTCTACCAGCCTCCCAGTCCCACTGATTGTGTGTAGCAGCAGAGCGACAACACAAGGTCCTCTTTAACGTTGTGACAGATGTACTCGGCCAATCACAGCCCATATAAAGCACATACTGTAGAAGTAGAGCTGGAAAACTAGAGGGATTGTCTGTCTGCAGATGTCAGAGGAAGACGTTGCTGTGAGGGCTGTCAGAGAAAGCTGGCTTTTGTTTTTAACCACCGACCTCCCTTGAACGGTGAATTGAGGGTTATAAGATGTGACAGCTCTTTAAGAGACCTGCAAAGAGGAGGCTATGTCGCCTCGGGCAGTCCTGTCACCTTTCTGCTTAATCTTGCGCACGTCATAACAGTCCCGGTTTGAAGATCACACAACAGGCCATTTGTATCCACTGCAAAATTTGCTAGCTAATCCAACAAAGTGGGACTGATTCCAAACCGGAATCGCACATGCTCATTTGTTTGTCCCTGTCCTAACGTCACTGGCCTGTGTTGTATTGTACTTACCTAGTCTGCATGCTGTGCTCATCCCTGTGGTGCAGATATGCAGACACAGTGGGGTGGTGGTTGGCCATGCAGGGTGATTGATTAGGAGGTGCAGTGCATGCTAGATCAGCTCCTGCATGCATCACAGGCGCCCTGTCTGATTGGCCCATGCAGAGCCTCGTCTGCAGAGACCCATCGATCAGGCTAACTCTTCACCTCACCACAGACCAGAGATCAACACTGGGCTACAATTATTAGAGGGCCAAGAGAGTCCTACTGCTGACGGCGATGCTAATTCTCCTGCCCTGCCGAGTGTGTGTGTGTGTGTGTGTGTGTGTGTTAGTGAGTGTGGGGAGAGAGAGAGGCAGGAAGAGGGATAGAGTTCAAGTGTGTGTGCATGGGCGGACATGTGTGTGTGTGTGTGTGTGTGTGTGTGTGTGTGTGTGTGTGTGTGTGTGTGTGTGTGTGTGTGTGTGTGTGTGTGTGTGTGTAAGTGATGTGCATGTAAGAGCATGTGTGTATCTGTGAACCCATCGCATAGAAGCGCTAGAAGGTTCATACGTGGGATTCATGGTCCACAGCTCAGGTTAGACACCCAGGCATGTTTCATGCATGCCAGTCATGGAAACATGCAATGTGTTTTGCCAGATCCATACTCTTAGTTAATGAGGTGAGAAAGTAGTCAGGCACACATCACACATGTATCTCTTTCCCTCTCTGTCAGCTCAAACAGTACTGGTGTCATGTGTTAGTAAATGGATGGGCTGCACTTATATAGCACTTTTATCCAAAGTGCTTTACAATGACCTACATTCAAGGTGCTAGTTCATTCAAGGTCCTGCTCATTGGGAAGAATTTGGGGTTCAGTGTCTTGCCCAAGGACACTTCAACGTGTGGACGGAAGAGCCGGGATTCGAACCGCCGACCCTACGATCACTGGACGGCCTGCTCTAGCTCCTGAGCCAACGCTGCCCCGTTAGTCTGTGCACAGCTTTGTAACACAGCATTTGGAAGTTCATCCAATCTCACCACACACTACCGAAGGCCACAAAACCACTGCGAGTGCAATTCCAAGAGTCGTGACTTTTTGGAGACAGACCATGATGTTTTCATCTGCAGGAGTGTTGTTGATCAAATGAAAGCTCGTTCAGCTCTATTTCTGAGCTATCGCCAGGTGGCAAGTGGTCAAACCCCTGTGAAATTGGGAGTGGGGTGTAAAGAGGTGCTCGGTGCTCCTGACACAGATGGGCGATGAGGTCAATCAGTACACATACTGTACACACCTCGCCAGGTCAAATCACACTTAACCTGAGGTTGAGGTTATTAAAAATGGTAATGTAATAACAAGATGATGATGATGATGATGATGAATGTACCAATGATTATGAGTTGTTGAAGATGATGATGACAACAACAATAATAATAATGATGATGATTGTTGATATTCAAGTTTTGCCTCCTGACTGTTTCGGCAGCTGTTATCTTGACCTTGGCAGGATAACAAGACAGAGGGATTAGAGCTCAATACCTCTCGCCTGTGAATTGGAAAGAGGCAATGGTAGAAACCAGTCTGCAAATCCTTCTCTAACCTCATTATAACCTCAAAGGAGAGAGTGGAGTTAGGAAAACAATGAAATCCCTTCGCTCTTAACGATATTCAACCGTGTGCACCTTCGAATACAGAGATTATGAATGCATCATTGCAGGTCGAAGTACCATCTAAAGCATTACACAGGAGTGGAGCTTCTTACCAACAGTATTGCTATAGCCTACTGCTGATGTAAAAATCCTGGTTAGGATGACTAGTGCACAGTGCCCATTGGTAACAAATTCACCTCCACTGTACACCAGAAATCATCTGACTGTAGATAAGATTTAGCTTTAAGATTTATGCCCGTGTCTTGCCATGACAGAGTTGCGTCCCCCCAGTCCATTATGTCCGCCCAGAAGCCGAGATACGTATCAAAATGGCAGCCATAGTAGAGAATGAATGGGGAAATGTACCAAGTGAATGCTTATAATGACAGGCTTATCGACTAGTGGCTTAATGTAGTGCCGGGTCCCAGTGCAAGCTATTATGATGGGCCCTGGGCCCTAGTGCACGCTAGTTACTAGTTATGAATACACATACACCATTAGGCATAAATAAATGTATATATTTGACTGACAATGTGTTACAGTTGAATTAGTTACATGTAGGCTAGTGTATTGACAAAGTTAAGGATAGAGCTCTGACATGTGGTAACAAACAGTCAATCTAATCATCAAGTCAACTAATCAACCAACTGTAGCTGGAATGGTTACACAAATATAGGCTGTGGCAGTTATTGGGAAAATAGGTTAAAACCAGGCCAGGTACAGCCTGGCTTATGTGCGTGGCTGGCTTGTTTCTGTTCAGGACTGGTAGGACGGAAGCTAGTCATGCCACTGATAGCTGTGAATTGAAATTATATGAAATAATGTCTGATAAATTAAGATAGGTCTTGTCGCCTGGACACATCAGTTCTAATGCTTTCAATGCTAATCTCTCACATAGGAGAGGGGTAGGGGTACACAGGTTTCCAGTGTGGAGTGGACGTGAGACTCCGCCCCCTTGGGACAGAATGGGTCAGGGGCAGTGCAGAGCCCTCTGGGCAATCTCCATGCACCCACCAGACCACTCAGGTTGTGGGGTCTCAGAGTTGTGGGTTTAGTAGCATAGATAGTGGCTTGGTGGCGAGACTCCACCCCCTCGGGTCAGAGCAGTTAACGGTTAGTCCAGTTACTTCTGGGCAATCTCCATGCACCCACTGGCGAAGACCGTGGGTCTCTTGCCCACTCATGGGCTGAGTTGTGGGATCCGTGGTGTGGATAGTGGCGTGATGGCGAGACTCCGCCCCCTCGGGTCAGAGCTGGTCATGGACAGTGTACCTCTCTCCGGGCCACCCACCTGCCCCCACTAGTAAAGACCCTGTGTCTCTAACCCACTCAAGGGCTGAGTTGTGGGGTCCGTGGCGTGGTGGCGAGACTCCGCCCCCTCGGTTCATATTGGGTCGGGGCAGTGGAGCCCTCTCCGGGCTACCCACCTGCCCCCACCGGTGAAGACCGTGTTTCTCTAGCCCTCTCAGGGGCTGATTTATGAGGTGCATGGAGTGGTGGCGAGACTCCGTCCCCTCGGGTCAGAGCCAGTCAGGGACAGTGTAGCCCGCTGAGCAGTAGTCATAACTAGACCACCGAGGATCTGGAAAATGTGCGGTGTCAGAACTGCAGGTCAACAACACGACGGAGGAAACCTGGGAGGGAGAGAAGGAGGGAGGGAAGGAAGGAGCGAGGGAAGGAGGGAGGGAGTTAGTGACAACCGGAAATTTGCTATCATTGGTGCGCTGTCTTACAGCCACGCACAAAAAAACAGCAGACAAGTTGCTGGATACTGTAACTAGCCTATAACCTACTGTAAATATGTAGGCTATCGGTGAGCTGACTAGAGCTAAAATTAAGTTTACTTTTGACATCAATAAACTTTGTGGTCAGAAACAGAGCTTGTTGCTGTCGGCTTCACAGAACGGAGATGCTTTCATTACTTGATCTCAGCTAGCGCTAATATTCTGAAAAACATCTGAAAAACATAGGCGACACAATGAAACAGGCCATCTGTGGCAACCTCGGCTCCAAATTTGGGCATAGGCCAGGCCCCCAGGATTTGAAATCTAAAGTGAAGCCCTATTGAACCGCACCATCTTGGCAAATTTGTAGTCATTTGTGCTTCAATAGGGCTTCATTTGTGATAGCGGTCAGTGAATGGAGTGGCTGTATCCAGTTCTATTAATACATCCATGGCATAGGCCTACCCCAAATCCCCTTGGGGTATTGGACTATTTTACGGGTGAAAAATGAAAACCATGACGGGGACGCCTTTTTGAGGGCATAATATACCAAATGGCGTTGTTTTTAATTTAACCCAAGTTCACAGTGTTCACAGTGCTGGCACGATTCTGAGAAGGTGATATGTGTCACTTAGCCTAGCGGTAGCCAGCGTGATCTTGCGAGCTCACATTCTAATTCACTCTGCAGATCAATCTGGATATCCAACCATTCTAACTCAATACACTCGAACCGAGATTGGTTCGTGCCAATCACAACCGTTTATCTAATATGGGTCAGGTTTAATAAGATGACGGACCAGAGGAGCGCCGTAGAGGCATTTTCGCTGATTGGTTGTAGGTCTATCCAATTGCGTCCAGAGGGATTTTGATCTGCGCCCGTTGGTAACGGCCCTTGGGAATCGGAAAGCAACTGTGAGTTTCCAGACCCTTCGCATTTTTGCGAATTGGGTCTGGCAAAGCCAGGCTATGGGTCACTCGCAAGGGCGTCCACCTAACACATCGTTGGAGAGCCTGCATGCTCTCTCTCTATGGGCCCTCTCACCCCAAAGCCCCCCCCCCCCCCCCCACAGTGTGAATGGGTGAATGAGAGGCATTGTAGGGCGCTTTGGATAAAAGAGTTGCAGTTACCATGATAATGTGTGCGTTCATCACCTCCGCTGCAACACTGTATGTTATCTTGACCGTACTAGTCCAAGTAAGATAGAATGCTACTGTCAGGCTATCTGCGGCTAGCTGGCTGAAATGGATGAAGGAAGTTCATACATTGGCCGGTTGTCGAGATTATCGTGGGCACCGGCCTGTCTGGTGGTGCGGTTCCAGGTAAGATTGGCTGCATTAGATCTGAATGCCAGCTGTCAAGCAGCCGTAGCCGTTCAACACGTGCCCGCAGCTCCCTCTAGCGGCTAGGCCTAGTTATCGACGTCAAGTGTGGTCGCTCCTGGCCCCGTCCCGACCCGTTAATGTTTTTTAGTAGAGATGCCGTGAAGCATTCAAGGTAACACGCTATACAATAATAACGCATTTCCAAAGACATGAAGACCTTATTCTGCTTATTCAAATGTCCATAGGCCTACTCCAACGTTCACATGTGCAATCACGTTGATCACTGAGGTAGGCTAATGGAGGGAAAACTTACCCCCTCCGTGAGCTTCTTGTCTTTGAAATCGAGAGTTTAACATGTTTTTGAAAGATTTTTCAAGGTGCCCACCCACATCCATTGTATGACCAAAACGGTGGTAGAGCAATTATCAGACTTTCTCAAAAGTGCTAGTTTTGTCAACGTTTTGATCTGAACCATTGTATATGATCATAAGTAACCTTAAAACAGGGCTAAACATGCATTTTCCCTTTACTACTCCTTTAACGGAGCCTCCTAATCCATTCCAATGTTGAGACCAATGACCATGAATTCTCACCCTGACAATGAATTCTTACCCTGAGATCCATGTTTGCCTGAGAGGCTCTATCCTCCATAGCCTAGGCTACATGTGATTAACGACATATCTTACTGAGGGAGGAGTCTAGGAGAAATCAGAGCCATGGGAAACACAAGACAGAGCACAGAAGGAAACCGCAGCGTTCATACAAGCATAATCAGATCAATGAAGGGCAGCTGAACACATCATCCATCAAGGGGACACAGGGGGACATGGTGAGGCTCTCCCCTCCTGCTCCGTGCTAATCCATAAACATTAAACTGTGTCTGGCCCTGTTTACGAGAGCTCTCTTCCTCTCATCACTCATAAACAAGGACTGTATTTAGGCTATTTACTCGTATTGTGTGTAACTATGAACAGTAGGCCTAATATCTTCCGTGTGGAGGGAAATTCCTGTGTTTACTGTGTGGTGTGAAGAGCTGAACAATAGCTCCCTCTTGTGGAATGTATTGTATCAGATCACTATTTGTTGAATTATAATTTTTTAAGTCATGAAAATTCTGACTGGTTATTATAAAATACAAAATACAATTGTCATCTAATCAAATTCAGTATGCTGTTTTTTTTGTTTCTCTTGAGGTAGCTCATCATTTATTCAATGCTCTACCTAAATAACCTGTGAGAATTGTCAGTCAGTAGAGAACAGCTCGCACTCAAAAGTGGAGAGAGAGAAGTCAATGAAAAAGAAAGCACTTAGAGAAAAATAACTCAGGGTGAGGGTCACCCCTCCACACCTCATTAGATAGCATCTCAATCCAAACCACAGCCAATTCCTGTCCAAACCCACATTCAGGGCTAGTCCTATCTGAGCCATAGAGCTTTCAGAAAAATCCAGGCAAGGATCTAAAGAAAAGCATTCCGTGCATACACATGGCTCTCACCTCCTTGCGGAGGCTGGCGCATCTGAGAGTAGCTTGGCAGGGCAGCGCTGTGCGAGGGCCAGGCAAGAGGGCCAGGCTAGCCCGCAGGGATCGAGGGACGCCAGAGAGCTGCCTGTTTGTCTTGGAGTCCTCCACTGGATTAGCATAAGGGACGAGAAGGCCCCTCTTCTTCCAAGAGCAGGATTAGATGTCGGTGTACATTTCCTACGGCATATCATACTACGGCTGGATGAATGGATGGATGGGTGGATGGATGAATGGATGGATGGATGGATGGATGGATGGATGGATGGATGGATGGATGGATGGATGGATGGATGGATGGATGGATGGATGGATGGATGGATGGATGGATGGATGGATGGATAGATAGATGGATGGATGGATGGATGGATGGATGGATGGATGGATGGATGGATGGATGGATGGATGGATGGATGGATGGATGGATGGATGGATGGATGGGTGGATGGATGGACGGATGGATGGATGGTTGGCTGGATAGATGGATGAATGAATGATCGGGTGGATGGATGGATGATAGGGTGGACAGATGGATGGATGGATGGATGGTGAGATGGGTTAGTTGGTGGATGGATGGAGGCAAGGAGGTAGGAATGAAGGGATGGATGAAGGGAAAAAAGATGGATGGATGGATAGAAGTCTAGGTAACAACAGAGAAATTACACACAACTTAAACAAGCCTTTTCACCTCCAATACTTTAATGGATTTCTGGAATATTCTGTCTTTTGAACCAGGCAGTAGTCAGGAGGCATAAAGTATGAACGTTTTTCTCAAGTTTTACTTCTGCCCTGAATTCTTTATTGGAATGGCACTGCAGGAGATAACTCAGCAGTGAGGTAACGCATGCCCTATGCAGGCCGTAATTCATGTCCTATAGTCACCACCAGAGGGAGATCTGAAGCCACTCGTCTGCATCAAACTGTCAAAGGAACCAGTTCTGTCTATCCGGTTGAGGGTCTGGAAATATATAACTAGAAATCTAGAGTTCTCCCCAATAGTGGACTTTAACCCTTTCGTTAAGAGTAAAAAAAAAGAAGCTTGCTGGCTATGAAGTGCGCTTTCTTTTTAGAGACATCACAGATACACTGTGGGACTTGAATAGAGTATTGCTTAATACCCTTGCAATGAAGTATCCCTTAGGGGGAGGAGACAGAGAGAGAGAGAGTGAGAGAGAGAGAATACAGACATGTCTGACCTTTGTGATCACTTGATATAATGTACTTGCCTATTGATTATCCAATATCTACATCAAACTGTATTTTCCCTCTCCAGCAGTCTGGCTGAATGACTGCTCTGTCCCTGGACTCCCTGACTGAGGCTGGCTACAGAGAAGCTCTGTACTGAGCTCAAAGAGGGGCTGGAGGGGAGGGAGGGGGGGGGGGGGACACAAAATCCATCCCTGCATCCATCACGATCACAGCAGTAGTGTTCCTCATCTCCTCCTCCTCTTACCCCCCAGAAGTCTCTCATGTTTTTGCTGACACAGCTGATCTATTACCTGATACTGCTGCTCTAACAGAAACATGATGTAGTTCATTATGCGCCCTGCAGGCTTGGACAAATAAGAGTTCAATCTCCCATTCAGCGGGATGAAATATGAGTGGAGTTTTTTTCCAGGCTGGTTCCTCACATTATCCCTCTGCTGTCCACAGCTCCCCCTGGGGGAGGGGGACCTACAAAGGTTCAGACAGACATTCCTGTATTTCTACTGTAACTGAGATAATAGCAGAGTGTGCAGCATAAGGTTTACATTATACTGTAGCAAAGAGTGCTATTTTTGAGGTGTTCTTGAATGGACGGTGAATGGTGAAATTTGTCCCATTCATACGCATAATACTGAAGCAGAAAGCATAAAATACAGATACATATTAGAGTCATATGAAAATGTACAAATTCAGAATGATTTAACACAAACCGTTCACTCTGCACAGTTGCGCTACAATAAATGAAGGGGTCTGTAATGATTTTTCATGCATTTACATGAACTTGGAAGTCAATGGATTCTGAGTCAGAATAACAAGCAATTGGAGTCCTGATTCGTATGTCTGCCCTTGGCAGATCACGGGTGCATTGTAAATCACTGGAAGTCACAACCAGGTGCTCCACCAATGGCTGACTGTGGCCTTGTGCTCAGCAAAGTCCCTCAGTGCCTAGGACCTGTATGTGCAGAGCACACGCTGTAAACCACATTGTTATGACCAAGGGACCGATCTATCACTTCATTAGTCTGTCTGTTGGCAGAGAGAATGGGCACACACTGCCATATTTATAAGCAGTACTATAAAAGCTGATGAATGCTGAACAGCTCCTAACTCCTATTGTATGCGTGTGTGTGTGTGTGTGTGTGTGTGTGTGTGTGTGTGTGTGTGTGTGTGTGTGTGTGTGTGTGTGTGTGTGTGTGTGTGTGGGAGAAAGAGGCCCCAAGGGAAATCTTTAAAAGTGTGCAATATAACCAGTGAGTACTGGAAAGTCTGAGTGAAATCATTTTGACATTAGATTTATGTCGGTTTTGATAGTTGTTCATGATTTCTTGTTTACTTAATCAGAAGAAATAAGAAGAGCAAAATCAACTGACATGTTAAACAATGCAGTCTGAGTGATATGCCCAGGCTTGAAATTCACATGATAGATCGTGTTGTCAGCTACAGTAAGTTTTGCCTGGAGCATCATATCTACTGTCATAAAATATAACAGTAAGTAAGTCAACAAAATGCTTTAAACTAAATATTTTTTAAACAAAACACTATTCTGCTCTCAATAGCAGGTTTTGCCAGCTATACAAACAATGACATTACTTAATGGATCTGCAGAGTCAACTAAAACCAGGGTTTACGTAAGGGTAGTAAAGCTACCAATGTAATTTCCTCTCACACACTAAACACATCATGTAATGTTTATTGCTTATTTCAAGAAAGGTAACTCTGTCACCTCCTAGGTCCATATGGTTATGGGAGCACTGCAGGTGGGGGTTGGGGGTAGATAAACGAAATGACAGGTACATCCATGATGCTTTCTAGGCCTTGTAATAGATGAGCAGTTATGACTTTGTGGTGGCGGAAAATGCACGCACATCCAAAAGAGAAAGGTGGCAGGTGCTCAACCAAGAGCTATAAAACTGCAGAAAGAAGAGAGGTCTGCACACGGTTTCAAAAGCTCCCAAAGTGAGCACTGAAGGTACACTGAGGAAGGCCACGCTGGCCAAAACGTGCTTTAATAAATCACTTTGGGAGCTTTTGAAACAGCGTGCAGACCGCTCTTCTTTCTTCAGTTATTACTTCATAACAGTTTTTGAGACAAAATAATTTAATATGCTATCTATAAATAGCATGTTTATTTACTTGCTATGAATTGAAAAGATGATGAACTACACCAAACAAGGAATGAAGAGAAAGTTCAAGGTAAAAAGAAGTTTCAGCTTGTGCTGTAAGGTTGTCCTGTCTGAGCAACTCTATGGGTAAATCCGTCCGTCACCATTTGCTACCTATGGAAATGTTAAGCATCACACATGTGATTGCAGCTTCTGATTCTATGCAATTTGTTCAAGAGACCACCTTTAAATTAATCTTTTTCCAAAGGGAACCCTGCCAGGAAAAGTAAATATGTAATGTGCTGAATGTTCATTTCAGATGGAAAAAACTATAAAGCTGTCTTTTTGTATAAATACGTCAAGACATAACAAGTAGGCGGCCCCGGTTCAAAGCAGTTTGTGAGGCGAGGTAGGGCTGACTTAGAGACTAATCACTGTGTTGAGGCTCCTGCAGATGTGTGTAGGCCTGTGGAGCCGTCCTCTCTGGGATTGAAAACTGGAAAGAAGGGAAAGAGACACATGGACCTGAACTTGAGCTATTTTTGGAATCAGGAATTGGAGGTAAAACACAAGAGGTTAGAGGTAAATCATCTATTGTTTGCCTATAACCCTGTAGAATGGTGAGAGCAGGGTGAGCTTTAAGTGGGTGAATGACCCTGGAACTACAGTATAGCGTTTATATATATATATATATATATATATATATATATATATATATATATATATAATGTCTTTCATAAGTCTTGACTGTTTATTCATCAGTGAAGCTATATGTAAGCAACTATAGGCATCAGGCCGCACACTGCTAAGACCATAAAGCGACAGCTGGTGGTTTCTCTGTTGGAGGATTGTTTAAGGGAATTCACTTAACATTGTTGGCATGAGAAGTTGTAGCACACAACTGAGCAATAACAGAACTTTTAACATGATGTCAGAATGGGTTTGGCTCATTTAAAGTGATGAAGTCCAGTGAAGACTCTGGTTGAAGAGATAGATGACTTTAACAAACATTGCTGTATGCGGACAGAAACTCCTCTGCAAGTCTCTTACGTGTACTCATAAACATCAAGGTCAATGAGATATTTATAATGACGTTTAAAATACTGACTTCAATAATTCACACTGGGATGCGTCACTGAATGGGGTCACTTTTTGCTGCAATCTTTGACATGACTAAAGAAACTGGGTCTCTTACATTTGGCTGTGAACTGCACTAGCTGAGCCACCTGGTCTCAAGGCTGTACTGAACGCATGGCTGCAAATTATTCAGTTTTTCACAGTTTTACAGGTCTCATGCTTTTTAATGACACATTATTCAGTCCCATATTTACAGCCAAATATTTTTACAACTTGGTTTGGAGGTGGTTGATGACTGTTACAGGAATGTGTCCAAATTGGCTGCATTGACATTGGCATGGCTATCCCTATTTGCATATATGCCTTGCATAAGCTCAAGGGCCAATGCAGACAGGATTCAACGAGAGATTGGTGTGAGTAATGGCTTTAACTGCTTGTTGACAGCTGCAAATAGAGTCCCATAACTGAATCAACATTTACTATGTTTGAATAAGTTAGTAGTATTTCATTGCAAGTTGACATGAGATTCTGAGGGTCCACTCTTTACTCCTTAAGAGCATCTCCTGATGAATTAACCTGGCAGAGAATATTCACACTGACCAGCACTGAAGTGTTTATTGAAAATGTTTCCAAGCCAGTGAATTAGGTTACTTAGTAAAATAAGGATCTGTCATGCTTGTCGGGAATCCTATCAAACGAGAGAGCTTGGAAACAAGAGTTTCAGGAACAGCAAGCCTACCATGACATCATCCTCTTAAACTAATGTCTATTTATTATAAAACACATGGCAGTTTGCTCTAGCTGCAGTAAACCTGCTCTAACATCATTCCTTTCTCCCTGGAATGAAGTATGAGGAAACAATTACCCCTCCGATTCTAATTAATGTTCTTACCTTGGGCTCCATGGGGCTGTTTTTGCCTTCAATAATAATATTGATGCATATTATTTGTTTGGCTTATAGGAATTCATTATGCATAGGTTCATTATTTCCTGTCTACTTAAATAATCACAAAAGGTATAAATCTATGTCTGCATGCTGTGAACAACAACAGTAAAACGCTGAAAGGCCTTGAAGGCTTAGGTTGGTCAATGGTAGTAAGATTGATATCAGTGATCTGCCAAATTGACTGCAATCCAAGAATTTACGGCTTGGCCGCAAATGCGGCATGTTTTAACTCATCCCTCGTCCTGAACACAGTAGACAATCCTAAGACAATAACAACGGCACTGCTAGTTTTCTCCTAACACAGCCCCCAAGCTTGTGCAAAATGGTTTCTGTATCTCTGAGAGGTTTGAGGGGGTTGTTACTGTTGTGGTGAGCATGGCAGTGCACCTCTGTCCAGGATTATTTTGTGTTCGGAAATTGTATGAAGTCTATGAATATAAAAATGTTACAGTATGCAGCCTGAAGAAGAAGTAAAAAATCAAATAGGCAGAGATTTCAGGAGACTAAACCAGAATGTGATAAGGATTTCATATTTATCTGAGCTATATGTATGTACTGTGGAAACCATTTTCGTGATTTATTGTTCAACATGAATCCTAATTTAAAAGAAAAGAAGTGTTATAGCTGCATGCAGTACATTATGGATGGGTGCCTGAACAAAACATCTACAATTACCCTTTTATGTTGTTGGCTAGCTACTGATGGTGCACCATAAAACAGAGAATACAGCTATTCCATTAAATACAAAGGATGTCCTTTTACTGGTTAGTGTAATTGTTATGCCTTTGAAGGCACATGAGTGGATTAAGAACACAGTATCGCTTCACTTTAAAACCTTCAGGCTCACCCTTGGTTCAAAGATCCATAAAACTCAACATTTGGACCTGGTAAAAAAAAGAGGTCTTATTTGGTGCCAAATATGTTCACTGTAAGTCTAAATAACACTTTATGGTTTCCTCCAGTTAATGTGAGGATGTGCTGCATCCTGAAAAACAAGACACAGTGGTGTCCAGACGTACCCAGATGGACCCAGAAGATCTCAGAGACTAAAATCCTCCCTGAAAATATGTGGCTTGATCCATATCTTGAGGACATCAAGCTCTTAAAGAGAAGACAGAAAAGTTTGTTACTTTAGTAAGTGGAGTAGCAGGCACATACGTAGTGAATATACGGTATCATGTCATTTGCAAAGGCACTGGTCTACTGTATGATACTGAGCCCGTTGCAATGTCAATGGCAGAATCACATCGAATGAAAATGAGTAACTGTATAGGAATGTAGTTAAACAGCCCACACAGTATACTGTATGTTGGCCATTACTTTTTCCATATGGATGCTGGGAATTGACATGTTGACCTACGGTTCTACCCAAGTGATATTTCGATTGCGCATGTGATGGTGAAGGAAGTTCTTCAAGATCTTCTCTAATCAGGTAAAGCTGTATCCTGGCTCTGTGTTTCTGTGGTCTTTTGAAGACAGCTGAAGTAATGATTAGAGTCCACATCTGAGAGGTATTTTGTAATACCAAAGCCATTACTGAAAACAGATGGGCAAAGGACTGCTCTGTGCTCGTTGATATTCCGAGCCTTTTCCCTATGAACAAAATAGTTTGATGTTTTTTTGGTTTATATTATGTTACCATGACATTATGGAATTAAAACAAATTCTTAAAATACCCAAAATATTTCTGCATGGAAATACAGCTGTTTGTGTGCAAGCATGACATTGACAGACTTGTTTTGATATCTACATGTTGAAACACTGAATATAAAGACATTACGCCATTTCCAAATCATGTGCACGATGGGTAACACATTAATCAGTTAAATCTTTTTTGAAAACAAATCTTTTTCATTTTGAAAATTGATTAGACATTGTTGTCATATCTCTTCTGGTTAAGATAGCAATTCATTGTCAGCATGGATTTGCCATTGATGCATGTCTCATTTAATTTTGCATTTAAACGCCATTCCGAACATCCAACAGCCTGTGAAATCACAGTGAACAAAGATCTCAAGAGAAGAATCTGTTGTTTGAAGAATATGGTTTGAGGAGATGGAATAAAAAACAGTAGGCCTGTGCGTGAGAGATCTCTTCTTTCCAGAACATTGGGACGTAAGAAATGGCGTCACCAAGAACAACTCCAATCTGTCTGACAGCCATGACAGGTCAGGATGGTTCACTTTGAACTCAACCAAGTTATTGGCAGCAGAGTTCTTGTTTTGTTGTTGCAGCGGCAGACAATATGCACACATCATCAGCAAAGCAGAACATTTTAGTTAACACTGAAATCAAAACATCATACTGTTATTCTAGAACATATTGTAACATTTAATTCCATGCCAAACGAGATCAGGTACTTTCAAGCTAATTTCACTAGTGAAGATATAAATTGTAAAATATAGCCGCAAGCGGCAATGAAATGGGATGATAAACTGAGTGATAAACTGAAGTAATCAAATGAACTGAAGGAGTAATGAACTGAAGTTGTCAGATGACCTGAATGACCGATGAACTGAAGGAGTCAGATGACCTGAAGTACTGATGAACTGAAGGAGTCAGAAGAACTGAAGGAGTCATATACACTGAGGAGGAGTGAACGTTGCAGTCATGTCTTAGCCCAGTAGATTTTGTGTCACACATTTGCCACGGGCACAGGTGCTGTGTGCACCTTTATACTGGGCACTGCAGTAGTTAGCATAAACTAAATGCTAGCTTTGTCACACCACAAGTCATCCATTTTAAATGAAACACCTTGTCACCCTTGATAAGATGGATGGAGAGAATACCAAGTGTTTCATACATTTTCGTCAAACAGGGTGGAAATGCCAGCATTGCGTACTAAATTGCTTATTATAGCGCCACCTAAGGGTGAATTGTGAAATACCAAGAATTACAATAGGGTTCCAGCGCTGATTGCATAGGACTCCTAACAAGTATGGAATGTTAACATTTAAAACTGAGAGAAGAATGGAATTTGCCCCCTTCAGAGTAAAATGTGCTTCATACTGTTGGTTTGTGAGAACATTCACTAATATACAACAGTATTAGAAAGACATATTGAAAAGAGATTATGTTTGGATGGGAAGAACCAAGTTTTCACCATGTGTCACCTTTGAAATGATAATAGACATTTTACTGAGTAAGCTGAGCTTTCATATAGTTACTGTAATTAGGTGGTAGTATGGCCTGTTGGTGACTTCCCATTATATTTCTGCAGTGTGTGAGTATAAGCATGGGTATAATTGCAACTGTGTTTCATTTCTGCTAAGTGTGGGGGTTTATTGTAGCTTACTATAAAAATGGAGGACTACTTTTCTTTAAAGTATTTGGAAAGCATGGCCATTGTAAAACAAATGTCAGATAGTGTATGCATAAACTGGAAACATAAAAGGAAACTATTCAAGGAAACAGTTAATTTTTTCCTATATTTATGTAAAATTTGTATGTACATAACAATGGGCAGCAATGCACTGCTGACATTCAATATTTCAGTCATTTAATTTGACAGTGCTAATATGTACCAGCAATACTGAACAAAACAATCAAAAATACAGATTTTTCAATCCACAAACAATTCTCAATTCTAAAAAAAATGTCAATCTAGATGAATAGTAACAACAAAAAAATAACTTTGGTCAAATATGATGACTATATGCAAAGCATTTCAATATGGTATACCAAAGTGATCACTTCAAATACTTGTGCAATTGAAATATGGTATAATGCATGGTGAAACACATGACATTTGGCAAATTGGCACACAGTGCAGTTTGTACACTGCAGCCAACCATTAATCTACAAATGTAGTACAGTATGCAGTTCATGTACATGGATTGACATTTCTATAATTTTTCACGTCAAAGAAACAAGAAACAAAGCAAATGGAAATGAAATTAGCAAAATCAACTGTAGTGCAGTCATTAATCGGACAAAACAATCAGGTGAAGGCAACACACTATCATACTGTTGTCAATAAGTTATTTCATGACCCTATCTGTGCCTCCTCTACTGTGTGGCTTTTAAAGCTACAATACAAGTAATTGTCGATTCTGCATTATCTACTCAATGTGATCTAATTGTTGATTCTATGATCTATAAATCTGATCAGAGCAAGAGAAAGTTCATCAATTTGAGCAAAACTCAGAAGAACAGAATTGTATCATCTTTTTACAGCATGTTCGGGGCGTGTGTGACATACATAACATGGAGAAACATTCAGTGAAGAAGGGGATCTACTGCAAAGTCCTTTTTGGAAAAAGTGGAGACCCACACCTATAACAGGAGGTTTCCATGATCATTATGTTCGGCCAGAAATGGACAATGGAAAATGTCAAAGTAGGTCTGTAAATATACAAAGATATATAGATATATAAACAAAACAATAGAAAGCCAACATTTGGGTTTTTATGGTTGTGCAAGTTCTTATGAGATGCTAAGGAGGGATTATTAGAAGATTTTCTCGAAAGCAGGACACTTGTAGGTCTTGAGTTTCTTGATGGCCTTTTTGAACTCTTTGCTGGACTTGTCCCACTTGTGGATGCCTGTCAGAAGGTACTGCTTGTCCACCTTGCGGCCCATGATCAGGTACTGGTTGCCCAGGTTGTCCAGTTGCTGGCAGGGGCAGTCAGCTCCATTCTTCAGGTATAGAACCAGCTTCTTCAGGTCCTTCTTCTTCAGGTTGCCTGTTTTCAACATCTTCTTCCTCTTCTGCAGGATCACCTTGCGATCCGTGTTCTCCCGCTTCACCTCCTTGATCTTGGCCCTGAAAGCTGCAATTAGAACAAAAAAAAACAAAAAAAGAATATAAGAACAAGAAATATCAAACAAAATGCATACATTTTTGTTTTAGCTCATGTTTTGTGTGATTTATAATATCAAATGTTTCCCTGCGTGTGAGTTAATATTTAACGTCAGTTCAAAATGCCACAGTCACATAATCCCTCAGTATGTGCAGCATACCAGGAGTGCTGAGAGGCAGGGTTACAGAGGCGGCTCAGTGACAAGAGCCCACCAGACCCACAGAACCATTAAGGAAAGATAAAGAATGTTTGAATGCTGCTGAAAGGGGAAATGTATTCGATATCAGACTCACCCTGTAAGGCCTTGGGGCTAGTTATGATAAGAAAAGTCTCTCTGTCATGGATATGATTCAGAGGCGGCATCCAGGTATGGGGAAATGATCTGTCTACCTTCTCTGTTCCTTTCACTACACAGGAATGTTCAAATCACGTCCTGTGAGCCCTGAGCACCTCCAGAGGTAACATGACGAGGGTGTTTATCCCCACAAATAGCCCTCTCTTGTGGGCTGATAGAAAATGATTTCTGCAGCCCAGTCAGACTTACTGCAGATGATTTTAGGGTTAAAAAAAATATTTTGAAAAATGTGTCCTACTTTCTTGATACAGTGTGTGGCCCAGTACTGACCCAAATGAACCCAAGAAAATCTCTGGATAGTACAGTATTCTTCTTCTTGACTTTTATCTCACCCAAATCTCACACTAAGCCTCTGATTTGCCATAATCGGTCTGATGTTTCACTAAACTCTATTTAACCTCATAATCTCTTTGTCTCCTCTGACTCCCCCCTGGAATAGAGCACGAGTCAACCCCATGGTGGTCCAAATCTCCACCTAAATGGCTGTGCCTTGACCCCACTCCCCACAACAGCCCCCTTGCATAGGCAGTGTGTGTGCAGTGCAGGTGGCCTTGGTTCATGGTAACATGAGAAAACTTGTGTCACATTATCTGAGGATCTCAGATCCAGATAAATTGCAGTCTTTTAACACACTTGAGATTGAATATTGCTAATTGATTTTTTATTTTTCAGAAATGAATGATACATTTCCTATATCAATGCCCATATACAGTACCTTAAAGTTAAAGCTCTTAAATGCACAATTCAAAATGTTTTTTTTCTTAACCAGCACACTAGTTTACACTTACTGTAAGTGTACATATATACAGTATGAGCCCTAAATAGGCCCGACAAGATCTCATGCCCAGTTTTAGGGTTCATCTATTGCACTTCATCTTCCCATTGCCAATTAAAGTGTAAGAAAGGAACAATCCTGCTTTCCAGGAATTAACAGTGCACATGGTAAGGATTAGGACTTTTATCCTCTGTCTCTGGTCCATGAGAGGTTTCTGTGAGGAGGCTTAGTGTTAAACTAAATCAAAATAGGCAGCTTTTATAATTAGCAAGTCATAAAAGAGAGGGCCTGGCCCACCCCTTAAACCACTTCATCTCAATAAATGAGCTTAGACTCTGTGCTGAACTTTGTTTGCACCTTGTGTTGTTTGTGTGCATAATCTCCTCAGCCAAAGTGTACAGTGACCGGTTATAGCATATGAAATGATTTAACTGTTCAGGGGGAAAGTCTCAGTTGTTCAGTGACCAGTACCTGAGGGGCAGTTGAGCTTAGTTGTTTGTCTTACTATTAATCAAATACATTCTGGGCTCAGGTTTTTGGAAGCAATTCATCCAGAACTATCATCTCACACAAGTGAGTTATAATCATTTTGCAATGTTCTTTGTTATGCTATCAGGGACAAAATTAGAAATACAGCATTAAAACAAGCCTTTAATGTGGCAGGCAATTCACAGAGCTGTCAGACATGTCCATCCATCCTCTGTGCTGTAAAGTTTGTGGACATCCAGGCCTTTAACCTTTGTCTGTCACCTTTGACCTGGTTTCCTCTCCTGGTTTAGAGGGCGAGACCGCCTTTCAGGCAGCTCAGATGGTGCCATAAACCCAGCAGGGGGCACTGAGCTGGGACCATTCAGCACCATGGAACCTGACTGTTCCGATAAGCCCATGTGATCAGTCAGTCCAGAACTGGCTGGAGCAGTTGTTTACTGCATTAGCATGGGGGAATAGTGCAACTGGCAACAACAAAGTAGGCTGTCAAAAGTAGAGAAGAGATTCAACAGAAGTACCCATAAACCCTTAAGCATGGAGATAAATCGAGGAGGACACAAAAAGTGTTGTACCATAAAACCATTAACAGCTGACTGCTGTGATGGAGCCTATTTAGGAACACATTCGTATGTATCTTTGAAGAACCAGGGAGGATTTGGGCTATCTCCAGGGTTATTTGAAATATTACTTAGAATCCCTACCCCCAACTTGATCAGTCAACTTTGAACGTATGCATGGAAGAATTATTCCCACAAAAATGTTAATGTGTTAAGATGCTATACATTCTGACATTTTTCAGATAATTTAGAATACACTCTTCAGTTGAAATTGTCCCACTCAAAACACCAATGACAGTCATAAGTACTTGGAGGAACCTTTAAGAAACTTGCCTAGAAAAATGCCAACAAAAATCCCTCTGCCAGATTGTCTTCTATCCAACCATACTTGATCAAAAACGGTCTTGCCTTTTAGTACTCAAGCATTATCAAGATCAACTTGCATTAGAATGTCAAACACAATTGTGAGATTGGAAGAAAGCATTTTTTTCTTGACTTTAAACAATAGCAAAAACACACACACACACACACATTTAAATTGTAAAAAGCCTCTCACACTTGACTTTCACAGTAAGATGTTTCCAGGGAGACCTTTCGCAATGAGATATTTCCAGTAACCAAGGTTTTTCAGGGCCAAGCAATGCTAATTCCATGTCAGAGGTGGCATACTTCAGATGTGATCAGTTTACACAGCTGAAGACTTCTCTACGCTCCCATAACTACTATGAGGCTAGATTGTTTTTAATTATTTATTAGTGGTACATTGTCAAACCTACATATTACTGTCAATTCAATGAATGGACATAATGCTTAAATACACGGTATAAAGATGAGAGACTTCAACTATGAGATTCATCTGTATTCTTATAGACTTAACATTCTTATAGATTTAACCCAAATATAAATTCATTTGCGCATATCTTTCAGCTCATTCCTATCTCGTATACATTTTGTATTTGTTTTATTTTGTATTCTACTTCGCTTTTTGCTTCAGCACTAGATTTTGCTCTTAGTCACTTGTTTTATAAAGGACATGCACTTGTGAGATCTGGCAAGTAGTAGTACACTGACGTTTCCTATGTTAAATGCAAGTAACGTAAGTTGCTCTGGATAAAATCTTCAGCTAAATGACTGTAGTGTACTTGACCTTGATGTAATGTACTTGACTTTGTTATTCTATGCACATTTAGGAGCTAGCAATAACATGTCACTGCAGGTCATACTTGTATGACAGGAGTGTGTGAGGAATAAGGCCGACTCTCTGACTCTGAGATTTAGCATCTCTTGCTAACCAACAAAAAATGGGTTGTCAGTGTTGTGAAGCCTGAATCTAATAATCTGCATTTCTTGCAAGCTGCCTCTCAAACTACTTTCAGGAAGAATGTGGATTGATGAAAGCTTAATAAACTGTCTCAAGACAAGTGTGTATGTCCAGATGCTTTGTCAAAAAAAACATAATAATCAAATCCTGCAACAACAAAAAAAAAGAAGCTAATCATAATCAAATGCTATGATAATTGCTTTCACATTGGAATTGTTCTTGTTCTGACAAACAGTCAGGGATCATCTTTCACACCACACTATCTATTGAATCATGCCCAGTCCTACACAAGCTTCTGGACAATAACAGAAGGGCTCAGACCAGCCATCTGTTTGTGAGGAGCATCAGAGAAACTTTTTTGCTCTTTCAGTATACCAATATCATTATTGCGGTATCTGATTTTGGTAGAATCAAAGTTCCTACAATGAAATCCAGATGAAAGTGTTGCTTCATGTGTTATTTGCTGGTCAACCTTTCTCAATTCTTTTGCCAAAGAGACATCTCTTGCCCATGTAAACACAACATGTTTACATGTTGACCATAAAGCCACCCACCATGGCATTGTCACACTGATGTTACCAACTTGAAACAGGCCTGTTCTGGGGGAGAGCTATGGAAGTCCCTATGGAATCGGTGATTGGCTCTACTTGCAGCAATAACAGGCTCGTTTAACAGTCATTGTCGGTCCCTGAGGTCCAGCAGCCTGGGTAAGCTCCGATGTCAAGCGTTGAAGAGATTGAAACAGGGAATCAAAACAACATCTGTCTTCATCAGAGATGAAAAACATAAGGATGTGCCACTGTCGCTTGGCTAACCGTGATGAATTTTGAGGACAGAAAGTGAAGCCTGTCTTGGCAGTGCAAAAAACAAGGGGCAATTCATTTGAATAGCATAACTTGTAGTAATTTGTTCCTGAGAACGATGCTAAAACAAAATTATCTTAATGCAATAGTTGGTCTTCCCCTGGTCTAGCCTTTGGAAAACCACCAAAACTTAGAGGCCAGCAAGCATATAAAACATTCAACACAGTGTCCTTGGCCACATTCCAATTGGATATAATCATTGTATCTAGGTGTGCTGAATAATAAAGACATGGGCTACTGTGAGCCAGATATACAAATCATTGTCTTATTGGGGGCAAAGCAGCGAAGCTGCGTAGGCCACTATTGTGTTTGTACCTTTTCTTATTATTCTTTCTTCTGCCATGGAGTTTATGGCAGCCCCTAGAACCGTATGGTAAAAAGTTGTGAAACTTGGTACGCTGATCGGGCCCAGTCCCATGACTCTTGTCACCAAGACTCATGTCCACACCTCGAACCCTCTAGCGCCACCAACGTGTCATGGTTGAAGGTGCATTTAGGCACGCAACATTTGACTCGTATGTCAGATTTTCAAAAACAAGGTACCGTTGGAATCCTTGGCTCAAGCCGAGTTCAACGCACCCTGCACCCCACGCACCCCAACTTTCATCTGCATGAAACTCGGTACGCACAATCTATAGACCAATGTCGAGAAAATCTTTACAGGGATTTTCAATATTCTAAACTGTTCGCTCACTACAGCCAATTGAATTTGCCGTTGAAGCCACCAAACAGGAAGTGGGGTCATATCTCAGCAATATTTTTATGTATCAAAACCACATTTGACACACTCATCAGAGACACTCCAATGACCCCTGTCACCAAGTCCCATGTCGATATCTCGCACAGTCTAGCGCCACCATCGTGTCAAGCTTCCTGCTTGGCCCCCATACCGCTGCTTGCAGCTATATTTGTATTAAGTTGTTGCAGCATTGCATTGACACACCATACAGTAGGATGCCTGTGTCAAGTCCTGCAGCAGTGAAATGGACCAATAGGAGTTGGGCTTACTTACTTGCATGCCTCCTGACACTTTAGACAGACCAGACAGCAGAACAAACATCCCAATTTACAGCCACAAATACCTGACAAATACTTAAGTGTCACTCTAAGTGCCAATTCATTAGCAACAGAATATATGGCCTTTAAAAGGACAATAAAGACTGTGAAATGGGTTCAAACTCTCCGGCTTTGTTTTTCTAGTGATTTTAGGCAGTTGCTCCTCTCGGTTTATATGAAAAACCAAGGAAACTGATGGTAACCCCCAGAGTGCGTCTTTCTCAAGATTGCCCAGTTGGTCAGTTGGCATATAGTCCATTATGTTTCATGAGTGGATTGGGAAAAATAAATCATTTAAATTTCACACTTTTAACACTAGTCAGAATGACAAACTACCTTGCACATTGTTTGAAAGTATGGTGAAATGTACACTTGGGTGTCTTGTCAGTACCTTAAAAAAATCTATTTGAACCATACACAGATTTGTCTTTTCAGCCATCAGACATCCAAGGAAATTGAATAGAATCATATTGATTCTCATCCAGTGCCCATGAAATATTGCAATTTTCCTCTAAACATCTAATCATCTCTCAACTGAACACATTTGTCAACCTATGACATACATGTACTAACTGTTAGTAATTACTGTAGTATTTGAGTCCTCTATCCATTTGAACCAAATCCTCAAACTTTAAACAAACAATGGCCTGACTCCTTCTTTTCTCTCACTTCTAATCTTAGTTTCTTTTGTCTCCAATAAACAGATTAACTTTGCTAAAACCAACAAAGCCACTTTAAACATTCAAAGAATGTTTGTTCTGTGCTATACTTGTATATATCATGCACAGGCAGTCATAGCTAGGATTAACTAGAAAGCGTATTACTGCAACAGGAATGGCAATGGTCGGGGAATGCATGTAAGCAATCCAGTGAGAAGACTGCCACTTTAACTTTTCTAAGCTTGTTTATATAAAGATCTTAGGAAATGCTTTGACCTTTGAACATGGAAGGGAAAAGTGATGTGTAAGATGTGTAAGCGCACAATCAATAGTTCTGTGGTGTTTGGTTATGCAATACAGTTTGTTTGTTTGTCTGTTTATTTGTTTGTTTGTTTGTTTGTGTGTGCATGCAGGTGTGCTTGTCTGCATGTGCGCGTGCGTGTTGGGAGGATCCTTACCAAACTCACTGGCACACATGTGTTCCAGCATGGCGTCTGTTTTCATTTCGTTGTCACATGGGGGGCAGATGGGAGAGTACCCTGTGGAAGGAAGGAGGGCAGCGTGTTTAAGAAAACAAGATGCAGGATGTGCTGGAAATCTGTCTCATAGAAACTGAAGTGAAAGCTGGCAGAGAAAATGAAAAAATGAGTCACATTTCCCTCTGCAACAGCACATTTCCCATCCTATCTGTTGCACATCCCTCTTGTCGATCTTACACCAATAGGAACTCTATGTTCCATGTGGACCTATGGTCTTATAAGGAAACACTTGGTTCAGTGTGGTCAATGATCAGTATGTTTTTATAGCACACTGGAACCAAAACCTGCTGTAAACACTGCTGCTGGCTACTTGCTAGATGTACCAAATGACTGGTCTTCTCAGTACTCTACTGTGGCCATAGTGACCTTTATTCCATTGTTATAGTGTGGCCAGTGCTGACCAAAAGTGTCTCTAGTTGCCTCACAGTCCTGCTGTCTTTGAATACACACACATTCAAATTTGCACACACACACACACAGGCACACACATACACACACACACACACACACACACACACACACATTGACACACTCACTGTACCTGACACTCGATTCATTCATCACTGTCAGGTATCTTTAGATGCCCAAACTGAGAACTCTGAGGTAGTTATGAATCAGACTGAAGCTAGAGTGCAGGGATGGCATCATATCCACTGTTAATGTAACAGGAGACACGTTCAAAATGATTTTTTCAATGTTATGACATTACAAATGAGGTAATAGCTGATTCTGATGTGGTAATGCCTAGAAGGGATATGGGCTAGTGACTTTCATAAATGTTTTCATGGACAAAACAGTTTAATGCTTAAGAAATTGATTGTTCCTGGTCAAACTGCTGAGCATATTTCCAGAAACAAGTTTGGAATCCCAAACTGTAACATAGTTTTGAGTGATTTTTTTGAAATCAAAATACATTTTCAACATCCACTCTCTGAATAAATCTGCAGAGTAAAACATAAAGGAATATATATTTACACACACTGAGCCTCTTGGGTTGTGGTTGCCAGTTGTCCATTACATGTGTTTGACAAAAACATGTGAAAGTTACACCCAGGTGTGAAGAGCTTGTGAAAACAAACACTGTTGACAAACTCAAAGGGGTCCTATTTTCCATTTCAACTGGTTTCTATTTGAAATCTATCAGCAGCCTGATACTACCACCCACGGGGGGGGGCACATCTTGTCTTTGTTATCTTAACTCAATGAAACTGAGTATGAAACTGAGAATGATTCATAGAATGGCATGTAAATAAATGATTAGGTACCGTGCATTGACATTTGATACCAATACACATTTTTACATGAAATAAGAGCACTATAATCTCAAAGTTTTTAATGAATAATTGTAAGATATCGATGGAATTCATCAGAGAGAAAGAGATGCATTTACTCATCTTAATGAGAGAGCACTCTTATTGGGGTTAAAACAAGACCGACCCTTTGGCCTGCTGGGCTGGGCAAACGGGTGGTTTATTTATCACTGGCGCTGACACCACACGATAACCGGTGATGTCTGGAGATGGACTGTGGATCCCTGTGTGGTCCCTGAAGCCCCAGAGGAGACTTTCTCAGGCTCCTGGGCTCCTGTCCATACCACCATGTCAGTCTCCATAACCCCCCCCTCCTTACCCCCCAGCCTACCCCCGCCAGGACGTGTCTCAGCACTGAGAGACCACCTCAGATACAGTCAGAGCTGTTGAAATGCACCAGCACTGAGGCGACTTCTACTTCATTTTCTGGAGCCTGGAATATCCACATCAGTTCACACCGCGTATTACAAAAACTATTTATGTTCAAGTTGGTACAAACAGCTGAGCAATAACACATTTTTACGGTATAATGTGCTTTAGAAATAAAATACAGGGAAGTTGATGATGGAAATTCCCCTTTTATGAGCAATGTGCATGAGCTAGTTGTACTTTCCCTTTTTTTAGACACCTCACGAAACAGAACCACCTTTTTCTCCAAAATATATTCTGATGCTTTCCAGGAACAGTCACTGGGCGAGAAAATACTCTGCCAGGAACAAGGGATTCAGAAAATCCTTTTCAGAGCTCTCACACGTTGATTCTTAATGCATTTGTCATGATTTTCTGTGTCTGCAAGTCTGGCTCATTCTACTAAATCGAGCACATCTCCAAGTAAATGGTTGGACAGTAACTGGATCCTAGCAGGTTGCACTCTTTCCAAGCATGCATAGTGAGGGATGGTGTCTGTGGGACACACTTAATTACATTTGCAGGATCAACTCTGCATGATTTATTCCAATCTATCTCCTTGGTCCCAATGGATTCAGTTCCTTTTTCTCTTCCTCTCAACCCCCCATCCACCACCACCTTTCCCCACCCCCTATTCTCTCTCCCTGTCTCTGTCCCTCTCTCTCTCTCTCTCTCCCCTCATCTCTCTCTGGTACAACTATATATAACTATACTATACCTGATGATTTTTAAGAGATCTGCTAAGAAGTTAGCATAACGCATAAAATACTAATTTTGAAACTGGACTGCCTCCTGGCATTGTCAACAAACACCTTGAATTCGATTGTTTCCATCTGGTAGGAGCATTACAATATTACAACATCACTTCTTTGTCAATAGGAGGCAACTTAATGCTCACACCATGCCGAGCTTTACTCGGAGGACAGAGAATACTTAATGAAACTAAATAAATATTTGGAATGTAAGTAATTTTTGTTTAGTTTACTGTGGGAACAAATCCAGCAGCCAAGAGCAAAATCACCCCAAAAGGTCATGTTGGTTCATTTGTGTTCAGATTTACATCTCCAAACAGAGCTTAACCCCTGAAACAACATTCTGTCACCAGAGAGGGTGTCAATTATCACAGAGTGCCGAAGTAGAGGCTGTTTGTTATCTCAGTGAAGTAGCTCTACATGCACCCAGCCGGTTCTCTGAGCTTTTAAGTAGATGGGAGTGTGACATGGTACATTTGGGGATTGTTAATTTAGATTAATATCCATTTGATGGATCATCTTGCAGCAAGAGATTTGATACACGCCAAATCAATAATATATCAATAACCAAAACTGGAAATGTACAAAGAGAATTAATTTACCAGGCAACCCCCTTTATTTGAATTCAAAATTACAAACCTGTCTACCTTTGAATTCAGAGATTACAAACCTGCTTGCAAACCTCAAACACCTTCTAACTGATACCAAGCTTTACAAGACTGACTAGCGTTCCGATGGCCTCGCTTACCTGTGGGCTTGGTGGCCTCAGTGGCGTTGGGCGCCGTCATGGCGATGCACACATCGCCCTGGGGGAACTTGTCGCAGGTGAGCATGTCCGGCCAAGGGAAGCCAAATGACTCCATGATGGGGGTGCAGCCGTCCCGGACTGCCTCGCACAGCCAGCGGCACGGGTAGATGGGCCGCTCCAGACACACGGGGGCAAACAGGGAGCAGAGGAACACCTGAGTGCCAGGGTGGCAGTTCTTGTGCACCAGGGGCACCCAACTTCCAGCCTGCTGCTTAACCTCGGCCATGGTCTCATGCTCCAGTACGTTGGGAAGAAGCATCTGGTTGTAGCCCACATTGTGGCATAGCCTCAGGTCATCCGGGATGTCCACACACTGGGGAGGCTTGCCATAGCTGCGGCCACTGTTGTACAGGTCCGATTTCCAGCTCAGATACTCATATTCAGAAGCTCTGCACATTGATACTAGTGCCAGGGTCAAAGCCAGGGGGATGATCCTCGAGTGACACGAAGGTTGCAACGACCTCATATTTAGACCAGGCAGTCTTCACAGTACACGTGAAAGGAGCTCAGAAAAGAGCTTTCAGTTGAATGAAAAGTGTTGCTCCTGGTGAAAAAAAGAAAACGGAGAAAAGCTTTGACTTGTTAATAAATGTTCTCTCTGTATCGAGTTTCAGGTTTCAATAACTCCACTGCAGCCTCCTATTACTGCAGCTCCGTTGATCGTCCTCTGATTCGACTAGCTCACACAAGCGCTTGCGAGGATAACTGCCCCTGCTCTACGCGCAGCTTGGAAACAAGAGGAGATTGTGAAGTGCGCGCTGTCCAATGGGAGAGCGCCTGTGCCTTTTGGCACTCTCATGTCAATCAAAGTGCTCAATTACCCACTGCATAAAACACGGCTCAACTTTCCCTACCCCCTTTCAATACTCTTTCTATTCCTTTGTCAAAAAACTACCTGACCTGACCTAACGACAAAACACAAATATCAGTAAAGGGCAAACTGCAGAGCGCACTGACTCGCTGATTATTAGGAAGTAAATTGTCCATCCGTGCTATGGCAAATCAATGGTACTGCTTTATAACGCTTTAATACAGGCAAATATAATCCGTGTCTCCGAATATTACAAATCATTGGCTTCAGCAAGTTAGCTTGGAAAACAATACGGCTTTTAAAAAAGTAGGCAAGGTTTTTTTGTTTTTTTTTATAAAGTGGCCAAGGCTAGCCCCCCGCCCCCCAACAAACTAATCAGATGTCATTAGGCTTAAGTAAATTTGTCTTTCCGCAATTTGTCGACTTTCTTATAGCTTTCACCAGTTCGATACGATGTGTGAAAGTCCTCAATGTAAATCATTATTCACATGCATATCATTGTCTTGTTAATGACGTAAAAACCCAATTAAAACACTCATTAGAGAACAAAACCTACTTTAAAGAAAGGACCCCCTTAAGAATCATTGTTTTAGCAAACACCATGTGACTGTGGTAGGCCTATTTCAACTCATGCAACATGTAAATTGTGAAAATGTACTTCTTTAATGCATTTAACATATTCGAAATTACAGAGGCATGTCATCCACAAAATAATATATTCTTATTTGATTTCAGCTAGAAAATAAAGTTCACAGTGATATAATGTTGTGCGTCAAGAAAATAATTTTAGTTTCTTATACTTTTCCTCATAAATCTAGATATCTAATGGAGACAATATTTATCAAAATATAATTTGTCATAATTTGTCTATTTATTCCTGAAAGTCTTTCAGGTTTGTTATGCATCTATCAAGGCAATGTCAGCATGCCTTACATGCCATAGCTATGAGGCATTTTAATGAGAGGGCAAATTCTCCAAAGCATTTAAGACATGGCATCGACATCTCAGATAAAGAGCAATGACTTCATAAAAGGTTTCGGTGTCTGCGATATCGCTTTCATATAGACAGTTTTATGAGGTGATGTTCAACTAACTATAGTTTACACATAGTTGGTTGCTAAAACAAAATCCCAGGTATTTAAGAGAGACGAGAGGAGGAGGATTTTTTTTTCCTATCAAGACCTGGCTTCTCTCAGATGGATGAAAAATCCTTCTGTCCTGGAATGTCGTGTCTGTTGAGATAGCAGTCGGAAAATGGTCTCTGACTGTGATGTTCCAGATGAGCATTAACAGCACTGGGTCTGCCTTTGGAGGACAGCAAACATGCACCCTGTTAACTGGAGGACTGGTTTGTATTTGAACTACTTTATAGAATTTTAAAAATAGATATAAATGTGAAAGGTTGCACGGAGGTAGGCACACATTAGATCAAAGAGAAAGGGATTTTTTAGGATTGAGAAATGTAGTGTTCCACTGAAAGCTGATAAGCAAAATAAAAATGAAATATCCTCCTTAATAGACAACATTTTAATGCTCCCTAGCACCATTCATCTTTATCACTGCATAGGACATGTAGACGGAACTATCTCTTTTAAAATGAACTCTACATGGGCACTTTAATGGCGGCTGCATATGTTTCAACAATAGAGAGACTAAATATTTAGACTTTCAGGGCCAGAAAATGGAGTTTCCCAAAGACTCTCCATCCATCTATATTCAACAGTGTTTAAATGCATAATCTCACATACATGTACATGTATCCCCATGAAAGGGCGTTTCGTGGAGCAGCGCCAACATGTATGTCACTAAACATCTATCATCAGTGACTGTTAGATAAACACTGGATCTCTTCAAGGCTATAACGTCTTAGAAAGTGTGACATGGTGTATGTAAAAGAAAAATGGCTAGGGTGAAAAAGCCCTATATGTTCAACAGGAGTGAAAAAGCTAGTGTTTAAGAATAAAAAATGTTTAGAAATAACAACCATATCTGCTTTGTGTCAAGTTGCACTTAAGAGAGGGGGAGTAGAACATGCCTGGCCTGCTTCTGCTAGTCAAGTGAAGTTTCAGTGTCCTGTAGTTGACCACCTCTGCAGGTTATGGCCAAGGGCAATGCAACAGGACAGGGTTAGTAAAGGTGATGATACAGTATAATTGTTGCAACCCGGGTGACTGACTCATCACAGGGGGTGGTAACAGCCTCCAGTCAGTGTCTTTACATAACATTAAGATAAACAAAGCCTAACAGCAGTGGTGGCCCATTCATGTTAAAAGCTATTGTTGGGGTGGGGATGCAGATCCTAATCATGGTATGCGCATCCAGGTAACTGGGTGCACAAACAGTTAAGGCTTACATGGCTGGCACATGCTGTCATTGGGATGTTGACCCACTGTTTAAGTTAAATTAGGTTGTTAAATGCAGATTTGATCTTTATCTCTCGCAAAATTAACTTATTCCTGACCTTTATTCTCCATTGAATTTAAACTGGCGAGGAATGCTAAAAAAAAACTAAAAAAAAACAATTGTATAAGTGAATGAAACTGATACATTGGGTCATCATGCCAAAATGTACATGGCAGTCCTATTGTTTTATGGCCTGGTGGCGATGGAGTTAGAGGAACACTGGCAACAACACAAACGCCTCATGTCTTTCCATATAACGAAAGGCTGTGATCTCCAAATCAAAGCAAATGTTGCTGTAGCACCTAGAGGGAATTCTGCAAGTCAGTAAGCCATAGAGCCACATGGCCTGTGATGGCTTGTCTTGATGTTCTGCCCCCGCCATGACTAATGCGGATAATTTGTCAAATTTGGATTCAGACGAAGAAGAGGAAGAGAGATGGAGGGAAAAAAGCTTTGCTGCTGTTAGGTTACCATTGCTCCTGTGCTCCTGAAGACTGGGGCCAAAATACCTTCTCACATAACTCATACCTCGTGGTCGGCTCCAGGATTACCACTCAGCAGGGGAGAGCACCGCGCTCATCTGGCCTACATCCTACAGAGAGGTGCTCACTCACTGCACTCCGAGTCTGGTCCCGGTCGCACAGGAAACTCTCCATGTCTCTTCACAATATATTTATTTTTTTGAGCATCTGTGAAGACGCTATGTAAATGCAGTGCATTCTTATTTATTATCATCGTTTGAGGTGAAACTTGTGGCATAAGCCTAGTAGTAGACTTTAATAGATTGGGAAAAAATAAACCATACTAAAATCTAAAATAGGATAAAGGATATAAAAATAGGTTCGCATACCCGCACGCACAGTAAACTCATCATTGGCACATCAATATTTCATGTAACCATTTTTGATTAGGCATAGAAAATTGGATCCGTTTGTGGTAGCGCCACCCTGACTCCTGGTGCATCAGCCTGCCTGTGAGTTTCATGGGATACCGAGGCCTGGGCACCATACACAGCGTGCTGGTTGGAGATGCCAAAACCAGAAAACTGGTTCTTAAAACTCTTCACATACTCACACAGCGCCTTTCTATCCTCCTAGCCAGAAATGACACATTGATTTGTGCGGAGGGGGAAAAACAGCAAAACAAACAAGTCTTTGCTTCACTTGCTTCGTGGCCAGCCAAGGAAAGCAGAGAAAGTCCTGCTGCTCAACACACAGTGGTATGATCTGTGAGCATCGCCTATCCTGCAGATACCACACAAGTGAGAAAACAGAAACAGACTGGTTCCTCGTCATCTCATCACCAAGTGACGTTTAATGGATGTCTTAGATCCCTCTCTTTTGGTTCGTTGACAGAACTTCTGCGTTTTTTAGATATTGTTATACTGTATGTTATATTAAAGGAGTAGTAAAGGGAAAATGCATGTTTTAACATGTTTTTTGAATGATTTTTCACGGTGCCCATCCACATCCATTGTATGACCAAAACGGTGGTAGAGCAATTATCAGACTTTCTCAAAAGTGCTAGTTTTGTCAACGTTTTGATCTGAATCATTGTATATGATCATAAGTAACCTTAAAACAGGGCTAAACATGCATTTCCCCTTTACTACTCCTTTAAGCACAAAAAGTGGTTTTTTTCTATGAAGATGTCATTGTGAGAAATGTGAGTGCGCATGAGGTTGGTGGTTTGGAGAGGGAGGCTGTAGCTGAAAGTTATTTTGACACCCATCTGTGTGTAATTACTATGACTTTTACCACATAGAAACACTCTCTCCATCGCTGTCTTCAAATGTATTTATTTTACTGTCTGATGTCTATCTTCGACTAGTTTATTGTCTTATAGAAATATGAATCTTGCTGCATTCCAACAAGTTGAAATCAGTCAAGAATGAAAGTCACAGAAAGGGGCTGACTACAGGACTATAGTCATTGGTTTTACCATGAACAAGCGACTTACCCCAGATTCAGCTCAACACTCAATCGCATCTTTTACAGAATGGAAAAGAAGGCAGGTGTTTGAGGTTATTGTCACAACTATTTACACTTAAATGGTGCATGTTCTACTTTCTCACTGTCATATCAGGTAAAAAGCTCATTAAAGAAAAAGCAGTTGAGTGTGCTGGGCAGGCTGTGTGCTGTGGCTCTAGTCTTCCATGCACCTTTCAAAGACATTAGACTACAGGTCTGCCTCCAGGGCTACTCACTCTCCCATGCATGCTGTCTGTTTGACACAAAGCAGTGTTCTCAGGGTGCTCTGGTTAACATTAACATGCATAAACCTTCAAATGAATGGGCTTGGGTGACAGCATGAGGTTAACATGGCCTCTCCACTTCCAACAAATTAAGTGCCATTTTTCATGCAATCGATTATGTCCTGTCCGTCACCACAGGGCTAATACTACTACAGCACAGCAAACTATAAACAACCCCCCCACCCCCCACTGCTACCCCTCTCCCCCCACCCCAGGCTCTTTGGGCACTAGTGTGCAATCCCCCTCCGCCTCCCACATTGTAATCCTATGGGGCCTTTAGTAGGCTTTTAATGTAGGCTTTTAAAACGTTCTCTCATTCTTATTCTCTGTTTTCTGAAGACAATGAAACTGCACACATAGTGTGAATGCCCAGTGGGCATCAGGCCTTTATAAATATATAATTCCTAAAAGTGCTTTAGCCTGCACTCTACTGACAGAGACACTGAAAGTCCTACTTTTATCGCCTAACTAGTCTTGGTGTTTGAAAAGCTATATCTTGCAGCAGCTAGTGCATGACTGCAACTGCATGACAGTGTCTGGAGGCATATACAAAAAAAGGAGACTGCAGAAAACCATCAACTACTTTTTCCGAGCTTATGTCTATTTTTCTTACTAGCTTATGTCTATTATTCTTACTAGTTATGAGACTGGGTTATGAGTTGTGAGACAAGAATATTCTCAGATTAAACTGCTGTTGTGAAACCACTGTCGAAGAAAACACATTTTAGACCATAGTGTGCTAATTACAGGCCTATATCCAACTTAACCTTCATGAGCAAGATACTTGATACCCTTTAAATTACCCTTAATGAGCAAGATACTTGATCCTTGTTTTTAATCAACTAAACAACTTTTTAAATGAAAACAGTTTTCTAGAGAAGTTCCAGTCAGGCTTTAAATCTCATAATACGGAGACTGCTCTAACTAAAATGACATTAGACTTAGGTGAGGACCAAGCTACAGTTAACTCCCTTGTTAGGGACTCGAGACTTCACTTGAGTCTTGAGTCTTGTCAACTGCATGCCTCCAAGAACACTGATCATCTGCTCTTGCATGGCTTTTGGAGGTTCCCAGCAACAGACGCAAGAAGATTGAGAATGATCTTGCACTTGCTGTACTTCTTTCAAAAATGTAGTTTAAAAAAAAAAAACTTGATTTACAGTATTTCTTTCCTGTTTTTATGTTGATTTTATGTCTATTTGTAATGTGAATCACTCTGTGCATGTATTTTTAGTTGTAAAGCACCGAGCTGCATTTTTTGTATGAAAGGTGCTAAACAAATAAAGTATTATTATTATTATTATTATTATTATTATTATTATTATTATTATTATTATTATTATTATTATTATTATATATTATTATTATTATTCAGGTCTCCCTGCATGTGCTCTTAACTGGTTCCGAACATAAATTACAGAGAGACAATTTTATATTAGTCTTGAAAATATCAAAGAATATATTTATTTTGGTGTTGCACAAGGAAGCTGTCTTGGTCCCCTTCTTTTTAAGCAGCGCTTCTATGTGCGCTTCCCATGTGTGTCCATGTGTCCGTGTGTGTGTCTATTTGTCGCATGAGATTTAGACCAATCAGGAGTCACCAATACCATTGCACACCAGCACGGGCAGCCGTGATGGGCAGGCATGAAGAACGTACGGGCGGTGTCAGCTATTTCTATCTCAAGAGAAATGTCACAGCTATTTACACCATAGGAATCCTGGGAACCAGATTGAAGGACAGGACCGGTATTTAGCATTATACCATGTTATAAGGTTATTTACGATCATATAGCCTACAACGGCCTATATCAAAGTTTCAACAAACGTGCACTCTCAAGATATGGCCCGTCGCCGCTACACTCAATGGATCAATAGGTGTATCAAAAAATCCCCCCAAAACACCATAAACTCTCGTTTTCAAAGACAGGAAACTCATCGAGTGGTCACTGGTGTCCCTTGATGTTCTGACAAAAAACAGCCACAAAGTATGTTTCATATCGGGTTATATATAATAGGCGGGCTAGGCCTATAATATGTCCGTGTAGGTTTTGATCCTCTACAGCAGGTCTAGTAGCCTAGCCTATTCCAAAAGTCCGGGAAGCAGCTTTCATCCCATGCACCTAAATTGTGGAACACTATACCAAAAACTATTAAAGAGGGCTCAGTGGGACATTTTTAAATGGAAACTGAATACATACCATTGTAATTATTTTTCTTTAAATTGTTTCATTCTTTTAGCCTATTTATATGGTTTCCTGTCCATTGGATTGTGTGATTTGTTCTTGTTTTTATTGTGTGGTTTATTATTAGGTGACCAAGCACCAATGGTGCAAAGGCACCCTATTGTTATTGTTAGTTTTCTTTCTTTATTATTATTTTATATTTTGTTGTGCACTGAAATATCAAAGCACTTTGAGCTGCAGTGTCAGAAAGGAGTCATAAAACTGAGTTGTTTCTGATTATTATTATTATCATTATTATTATTATTATTATTATTACTCTCTGAACTAATGATGCTGTGTCCTTTTTAGTACTAAAACAATATAATGCCCAATGAAGGCTTTTCCCCCAGTGGATATACAGTGGGCAGTTTATTGTCAGCTGCTGGTAAAGCATGGGGGGGTGAATGTCTCATTCTTGTCTTTGCACACACAAACAGGCATCCTTCCAACTTTCTTTTTTCTGTAGAGAAACCACTGTGGTTTCATCAGGAACCCATTGCAGTTAACTAGGAAAGCATGCTGCCTTCAGTTTAGTCATCCCTATCGCTACCCCTCCTCCCCCCAATCCCCCCCCCACACCCACACTCCTTTCTTTCCTTAATATTGCATTCAAGCATTAACATTACATTAACATTACCCAAAACTGTCTGCACTGAAAGCAAAAACCCGGTCATTGTGCTTCATAACACTAATACACATAGTATCATCTGATTGTACTTTCATCCAAATTGATTTCATATAGCTTTGATTGACAGTTATCGATTGACATTACGTCAATACGATACGTCACTCCACAGCTTCTCTAAAAACCAGACAGTTACAAGTGTCTAAGCTCAGCGGTGGTGCTATGAGGCCCGGCAACCAGTGGTGGACCAGAGGAAAACCAGGGGAGAACCAGTAGGGGCAGCCCAGCAGAGTGATTCCCAGCCCCTGAAGCAGCACTATGGGAAAGCCAGCTAAGTGATTATGGGTCAGGTCAAGCTTGTCTCCTCGTCTGACTGTCAAAATAACAGTACCTCTCCCTGAGGCAGCCAGGAGTGTCCCTTAGACCCAGCTGCTGAGAGCTGTGGCACAGAGGACTGGAAAAGCAATTAAATCAAACATGGGTGAGTGGCTGCAGGACCAATGCTTCGTCAGCATGTTTCAGCCCGGCCAGAGAAAGCCGGTGGAGGTTTTTTTTTTCTTTCTTAAGAAGAGGTATTGAAAGCAAGGGGGGGGGGTATTGGAAGTGAGAGAGAAGAGAAGACATTTTGTGTCACCAGGCGACCGATGTAGGAAATAGGGAAGGGGTAAGAGAGACATTGGCCCAATTCAGAGCCTCTTTCTTTCCTCCTGGATGGCCTAAAACTCGGGGTCAGACACTGAGTCTGACCTTTGACCCCCTGGTTCACGTCTCCTAGTAATTACCTTTGCGCATCCACCCCGCTGCCACCCCCACCCAAAGACAATGTAACAATTTGTCTTTTCAATTGTCTGTCACTCTCATACGGCCCTTCTCAGTGGGCGTGCGTGGGTTCTTTTTCCATTTGTATTTATTTATTTATCTTGCTCGGAGAAGTGGGGGTTGTCTGGTCTCAGAAACAGGGAGTCTTTGTTTGGGCTGGGTTTCACATGAATATAGGCCCTCCCTCTCTCCTACCCTTGCCTTCACTCCAACTCTCCATATTCAGCATTGTTTGCTTGAGCAGCCTGAGACAGGTTTCTCTCAGGGTCATTGTACACAGGATTTCCATAACCATACACATCAATTAGACTTTCCTCTTTACTATAACTCATGCGGTACTACTAGGTTACTTACTTAGTTGGTCCTCACTTCTGGTGAAAAACAGTGTTTTTTTCTTCACCAACTCCCTATCAAAAGATGCATACGTGTATGGATTGTCATCTTGCATAAACCTGTATAGTAAAAGTTTTCCCGTGCTGGGACCAATCAAGGCGTGACTTTACAGATTCTCTTCAGTAGTGGCAGTGAACCTCTTCTCAGGCATTTGAAGAAATGAACAAGGCACGCCAAACAAACACAAGTTGCTTGTTCCAAATGCTTGACCACAAACTGGTCAGCTGCCTTCATCCATCTCATGCACAGTCTCATTCGAAATCCATCGCTTGGATGCTGGATTCTGTGACTAGTTACCCTACAAACAGTCTCCATAGATGTTTTAGAAGCATAAGGATGCATTATTTTGGCTAAGTACCATCTCCCTTTGATATACGATGAATGTTATCATCCAGAGTTCAGTACACTTACACTAAAGTCATTAGCAATGTAAGAATACAAACATGATTACAGTAATGCTTTGCTTGGAACTGACTTTTGTGGTCAGTTATAACACAAATTGGAGTTATGGAATGGCTGGATAGCTGGAATGTCTCCAACAAGAGAATATATTTTTGGCTGCTTGTAGAGTATGACTCCTGCTCAGGTTTGACTGTTGTGTGACCTACTTCTTTCTGGCTCAGATCAGCCACAGAGAAGTCAGCCGCCAGAAAAGCTCTGGCTGTCACTGTTTTCTATATCTCTGCACACAGGTAATTTGCTATGATAAATGGCATGATTTAAACCATGTGTGGATTCAGTGTTTTAACCCTGGGATCAAATCAATCAATGGAACTGGAATAGTGTGTCAATGCAGATAATCCCTGATGGTGTCTTGTAGGTGAAGACATAATGAATATAACTGAGGTAATGGTGGCATACTTTGCCTTCACAGGATACTGATCTCTCATATTGGTATTACCTCATGAAGACTTCATAACCACATTGCCCAATCATGGGAGGTTCAAGGGAGAGTCTGAGTCATTTGTGATACTTGGCATATTACGGATTACCCTCAATAAACCAATGTTTAGAGGATCAGTCCTACTGTGGTAAGATTTAGTCCCTATAGCCACACAATCGCTATTGTATGTACTACTGTAGGTGTAGATTTTGCTAATGATGTTGTTGATACTGCATGTACATTTGGCCTTCAACATCACATGTAAATCGTAAATTCTGCCATTACTAGATAGCTGAATGCATTAAGGGCAGCTCTCCTCAGAGTGGTCACTCTGTAACAACGGTCATGTGTGCCTTTGACCACTGGTTCAGCAGTGTATTGTTTTGGTGACGTGTGAAATCAGGAGGAATGGAATATTTTACCACTGAGGTTATAATGTTCCAAAGTAATGAAAACCAGAAGAGCGGAAAGATGCTCAAATTTCTGACCGTGTAATCTCAAGTGGGTGTTCTAGGGATAAACACAATCATTATTGTAACCCATTTGGTTGGTGCAAGCATGTGTCTCTATCGAGTGTCTTATGAACCATTTCATTATGATGATGATGTTGAGGGCAAAATATTTGGCAAATGCTTGTGGTTTGATTTGATCACTCCAATATGCACAGAGCTTGAGTGGATGGATATTTCCTTGAAAACAATGCAATGGCTTTAGCCCTTTATAAAACATAAAAATGAGAAACGGTAACTTACAATTTTACTTATATTCCTATAATGCTAAAACAATGTCCTAAAAATCCTCGGATTTACTTAAATCAAGAGCTTCCTATCAAGATCTAACAGTCATTATTGTCACATTTTTATACTTGTTTCACTATGGTAGCCTACATTCACTAGACATAAAGAGAAACAGGCGTCACGTGGTATCAATCAGAATGTGTTGGTCATTGCCATTGGTACTGGTATGTCCCACTTTAGAGATTTGAGCTAGTTAAATTCAACATTGCAGTCCATAGGTCTGAAGTGAGCAGTAGAGTTATGTGGGTCACAAGCACTCTCACACACAGGGCTATAAAACTGTCTTGATTTAACAGGATGATTAACACCCCTTAGACTGCTGAGCATAATATGAGGTAATCTGACTCTCCGATCCCAGTCAAAACATGTCCAATATGAGGGCAAACCTACATCCGGCAAGAATTATGGTGTGTAGGCCTACTACTCTAAATGATAGTTGGATCTACCTAAATTAATTAGTCATACTAAACCTAAACTATAAAATATGTATTGTATAGAATTCACAGTAGAGGTAGAGACAGTAGAGCTTGAATAGAACAATACCTGCACATGTCTGAATGGAAGAGGGTGGAAGTGGTGGAGGGAAGAATTGGTAGTTACAGGAAATAGTGACTTAACCAAGGGACTTAAATGCACCAGACTGATAAAATACTTTCTAAACAGGATATTAAACAGCTAATAAACATTTAGAGGGTTATATGTTTCTCTTTAAATGCTTACCCGGCAGCCTGAAGAAAGTGATTTTTGATGAAAACTGCCAACCACATTTGATGCAGTAAATCACAAGGAGGTGAGTTAATAGTGACACGTCATTACCAAGGTAATTTGGGGTAGCACTGGGGATTCCACAGAGGCACACTCTGAACCTCTTCTACGGGGATCTTTAGTTTGAACAGCTTCAGACTTTCAGTAAATACAATCTATATATGTCTGAAATATAACAATTTAGGGATTAAATTTAACCTCACGTTTCAGTGCAGTGGCAAGTTTGGGAGTATTCGTGAATTATTCCTGTCAGCCTTGGAAAGGCTGACCTCAAAGAAACTCCATGATTTATAGTGATTTGGCACTGGATTAAAGATACCACCTGAGAAGAAGTAAGAATATCTATGCATGAACAAAGTATTTCTGCTGGTTCCAGTTTGGCCCCGAATCCAACATGCTGCTTTTCTTTCTTGGCTCCCAGAGAGAGTGCACAGGGAGGATTCTGGGGGCGGAGAGGACATTATGAGACATCAAGCACAAGGGTTTCAGCTTAGCAGCATATGTAACAGGTTTTTAAATTTACTCTAGGAGAAATGGAAATCTGTTCCAGTTGTGTGTCTTCACTTATTAGTCTCATGGCTGTAAGTCTGAGTTTAAAAGGAACCAGCTTGTATCACTCTTGGTGCACACTAGATCCCTGTCCAAGAGCAAGACAGGCCCTGTGCCTCACCAAAATATCTGCCTGCATTCAAAATGATAATAACACCAGTCATATTAGGAAAGGAGGGGGAGGGGCAGGGGCACTTCTGGCATGTCATGGTGGAACAGGACATGCTACAGACAGCAGCAGGCATAATGGCAGTGAGGAAATGTTCTGACTACTTAAAAGTTAACTCCTTCAGAGAGAGAAGAATGCTCGTCTCACAGAATGAGATATATTTACACAAACCCCCTGCAACCGGTGGTGATACATATGAATAGAAAATGACCAGGACAGCTCTACCAGGTTTTTTAGAGCTGCCAGTTTTATAAGGCTGACTTCAGAGCTTTTCACTGCTTCTCGGGAGTGCTGTTCCCTTGGCTGATCTGAGTGACTTGCCTGTGAGGAATGCGTATTCACAGCCATCTCCTGCATCACGAGGGCTAGAGTGAGTTTCAGGGGGCAATTAGAGTGGATCTTTATAAATGTAAAAGTCCCTCTATTGCTCCTCCACAGGGTTTGTTTGTCTCCTGGCAATGGGGTAATGCTTAAAAGCCTTCTCCTCTCTGATGACCTGAGTTTGGGAGAGCCCACTAATGAGCACCATTTGGGCCTACATTTACAACACATGCTGGTTAATAGCCCGCGACCATAGTTTTACTGCAGCTCAGGCCACTCTGGCTGCAGTGGGCTCTCTAATAGAGAAACACTATACAAGCTCACAGGATGACCAATGGTGCAGCCCCAACTTGAGATTTATATGACTTTACTGCAGCTGGATTGCTCAGTAAAAAGTCACCTCCAGATGAGTATTTAACAGTGTCTATTTGATTAAAAGATAGTGAAAGTGAACGTGTTACTGTATGTGTTGGGACAAGTGTACTACACATGCAGAGGGCAGGAGTTAGATGGTGAAAACATACATCATGGATAAGTGAGTGGGTTACTATTTTTTACACATTAATTTGAAACTGTTGAAAATAAACCTAGCCTGATTAAGCTGATTCACTAGCGTAGAAAACACATGTGACTATTTGAATAGAGGAACATTACAACTTTTTTTTTTTAGCAACAAAGAATTTCAGCATTCTGGTGGTGGTGTTTGTTAATGAGACTCCTCTCCCGACTTTCCATGACTGTCTTGTATGCATATTCAATTGCTACAAGATGCTACTTTATTCTAAGAGGTCTTGATACCCGATGAACATGACTCATCCCCACTTTATAGTCTCGTTTTGATTCCCGGAACTAATGATCTCTATATATTCTACCCGGACAATATATCAGACGCACACACCAGCTGACGGGAAGGTAAACAAGAGTGAGCTGTCAGGCCGTCAACATGGCAGAGGTAAGTTGCTAGCTAAATAAGTCATCACAAGTGGGTTTTTTTTCTTCTGACAAGCATCACCTCCCACCCTGTCATTGTTTAACACTTTCGATCAATTTTGAATTGTGAATGTCTCATTGATAACAATATTGTCTAGCCAAGCTAACGTTAGGCTAGCTTGGCTAGCAAACTGCTAACGTTAGCTAGCTATGTATACTAGAATACAATACTAACGTTACAAGTTTGAAATCGTGTTTAATTCCACATGTAGCTTATCATATAGTTTATACAATCCAAGTTGCCTTTAAGGTCAGACAGAATGTCTCGACTGTTCCACGGTATCGTTCTTTGTTTTGGTTCCAAATCATAAATTGAGCCTCGCTGTCGAGCTCTACCTGCTAACGCGTTAGCCTTAGTGCAGCTATCTAGCTATATCTACAATCACGCTTTCAACACACCAGCTAGCCTGCTATCTTATAGAGGAGTAAGCATACAATTTGGACGCTGTGTTGTTTGTTATTTTGAATTCATCTAAGTATCTAGTATATTTCAATAATAGTCCTAAACTTGAAAATATAACGTTAACTCACTATGGGCAATGGCATGAAACTCCTCCCCTTTACCCATGTCGACCATCTATTTGAACTTTCGTCACTCATCTATGTTAAAATGTTTTAGGTTCTGTTGGTCCCTTGTGGTGCAGTTTCATGTAAAACTGTAAATAAATAAAAATACTAATGTTCAGCTCAGCCTATTGTGTAAAATGTACTTCAAGGTCTGAATTCTTGTGCTGTTTTCTCAGACGTGTTCTTGAATTAACACCAATGATGATATCTAATATCTAAAATCTCTTCACTCTCTCCCTCCAGACCCACAGCTTGCAGGACATGAGGCAGCAGGCAGCTGTTGCTGCAAAGGTTTTCATTCAGAGAGACTACACCAACGGCACCGTTTGCCAATTCCAGACCAAGTTCCCCTCTGAGCTGGAGACCAGGGTACAGTACACAGTGTCCCATCTACATATCAATATATATCAGTCAGTTTGTAGGCCACCATGGTTCTGTCTCTCAGAATGCTAAACTCCTAGGGATTAGTGAGGCTGGAACCCTCCGGTATAGGAAACTCCCTACTGGTCTGGTTTTTATCCTTGTATGAACTTCCATGACTGAGAGCTGTAGAAACTGTTTGAAAAATAGGATTTGGGGCTGATTCAGTCAAGGAAGCGCAGGCCCGTGAGGCTGAACAGAGACTCTTGCTTCATGCCACATAAAAGAATGTGCAAGCTAAACGGTTCAGAGGTTGCAGGACAAAAAGAGCCATTTTGCCATGCGTACACCACATGAAAAGAGACATTTTACAACACTGACTAGCGGTTAAATGGCACTTCCCTCTTGATTGGGGGGTCTTTCTTTAGCACACAACTTTTCCTGTAGGATGCAGCGCAGTGCACACACGTACCAAATTAGAACTGCGGGCAAAATACAGTGCGGTTCTCCCCAGGGAGTCAACAGCTACAGTTCCCTACCATAAAAAAGCCCCTGCAATATTTATTTTACTATTTGTGAGCATATTGTCTTAAATAGCTTATGCGACACTCAGCCAAGCTATTGAGTGAGCTTGTTTTTATAGACAGCTATTTACTTCTTTTTACAGGATTATTTCAAATCTCAAGCCTGAATGCTACATTTTATTCAACTGATTCTTATTCTGGATGAGGCTAGCAAGGTGATGAGGCAGAACATTTTTCGTAAGATTATTTAAGCCTGTTGATTTATTGTTATGAGTTATATGTTATTTTCTATTTATTGTTTTTGGATAAATGGATGGAAAGGCACTGAGCGTTTACTGTGTTTGGCAGATATAATACGCAGTCCCTCAATGCCAGGGCAATTAAATAAATAGGTGTTGTCCAATGTTCTCCATGCCCTCTTCGCACATGTTGACCTTTTCTATTTTACAATGTACTTTCCCCATCTAGACTAGGCTATCGCTAAGTAAAATTGTCATACAAATGTTTACGATGGTTTTCGACTATCCTCAGTCTGGTCTCATGAATCACTCCGAAGTCTGTGCTCTCATCCACTTTTTCGAATGCTGAAATTGCTTCGTCCAACGTAATGGAAAGATGCTCCGATGCAGAAATGTGTTTTGAATCTCGGACCGTCATATGATTAGAGGGAGAACAAAGGGCTGCTGATGGCGGGCACCAAACACGCCCAGGCTAAGACCACTGATCTGTTGGAGCTTGTTGCTACATTCCTCGAGCACACGAGAGCAGAACTTGGAGGCCGTTCAGAGCCCCTGGAGTGCCTGGCTCCTACTCTGGTCTGCTCTGCAGGCTTCTTGGTGTGCTGCCTCCATGTCTGCAGACTGACTGTGAAGCGGGCCCCACTCGGGGAGACCGGTGCGGAGACTCGTTTTGACACCCAATCAAAACATCCTCTGAGGCCCTGCGGCCCTCATCAGCCTGGCCTCTCACTGGAACCGGCTTGGCCTGGGGGAGAGACTTGAGCAAGTGAATTTATGCTACCCAGCGCCTTTCACCCTGTCTGTAATCGAGGGAGGGCGGCTACTTAGACCCTGTCAGAGCCACACAAGTTTGTCATATCAGTAATATTAAAGCTATCATTACTGTTTTGATGGAAAGCTTATTAGTGGAACCTCTGCCAACAGATAAGGAGAGCCTGTCAGATTCCTTGCTTGCTCTTTGGTGTGTCCTGCTGGGTAGAAAGTGAAAACATTTGGGCAGCATACGGCCAAGGCATCCTAATTATGGTGGGAGGTTTTGTCAATAGTGTAGAAATACGCTGCGTTCCCTGTTAAGAAGGCAGTTCTGGGAATCCACCCCCTCATTTAACCCAAGGATAAAAGGGAATGGAAAAAAATAATCTGGCATTTGTTAGATAATGTTTGATCACCTAAACAGGAAAAGCACAGCACTAAGTCATTGACTTGATTGCATTAGCCTAGATCTGGCCCACTGTCTATACTGTGAATGTTTTCCATGTGGATTTATCCCATTGGGTTTGTGTGCGTTGCAGATTGACAAACAGCAGTTTGAGGAGACGGTACGGACACTGAACAACCTGTACACAGAGGCTGAGAAGCTGGGCGGCCAGTCATACCTGGAGGGCTGCCTGGCCTGCCTCACAGCCTACACCATCTTCCTCTGTATGGAGACTCACTATGAGAAGGTGGGATACGCGCACACACACACACACACACACACACACACACATACATACACACACCTACCTGTACTGTAAAGTGTATAGTATCAAACTATGTTGTGCAGCTGCAGATTGTCCTATTCATACTCTATGTAAGGATAAAGACCAGCCATTTTCTTATTGTGAGGCGGAGCCGAGCAATGTATTAATGTCGCTTACCAATGACATTAATACATAGAGACAAAAGATTGATTAGAATAGGCTATATTTGATTTATTTTGTGGCTTCAGCTACAAAAAATCTTCCCTAGCAACACTGCTGCTTGGCTCCGTATCACAACATTTTATATAAATATAGCCTAAACCTTACTTGTTGAAATTAAATAGCATGTTTCAATTAATTGAGAATTAATGCATTCAATTAATTCAGAAATGTTCACAGGCTTAAGAAGTTTTAGTGTTGCAATGTAGTAATGTTATCCAATGTTATCCATCCATAACGTTACACTTTCTTTAGCTGGCGAATTAACTTAGCTAGATAACAATGGTGGAACAGTGTTGCCCCTGGCAGCGGTCATTTTGCTCCGTTGCCACTAACATCGGTCAGTTGTTGAGAAATAATTGCCGGTTGCATGTGTCGATTGTGCAATCAGAATGAAGTATTTCAGAGCGGGTACATTGTCGTGTTATCATTACTTTGATATGTGTACTGTAATTACACAGTAGTAGTACTATGTAGTTATCCATTGTTGCACTGTATTCAAATGTAGCAGTGAGTTGCGTATAGACAGGATAAGCGTCAGGGTTAGAGCAAAGGTTGGTGCAGGGGTACAAACCTAATCAGCTTGGCTGTAAATCAACACATTCCTGAACTCAGTGTCACATTATTATACATATAGGGTCATTTTGGTCAGTTCCATATTGGATGTCCAGAAATCAGTACAGATGTCCGCAGTCCTTTCTGGTAAGCAGCATGTATATTGGACCAGACAAGAATGATGGGGAATGAACAATATTGGCTGATTTACATTTTATGAGAAGTTAAGTTAAGATGGAAATTGTGTGATTAGAGATGGGTTGTCAAGTAAGCTCAGTGAAAAAAGGGACTTACTGTTCATATACCCTGGCACCAAACCAGGAAGTGATTCACCCAACATAAGGGACTGTGGTAAAGCTCAAGGCAGTAGTATGTTCGTGTGGCTTGATTGGCCGTAGGAGAGCCTAACGCAGACCTCTCCAAAACGAACGGACGGAGCTGGAATTACATGACCGTGAGAAAGGTGTTTTCTTCTGTTTTCACCTGCTGTCAGGTTCTGAAGAAGATCGCCAAGTACATCCAGGAGCAGAACGATAAGATCTATGCTCCACGTGGCCTCCTGTTGACCGACCCTATCGAGAGGGGCCTCCGAGTCGTATCCTTCCCGTGTTCCAGAGTGTTGGCGGTGGCCAGCGCAGCCTCCGAACTGGTGGTAACTACAGCAACATTGGGAGAATCAGAGCGGTCCCTTCGCCAACACCCGTATCACAATTGTGCGTTTGAGGGCATTTGGAAACAGGTTGAATTTTCCTAGTGCATTTCTAGGGTTTTTATTATGACGTTTAAGGAACTGATTAGCTTGTGAAGGTAAACAGCGAAACTCTAGCTGATGTTTGTGCAGAGCAGGGAGGTGCATGATATTAGAGGATGACCTGTGTGTGTGTGTGTGTGTGTGTGTGTGTGTGTGTGTGTGTGTGTGTGTGTGTGTGTGTGTGTGTGTGTGTGTGTGTGTGTGTGTGTGTGTGTGTGTGTGTGTGTGTGTGTGTGTGTGTGTGTGTGTGTGTGCACGTGTGTTTGTGTGTGTGCCTGTGCCTCCACATTTTGTGTGTGTGTGCCTGTGCGCGTGTATTTGTGCGTGTATTTGTGCGTGTATTTGTGTGTGTGGGTGGGTTGGTGGGTGGGTTGGTGGGTATGTGGTTTCCTGGGCTCAGTGTGCATTGCTCCCCTCCACCACGGCTGGCTATTCTTGTAAATGCAAACCAGCAGTCTCGGCAGCCTACAGGAAACTCAGTGGTGCACACGGGTACCCATAATAACACCAGATAAAAGTGATATGTAATCCATCGCATGTGCATAAAATCAGAGGTGTGTGCGTATTGGCGTGTATGTGAACGCGTGCGCCTGTCTGGGTGACTGGCTCAACATCCTAATTAATTGCACTGGGAGTGGGGGGGGGGGGGGGGGGGGGGGTGCTGATAGGGGAAATATAACGAAATATGACTGAAATTGTTTGCAGCTGAGGACCCCGAGCCCCCCCCCCCCCTTCCTCCGTTGTTGGCTTGACAGTGAGCTGGGTTGTATCTCCAGCACAGCAGTGCTGCTTGTCTTTGTCCCCGCTGCTTCTCGGGGAGTGGAGATTGACAGGAATCGCCCAATTGCTTCCCTCTCTCCACCCCCTACTCTCCCTCCAGGTCTTCTCGTGCACCCTAGCAACGCAAACGCCGCTATCTTAACCAGCACTGTTTTCTGAAGGGCCCCTGGTAGGTGTATGATGAAGAGTCCTGGTAGGTTTATGATGAAGAGTCCTGGTAGGTGTATGATGAAGAGTCCTGGTAGGTGTATGATGAAGAGTCCTGGTAGGTGTATGATGAAGAGTCCTGGTAGGTTTATGTTGAAGAGTCCTGGTAGGTGTATGATGAAGAGTCCTGGTAGGTGTATGATGAAGAGTCCTGGTAGGTGTGATGAAGAGTCCTGGTAGGTGTATGATGAAGAGTCCTGGTAGGTGTATGATGAAGAGTCCTGGTAGGTGTGATGAAGAGTCCTGGTAGGTGTATGATGAAGAGTCCTGGTAGGTGTATGATGAAGAGTCCTGGTAGGTGTATGATGAAGAGTCCTGGTAGGTGTATGATGAAGAGTCCTGGTAGGTGTATGATGAAGAGTCCTGGTAGGTGTGATGAAGAGTCCTGGTAGGTGTGATGAAGAGTCCTGGTAGGTGTGATGAAGAGTCCTGGTAGGTATGATGAAGAGTCCTGGTAGGTGTATGATGAAGAGTCCTGGTAGGTGTGATGAAGAGTCCTGGTAGGTGTATGATGCGCCTGTTAGTCTGGCTTCAGAACCAGATGTCGCTAATTTAGCAACCTAGCTATCTCATCCATTCAGATTCACGGTAGTGCAAGATATTGTTATAGCTACTGTACATTCGGCTTCCATATCAGTATGTAGTTTTCGAGCCAACGTTTACGTCTTTTACCCTATGTGTGAAATATTGTGGAGGAATTTTATGAACACCTTTCCTTAACATGACTTTAATCAAGATTGAGGTCACCATCTTTGAAGACAGGAGCCTGGGAAGATAGAGGACTCTGTGGTGAGTGTCTGGCGTCACGCATACACATACTGGCCTGGAGTATCTCAGCATTTCACTTGTCACGCACTCGGCTCTTGAAGTGGACATGATCATGTCCGCCATGAAAAACTGTATGGAGTAAATTGTACCTGTCGTTCTGCTCTCCAAAGCATTGAGATGTTTTTGATGTTATTCTTCCTCGGAGTTCACTGTGTAGATTTATGACAATGGCACAAGGTGAGACAGTAATCTCTTAAGTCAAACAACTGAACTACGAGACATATTGTTGATTTGAAATACAGCAATGTTTCCAGGAAATACTGATTTTGCCCAGTGATGAGATCAGTATGGCCATGCCATAGCCATCAGACAGGAATTCACATCGATTCTCCCGCTGTGCCTGACAAAGAAAGAGTGGAGCTGTCTGATACTCTCTTCTTGGAAATCTTTGATGGAAGTCTGTCAGAATCCATGAAAACAGTACTGGCAGGCAGACAGACAGACAGACAGCACAATGTTTTTATCCCGGGATTTTCACCAGGCTACAGTACATAAATCAGCTCGTTCCTCTCCAGCATCGGAGAATCTTTTCCACTCATGGAAGTTATTGCATGTGACACAAGAACATCGTTTTCTCATTTAAGGGCCAGGCCTTCACTCTTCTGGCTTAGCCCCTTGCTGTGACGACAATGGAACAGTTTACTGACCTCAACGACTTGATACCAGTGTCTCATTGCAGACACATTAGTCATAACACATCCAAACATCCCCCCTGTAGAGAGAGAACTGCAGGGCTGTGTGATTGATGTGTTTAAGCACACAGCCTCACTACTACAGTATGTGTGTGCCCCTATGGAGCAAAGTGAATGTAGGGATTCATCTCCTTATGTAAAAATCCTATAGAGTTCCTCTACACATATACATGTCTCATTGGGGAATGTAAACTGGCGTTTTTTTAATTAGTAGCTGTTGAGAGAGGAGTGGATTGGAGTGTTGCTGCGGTCGGAGGAAGGAGAAACCTTACCCGAGGAGGAGAGTAGGACTCCCAGGCCATCTGTCCTCCTGTACCTCAGAGTGGGCAAAGTGGACATGTCGGAGTAGCTTCACTCCTCCCTCCAGCTCTTCTCCTCTCCTGTCCTCTGCATGGACTGATAGCTCGGAGGAGCTGTTTTGTAATTTCACAGTTCGGGATGAAGGATGTGAGGAATCGGCCCCTTGGTATAATCACGCCAGACCGGACTGCAGGAAAACAGACCCGGAGCAGTATATTTGCCAGAATAGCAGGCATTAAGAACCAGGCTAAGTCTACATCCTGGGGTTGTCTCTCATCTCCACTGGTTCCCAGAATCCTCTGAAGACCCCCGTGGCTTGATGGTCTCACCATCTGCCGCTGGAATTGATAGAGCAGGCACCATCAGATCATTAGTCTCTGGATATAATGCTGACTGTCAAGATTGTGTACAGTAAAATACTACCCACTTGCGTATTGTCCATGTATTCTCTCAAAACACATTAGAAATGCATTTGATTAAAGTCTTGAAAGTATTGTGATGTACGTAGTTTGATTTGAATGCATCGGCTTGCAGTTGAGTTTGGTGGTGGGTGAAGTTATTGAGAAGTCGAGTGTCTTACCGTCTGACACGTTTTCCCGCTTCATTTCTCAGGTGAGATGCCGGTCTGTGTGGGTGCTGGGTGCTCTGAAGACCTGTTGTCTTCAACATCACCTGGGCAGTGCCCACCTCACCATCCCAGGAGGGGCCCACCTGACAGGCTGACCAGACTACCAGTCTTCCTCGCCCCCCCCATTCTGACCCCCAGCTGGGCCCTGTTTGAATACTGTACAGATGCACCCTGTCTCCCTGCCCACCCTCAGGTAAACTTTGACTGAGCATGATTGGATGGATGGGAACCTATGTTCCCCTATGGTCATATCAGATCAGTGATTTATCGGTCATATCAGATCAGTGATTTATGTGGATGGATTGATTGGATGGATTGGATGGATTGGATGGATGGATGGATTGGATGGATGGATGGATGGATGGATGGATGGATTGGATGGATGGATGGATAGATGGATGGATGGATGTTTCTGGAGTATTGAAATGGGGCTGAAGATCTACTGCGTCTCAACAATCTCTCCTAGTATCTCTAACTACCCTTATTCATGTATGTACAGGATACAGCCATCTTACTTTAATATGTACGTCACCAACACTTTCTATTGAGGGGCCCATCTGCTAAAACTATCAACCGCTGTAGGTTGATAACTCTAACCCAGCTTAAGGTTAGTGAATTGTTGGGTTAGGGCTAAAGTCAGTGAATAGTTAGTTTGTTGATAGTTGAGCATCTTTTTATCATCTACAGGGGCAACCTGAAAATAAAGTGCTCCCTAATATTTCATCTACCTGTAGGAATAAGGGTTATTATATATCAATAACTTGATATCTGAAGTCTTTACATTCACCTGTACATAAATTGTTACTCTTTTTGAAAACTCAAAGTACAACTTACGCATACTTTGTATTCATATGCTGCGTCAATGCTATGTGGTTCTTTTTCATAACTTAACTGTGCTATGCATAGTATTTGGTGACTACTGTTCATTTTGCCATGCATTGTCTCATGTGTAGTACTGTATGTGTGTATACTGTACTCATAATGATTGCCTTTGATCGAAGCACAGAAGTGCTCTTGTTTGTCAACAGCGCCTGTAGTGGCTGTGAATATTGCCTCATAGGAGTTACTTTCTTCTCAGTTGTAATATATCTTGGCCTACTAGACCAGATTTATCCCAAGTTTTACAGACCTTAAATCAAGATTGTTGTGTCTCGTCCTCTGGGTTCTTGGTGTTTTAAATTAAGGTTGTAGTTGAGAACATGAATGGCGAATGCCAGTGAAACACTCCCAGCAGAAAGGTTGAGTATGTCATATGGATCACTGTACCTACTGGCTACAACCATTTCAGATGTGTTATGAATGTTAAATGCTGACAATATTTTATCTGACACAGATCACATTGCTATCTGTTAGTACTATTTTGATGGTTATAGATTTTATGGAACTTATGAGTGGAAGTGGATTATGACACTACTAAAGAATTTACGTGATCTATATCATTATAATGTAAATATGATTTAATTGTACTCTGCAAATTATAATGTTGAAGAACATAAATCATTGAATTGATTTGGCCTTTGTAACTTTTCTGTTAAGTTTGATAAATTGGTATCTTTTATATGTTATTTTTTAAGTTCAAATAAAAAACTGTTTTCTTAACCTGTGAAGTTTATCATAATAAAGAAAAAAGAAACTGTACATCTTTTATGCTCCTGAATAGTGTGTTTACTTTAAATTTTAGATTTTGTAAAATCAACTGCTCCCATAGCATATCATTTTTGCATATTAGAGATTTTACCTGTATTGCTAATCTATTTCCATTTTAACCAGGACATACTCTTCACAGCCATGTTGCTAGAAGCTCCATGAACAAACCCAGAGTTTTTACACAGCCAATTCTAGAGCAGCTTTCTCCGTGTGTGATTTAGAGTGCAACAGTTAAACCCGGGGTCTGGAATAACACCAGGACTTCCCTGAGAGCTGGTCTGGGCTCAAGGCAATATTTTCTCTTGTCCACAAGAGTTATTAGTGTGGGGGGAGGTCTGCCTAAACCCTCTGAAAAAGCCTGCATTTCTCACAGGCAAAGTAATGAGCAGCGAGTCATCTCTGGGGCAGAGGGAGCCAGTGGAGCTGATGGAAGCTCCTGAGATTTGACAAAGGGGTCCAGAGCAGTGGCTCTCTGTCTGACCTTCCCATAAGCACTGTTCCTGAGACCTGCTCACCTGTTCCCTCTCTCCCAGGCAGAGCAGAAGAAAAAGACTGCTGAACCATATCCCCTCCACTTTTCTTTTTTTTACTGTGTGCACATACTCCTTTCAGCCAGACACGCACATAATTAGTTCTCCCTTTAACCTTTTATCACATGAATGCAGCTCTTTGTTACCTCATAGAGCAAAAGGAGGTTTTCCCTGAGCATGTCTAGTCAACCGAATGTCTGTCGTTACCGACTGAACTCCGTCTCAAGTTACCCGTGATATTCCCCCTCCTGGTGGCACAGCGCGGCTGGTGGTCTTCCCCTCTCTCCTCCGCAAAACAAGCCAGACCTTCAGCCCTGTGTGTACAAGAGAGAGGAAGAGAGTGTGTGAGTGAGAGAGAGAGAGGGAGGGAAGGAGAGATAGAAAAGAGTGTATATGTGTGTGTGCGTGTGCGTGTGTGTGTGTGTGTGTGTGTGAGCACTCCGTGGGTACCCTCTGGTTTGGGTTTCCGTCTCGAGATGGCTCCTGCTGCTCTATCCCCCCTTCAGAGGGAGACGTGGATTAATGGAGTGACTAAATCAGGCAAATGGGTGGTCTTGGTATGAGATTGAACAAACACTTGGCTATGCTGTCTCACACATCAAATCAGTCAGGCAGAGTCAACACTGAGAGTGTCATGGGTGATAGGTGTAATTTATGTTCATGGGTGAATCACATCTCCCAGGACATGCATTGCTTGGCATAAATGCAGCATCTCTGCCTCCTATCTGCATATTTGTCTTAGCGCTTGACAAGCTTCACAGCACTCTCAACAACAACAGAGCTGGTGAGAGTGAGCCCCACGTGTGTTCTCTCCTGCTGTAACACAGGCCTGCTTTACATTAGCACAAGTGACTGTCCAAATACAGAACTGGATGAACTCTGTCCTCCTTCATTCTTCTTCCCTACCCAGCAATTACACAGCTGTAACTTAACGTCACAGAAAGCTTGACATTTGGCCTACCTAGCTTCTTTTTTTTTTTTTTAAATGACTACAGTAATTCATTTGCTTTTTTGGACTTAAAATAGTTATTTCTTTCTCCCTTCAGCTGCCACAGAATTAGCTAATGCAAATGCAATCGGTTTATCTTTTAAAACGTGAATTAGAGAATAATCTATATATAGTTTGGAATGACTCATAGTCATGCCAAACCACAAGAAAGTTTCACCTTATCAAGTGTTTCAGTGATATGATACCTACCTGTGGCTCACTTCAGGAGGAGTGTTTAGTCAGGGCAGGACAAACTGTGATGTGTACAGCATATGACCAGAGGGTGGCAGTCATATACCACTTAATAGGACAAGACTGAACCGGTAGACCTACTTCTTTTGTCACAAAATAGATTTACTTTAAGAGAAAGTGTATCAAAGCAATAGGTTTGGCCATTCAGGAGATGGCTATTTAGATTTGTCATGATTGACAGTTGTTGGTGCATACCAAACAATTGTCTACAATGCAAAGCTCCACTGGAGTCCTTGGATCAACTAGTCCTTTTATGAACCAGATGATGGCAGCAAATACACAGTAAATATCAAGTAAATACATACGTTTGTACTTGTGTGTTATGGAAGATTTTCCTGGAACTGGTCATGGAAGTTGTTCCTGTTTACTCTGGACATCATTGGGTAGATTTCTGATTAAAGTCTGATTTAATTTCCATCAATTTCCCCTCGTGCCTTCTTATCACGAGATCTCTGAAAAGTACAGGAAAAAGGCCTGCTGGTGTGCAAGCAGACATAACACCACCAATGACAAGGACCGTTTGCTTCATAACTCAGACCTTTATTATAGTTAACGAACAAAGCACATACTGTTTTTTACACTCCATTCAAGTATACTGTTAGCATACATAGCATTAGCCATTTAGCTGTCAACAAACTGTACCCTCATAAAACAGAGGGTGACAATTCTATAGCACCATTATACAAAAGTACAATAAAATATGACAATCTCTCATACACATTGGACACATAAAAGTTAGATTAAAAAAAAAACTAAATAAAAAAACAATTCTATTAAAATCCCTGACTTTTAAAACAATAAGTTACTAATGATGTTTGCTGGAAAAAAAAAAAAAGATAACTTGTGAATGAAAGGAATCAATGTGCAGAGGAATCTAGAGATAGTTTCTTTCACTAGAAGGCTTTGAGGGAACTATTATGTCAGTTCTACCTTTCTACTCTTTTGTGGCATGGAGTATACTAGGATTGCCAGTGCTCTCAGTGTCAGTCACAGTCTGTAATACATTTAAGAGTGCACTATTCAGGCACTTGGGACTGGTTTGATCACAGATTCCAGGACAGGAGAAAACGGCATAGAATAACTTAAGTATAGCATGTGTCAACCACAAAGATGACAATAAAAGAGTGCCTCAAAAAGAAAAGTTAGGGATGGTTCAATTCCCACACTTGTTTTACTAATAATGTTTGCCTAGAAAAAACGAAGAAAGTGACAAAATCATACACACCTACACATGTTGAGAACACGTCAGAATGATAAGGTAATCATCAGCCATTAGTTACTGCATCCTCAAACATCTCTATCTCACAAGCTATTAACTGAATGATACTGAAGAACATGTATACTGAATTGTTTCCAAATAATTCTCTGCACGACCAGGACAATTCCACACAGTTATCAAAACTCAGTAAAATGAACTTTGAAACAAGAGTCTTGTTCTGAAAAGTGCAGGAGGATTTCCTTTCAATTCTGTACCTTAAGGAAGAAGCACTCAATGATATCATTAATGACAGCAGTGAACCAATGGGGATATTTCAGCATGTATTTGCAAGAGGTCTCTAAAGTCAAGCAGAGAGAGAGAGGTAAGAGAGAGACAGAGAGAGAGAGAGAGAGCTATACTACTTTCTTGATCTCAATCAGAGATGTGGAGCTGGGGTCGGCTGTGCCCGTGTTCTGGACAGGGCAGCATGTGGGAGGTGACTAAATTCATGATGACACAAGGATACATCAAATGGTTTGTCTACTGGAGGCGGGGGTTAACACAAGTGGGCTGCCTGCTTCTTTAGGCATATTCAATAGCTGTGTTCGGAATCGCTCCCTCGTTCCCTCACTCCCTCCCTATTCCCTATATGGGGTTCACCATGTAGTGAACTACCTAGGGAACGGAGAAAATGTAGGGTACATGTGCTGTTCCCTGGAAATCAAGGTGAATTGTGGGTAATAAATAGTGGACTATATAGGGAACGAAAATTCTGTGGAGAATTCGGACACTACAAACAAAATGGCTGACACCCCATATAGTGCACTATATAGTGAATAGGAAGCGATTCCGAACACAGCCAATGTGTCCTGCTGCAGCCTTATTGGTGAGGAGGATGAAAGGGTTCACCGGGGCCTGCTAGCAGGGCACAGAGAGAAGTGGCTCTTAGTGGTTGGGGGGCTTCGGGCTTTTATCTCTCTGTGGTGCTGCTGGTGGTAGGTGCTTCATCTGATCTCTTCAAGGTCTTCAATGTCTTTTACCTGTGGGTCACCTGGTTGTTCAGGAGGCCGGGGAATGTTTGCTCCGTCTCGGTGCTTAACGAGCCCCCTGGAGAGGACGGAGAGCAGGAACGAGCCATGTCAGTTACGACGCAGAAAAACATAGCCATTGAAGTACAACACTGAGATACTGGGTAGCAGTGGAGAAATGTGATTATACACTTGTGTGTCAAGAAGAACACATTCTTGTCATTCTTGTGCACCCATGTCTTACCATTATGGCAACTGTACATCCATACACGATGGCCGTCATATCGACATCTGCATTTCATTACGTTATTTGTGTAGTCGGATTCTGCCACCTCGTAGTTGGGATTGATAACCACCTAAGATGTTTAACATAAGATTTAACAAAGATAAAATAACTAGAAATTACATTACAATAACATTACAATTAAAAAAACTATTAAAAAAGGGCTACAAACAGAAAGAAAAAAGCTAAACAAAAATATTTTGTAATAAAACAAGAGAAATGTAGGCTTGATGCCTGTGATGTCGACCCACTGACAGTCGATGTCATGTCTGTGCTGTACTGTAGGTATTACCTGGAAGATGTAGTCGCCAGGCTTGATGTCTGTGATGTCGACCCACTGACAGTCGATGTCATGTCTGTAGGTATCCCAGCACCCCACTGTAATGCCCTGCTCCCCAAAGTTGGCACACTCATACTTTTTCTCAATACCTGGCAAAACACACAGACTAATGAGTTAGAAATATGTAGGGTTGGGTCATATACCCACCTCCATTGTTCTCTGTAAAGCGCATTGTGTTGCGTCTGGGTATAAAATGCGCTATACAAATAAAGCTTTGATTGATTGATTGATTGATTGATTGATTGATTGATTGATTGATTGATTGATTGAGTTAGACTTTGGCTATTGTGAGTGGACTATCTGATTGTGATAAACCTCGATAAAACTCGCTAATAAACCAAACATCCTTTATTATGTGAGAGGAGCTTTGGGGTCAGAGTTCTCGCTACAGTAGATACATCAGGAGAATGTTAATGTGTGATGCTCTTGGTGACATACAAGATGATATTCAATTTATGACAAAAAAGAGTAGAGTCCGCACACTGGAGCTTATAGAAAATAGACTGTTCTCAGTAGTTTATTAAATTAACGTTTCGATCTATGTGATCTTCATCAGCATCTGTATCAGAACATTAATTTAATAAACTACTGGGAACAGTCTATTTTCTTTATGCTCCAGTGTGCGGACTCAACTCGTTTTCTCATTCCCTACTCTGTTTTTTCCTGCGCCTGGTCTGCATAGCGGATGTGCAAGCTCTTTTTTCTTTTTAATTCAATTTATGACACCCCTGAAGCTAGTGAGAGCTGCTATTCTCACCCTCATCACACTCCGAGTCCTCCAGACAGAAGCTGGCTTTGTGTCCTTCTGCCACCTTGGTACCGTTGAGGCTGAGCAGGTCATAGTGGGTGAACACCTCCATACTGTGGTAATGTCTTGGAGAGAGAGAGGGAGAGAGGGAGACAGAGAGATGGAGAAAATAAGAGTTCCAAATGTTTATTCCCAACATGACAATTTTGTTTTATCCAGAGCTACAGACACAGTCGAAACATCGTGGCACCAGACAGACTCCAATGCCCCAAAAATAAACATTTCTTCCCCCAAATTGTATATGTTTAGACAGTCTATGTACAGTATGAGCCCACAGGACTGCCCATGACAAGAAGGCACTCTGAGTTTGATGTGTGTCTAGTAGAGCTGCTGAGTGTGCAAATCTGGAAACACGGCACAGCCTCTCCAACGTTACAACCACAGAAATCTGGGCCTTATCCCAGCTCCAGCATCTAGCCCACGGCCAATTACAAGGCAGAGAACGTATGGAATGGAAAATGGCAGCGGATCAGTTGTTTTCTTCAGAGGTCAGAAAGTTCTCTCCACCAGTTTGACTCCAAACTCCAAGACTAAGATTTCAGTCTGTCTTACTTCCAAAAGAAACCCAGAATTTCTTTGGAAAACATATAACTATGACGTTAAACACTGGCCTGATAGTGAACACTTGAAGTATTTTAAGCTGACAACCAAAGTCACAAACTCCTCTGAGGAAGCGGAAACAAAACACCTGTTTCCTGGCTCACATACGAGCGCCTCTGAAGACTCGCTCTCTCTTATGTCCCCGGGCCCCGGGGCTCGCTCACCTGTGGCAGTCGTGCCACACCCAGGAGTTGCGGTCGGCCTTGGGCCGGAAGTCGGACTGTCCGTTGTTGTGGATCTGGGAGGAGAAGCGGAGGAGGCGCCGGTAGGAGTTGGCCGGCACTTCGGTGGAGCCGGTGGACAGGCACTCCTCCTCGAAGGCACACTGCAGCATGAACATGGGCCGGTCCTCCATGTAGGTGGTCTGCTCCACCACCTGAGGGTTCAGAACCAGGTCTGGAGCCGCTGGAGGAGGGGGGGGGGGGGGGTAGGGATGGATATGGTAGTTAGTAATACTGTGGCCTAATATTTAATGTTAATTGAACATAATACATACGCACATTCCGATAGATTCATTCTTCTTCTGTGCTAAATCCACTCATTACTAGCGCGCTAGCTTTCGTCCTTGCCTATAGGAAGGTGATGTTAGCTCTAGCTCACTGCGGTGACGGGGAGAGGGAGTGTGAGTCTTACTCTCGGAGCAGGAGACCCCGGCGGAGTTGCGGCCGCCTCCTTTAGGGCAGGCGAGGTGGGTGCCGTGGTGCAGGCATTGGGACAGGGACATCTCAGTGCCGGAGCAGCGCACCCCGCTCATCACCACCGCGTCGGCGCTCACCTCCCCCGGCCAGTACCACGTCTCCTGAGGAGAGATAAAACGAGCGCACCAAAGGTTACAAGCTCCGGTTTATGGATTCGACTATGAGGTGCCAAGTGCCCTGTAATAGCGGGATTAGTGAGAGGGAAGAAGGAAGAAATGAATGCAGCTCTTCATACCAACCACACGAGGGAGCACCCTGTTCATTTACACCACCTCGCCATTAGGACCTAATTGTTTATGATACTGTATGATTCCAGCTCAATTTATAGAATCAAGATCAACAGTAATATCCATGTAACAACCTATGTGTTTAGGTATCCTTTAGATATCCAAAAACTGGAATACTAAAAGGTTCACAGCTGGAAAACTAAAATACTGTGATAGCAGACATATTACATTGATTAAAATATTCTTTCTTATATTCTGCTATCCTGGAGAGACAGTAGCAGTACTACATATCTACCAGGAGGTAAACTCCACAAACTACAATAACACAGCATCCCTACATTAGAATTTCCCCTCATAAATATCCTGTCTGCACAAACGTCATCATTCCACAGTTTCAAAGCTGCCAGTGTTAAAGCCTTCCTACTATAAACTGTTATCAAGCAGGCCTGTAAACTCCCTTCAAAACAACAAAGGCCTGCTCTGTTCCAGTGAGGGTCTCACCTCACAGGTGGAAACATTTAGGAATGTCCCAAATTGCACAGGGTTGTTTGTCACCCTTGGCAACAAGAAACACACACACAGCATTGCAGGACTGGCTTGGGTAAAAACAGGGAAACTGTTATTTCTTGTTTGGCGAAACAACAGTGCTTTTGGAACGTCAAGTCATTAATAAACACTATAAAAGTTATTTATAGCAATTTGGGATGAGAGGGACTTCACAAGCTTCTGAGCTCAATAGGTAGGGCGCCAGATTTCAAGCCACACACTGGCCTCATAAATAAATACAAATAACTGGGTTGAGGGACCAAAGATGTGTCTGACACAATCAAAGTAAAATCATTCTCAGATCACGTGGTATGAAAGACCATAATCCATAATGCTGTGGATAACAATCTGACGCGGCTCCCTAAGACGCCCCCCGCGGGTGTGTGTGACGTTGGTAGGTCAGTAAAACATCAAGGAGACCCCTTAGAGCCGCCTATAACCAACACCATAGCTCCGTTAAAGTCGCACTGAATCAAAGCAGACGGCAAACAGACGCAGTCATTCGATGCCAGGTTGGCAGTTTAGACATCATCTTTCTCTCGCTGACTGTAGGTGTGTCTGTCCTGTTCCCTGCTAAGAACCCTAAAGCGTAGCCAACTCCAACATACCTCTTCCATCTCTGTTATATAATCAACATCTGGTAAATAGATGCCATTAAAACGTTTAGCATTGCTAACAGTCTGCTAAATTTTGCTCTCCCGCACCTCATAAATGTGGTGTGTAATCTTACTATATGATAGGTACCACGGCCTAATCATGGGTAGCTGAGCTTCACACAATATGACTGCGTGTCTATGTTGGTGGGTGGTCGGCACAGACACGCTCGCAGCCTCAGTGAATCTATTAACACCACACAAGGCTCTACTGTATGTAGCTGTAGTAGTCCACACTTTAGAACTCAAAAGACTTGGTAGAGATGAAAGATGTGTTGAAATCAAAGAAGAGAAGGAAGAGAGAGAAGAGAGAGAAGCGAGGGAAGAGAGAGAAGAGAGGGAAGAGAGAGAAGAGAGGGAAGAGAGGGACGAGAGAAGAGAGAGAAGAGAGAGAAGAGAGAGAAGAGAGAGAAGAGAGAGAAGAGAGAGAAGCGAGGGAAGAGAGAAGAGAGAGAAGCGAGGGAAGAGAGATAAGAGAGGGAAGAGAGGGAAGAGAGAGAAGAGCGGGAAGAGAGAGAAGAGAGGGAAGAGAGGGAAGAGAGAAGAGAGAGAAGAGAGAGAAGAGAGGGAAGAGAGGGAAGAGAGGGAAGAGAGGGAAGAGAAGAGAGGGAAGAGAGAGAAGAGAGGGAAGAGAGGGAAGCCACTAAGAGGGGAGTTTTCAGTTTAATCTGCGCTGTAATTGGTAAGCAGGCCTTGTAACCAATGCATCATTTTCTTACCTGGAAGGCGCTTCTGGCGAAGCCCAGGCCCAGCTGCCTACACACCACCATGGCCTCCATGGTGCCCCAGCCGTCGCTGCACACCGTGCCCCACACAAGTGAGCCATTCCTCTCCACCAGCACCTCCACACGCCCCTCGTAGAGGTTACGACCCCCGTTCAGACGTAGCTGGGGGGACACGACGCAGAGAGACACAGGTTTCAACTGGCGCTCTGGGTAAAGTGTGTGGGTCACCGTTCTTGTAGTCTGATTCCCCGGATGTAGATTTTGGAGATAAGCCTTGTCACTGGGTTTATTACTGCCCAATCAGTGGCGACGGATATTCTCCCAGCCAATCAGATTCAATCCAGACTCCTCCCCTTCTGCTACCGTGTTACCGTTTTCAAAGTCCCCTTCACTATGGACAACAACCTAGCAGCCGCACTGCCCAAGCCGATTGGCATTGGTTTAAAGAAGAACACCCCCCCCCCCCATCTCTGAATGGTAATGAGTGCAGCCAGAGCTTTCTCCAGCGCTGGTAAAAGAAGTGTGTAGACAGGTCAGGCTATGTGAGACTATCATTCTTGTAATACCGACAGTGTTCTGTAGGAGTACAATCCAATGATCCAAATACACTCGATTCCTTACCGAATTTCAACAGGGAGTCACAGTGAGAGAGAGCCAGGTGAGCAGCCTAACAGTAGCTGTGTGTGAGAGAGCGTGAAGGCGAGAGAAATGCTCACCTGCTCCTGGAAGCCCATGGCTGGGACGTTACACCTGACGCCCGCGTCCTCCTCGTGGCTGCAGCCCAGAGACTCCTTGTTGAAGAAACACTCTGTGATGGACTTCTCAAAGCCAGAGCACACCACCTCGTTCATATGGACCGGGCCCATACCTGACACACACATAGCACACACACACACGCACACACACACATACACACACGCAAACAGAACACATGGATGCTATTAGGGGTGGATAGAGAACACTATGGTCATAATGGTTGATTCGGCAACATATTTGTAGTATTTTCTATCGTGACGCAATATATTATGTGATTGTATATCCTGTGGAATTGAGGAAAAAATATGAATCATGCCATCCTGCTAAAATGTCTATTGAGCTTCAGTATTGGTTGAAAGTCCAATGGTTTTGGTTATGCATGCTGTTCTAATCTCTTACTGCTATTAACAACAGGGGTCCTTCTTTTCCCACAGATACTATAGGGAGAGTTTTCCTAGTGACAGTAAATCATATGTGAATGATGATCTTTCCAGAAGGGACACCTGTCCAGATTTTCAGCTCTCTGCTGTTTCCATGTTTTAAGTGTCATTAGTTATGGTATAATTTACTTTCTATTTCCAGTCTAGAGCCTGAGTTAAAGTAAAATGCCTTGAAGATAAACATGCTGAATATTTTCACTCAGAAAAACAGCAGTGTGTGTTTTTTTTCCGAGCAGTTAAGAGTGTACATAGGTGTACATCATAGGGAACACCCTTTTATGAGAAACATTCTTGTTTCAATACAGGTGAATCCTTTCAAACCCCGTATTTACTGTTGGAACACATACATATCTGCTGAATATGTGCTTTTGAAGTAGGTCGGTGGTGAAACATTTGTTGGGGGATTCCCTCTCGGTATGCTTGCAATTAACATCTCCATGGTAACCCATAGCTAGCCCATAACTCTGCAGGGAGGACAGATCTCCGTCAGAGCTGTAAATCTGGCCTTGTAGGAAAGAAGGCCATCATTAGTGGAACTGGTCAATAAAAAAGAAAGTTTCACTCCTGGGCAGGAGGACAGTCATTCCTTCAGGCTAAGGTCAGGCCCCAAAACAATAAAACATGTTCAAGTTCAATATTATTTATTGCCCCAAGTGGGCAATTTGTGCTGCAGCTAGGAGTGACACAAAAAGAGCCAACATCACACAATACAACATACATGGACAAAAGTATTGGGACACGCCTTTTAATTTATTTTTTTACAGTGTTGTATTGTATATTATCTTATTTTATTTATTGTATGTCATATTTCTGTACATATTTTTTGTACTCAGGGCGACATTGAAAATGAGAGCATTGCTATCAATTGTCTTCCTTGATTAAATAAAGGTCTCAATCAATCAAAATCATTGAATTCAGGTCATTGAATTTCATTCAATCCCATTGCCACAGGTGTATAAAATCAATTAATGCTTCAGCTTACCAAGATATTTTGGACAATTCTATGCACCCAGCTTTGTGGGAACAGTTTGGGGAAGGCCCTTTTCTGTTCCAGCATGACTGTGCCCCAGTGCACAAAGCAAGGTCCATAAAGGCATGGTTGAGTGAGGCTGGTGTGAAAGAACTTGACAGGCCCATACAGAGCCCTGACCTCAACCCCATCGACCCCCTTTGGGATGAACTACTGATTCTGAGCTAGGCCCTCTTGTCCAACACCAGTGTCTGACCAAATGGTCTTCTGGTGAATGGACAAAAATTCCCACAGACACACTCCAAAATCTTGTAAAAAGCCTTCCCAGAAGAGTGGAAGCTGTTATAGCTGTAAAGGGGGGACCAACTCCATATTAATGCCTTTGAATTTAGAGTGGAATGTCATAAAAGCTCATGTATGTGTAATGTGTAGGTGGCCCAATTATTTTGTCCATATACAGTTACTGTACATGTACAACACACATGTAAAAGAACATGGGTATTGCAACATGGGAGAGGGGGAGATCAAATGTTAACCCCCCCCCCCCCCAAAAAAAACGATGATTCCCAAATGGATTAAGGATTGATAACAAGGTAATTGTGTACCTAGTTTCCTACTCAGCCAGACTATTACTTGAAAGGTGGAGATATATGAGATATTTGAGACATTTGTTGGACTCACTATAGCTCTGTATTCTAGTACAAAGAGAGGCAGAACAAAGATGAACTAATGGTCCATTCCATCTCTCTGTAACCTAATATCAAGGCCAGCAGTTCATTCTGTTCAGACGAAATGTGGGCTGAGCGAAAGCAGGAAGGGGGTAGTATTCCTGTACCTCCTATGAGATATCTTGGGGGATTTCCGCTCGCAGCATTTGGTGAACAGATGAACTGTAGCTACTCTTTTCAAGATCAAACTTTTGTCCTTGAGAAGAGCTACATATTGTTATTATATACTGCTTCTCTCCAGTGTTGTGTGTTGACTGATTGCCCCTCACCCTCAAGACAAGGATTCCCTTCCCTGCAAGGCTCAGTGCAGAAACAAGCACAAACGTCGAGGCTAAAGAGTTAATTAAAAAAACATGTGTTCTATTATGTTTTCTATCTTCACTTTTCCTCTGTATGAATTCTGGCTGTACCCTGTATTGTGCATCTTATTGATGTGCCCAAGGCTTAGTAATCACCTCACCATTACATTGCAAGGGCACTCCCACCACCGGATGGATTAAAACACTTAGAACTTAGGAACAAGGATCAGACTGTTGCCTCTAGGGTTACTGTACATGTGTTTCAGAGCTGGCGGCCTCGCCGTTTGAGCTGTCATTTTTACCAGAAGGAGTATCCTACCTTGTCCCAGCCTGCCCCCAGACAGGGCCTCCTTGGCCGTCCCAAAGCCCAGCTCCCGGCACACCACCGTGGCAGAGACGAGGCTCCAGTTGTCGTCACAGATGGTGCCCCACTCTCCGTTCTTCAGCACCTCCACCCTGCCCTCCCCTACGATGGCCCCGCCTCGCAGACGCACCAACGGTTGCTGGAGAAAGAAAAAGACAAGCTGAATTATTCAAAATATGAAAAAACGAGGGCTTGTCTGGTCCGAAGGCAGGGTTAGAGGAGCCATAGTTCCAAAATCGGTCACGCCCTCCACCTCCACTTATCTCTCCCCTCTACCCAACTCTCCCCTCTGGCTGTCTGTGTGTGTGGGCGTGGCTGCAGGCTCCAGTTGATCCATCTATCAGTCCCCCTGCCCTGGCTACACACCTGTGGTCTATGATCTCACCACCACCATGCGGTATATCAACCCCGGCTTTCCAACCACTCCTCGCCAGATCATAATATGTTATTATAATATTATTTGTTACTCTCACTTACTCTCCAGTTCCTGCATGTCTGCCTGCCCCCCTGCCTGACGCCTGCTTGCCCTGCACTGCTGACTGGGCCACCTGCCCCCCTACTTCTATGTTCTGCTTCCACTTGGGTTCCCCAGTCTGACCATAACAAAATCCTATGATTCCTGAACGACAAGTGAGCACTGTTACAGAACATTACAGGCTTACAGAACCTCAGTTTCTCCTTTGTTTCTCCCACATCTAATCATGCGAATAGTGAGTGAGGTTACAGACTGGGTGGTGCTCACTTGACAGTTTAAGGGCTACTCATATTAACGGTTTTGGCAGATTTAAAGTGTTTAATTTTACTTGGCTCCATGCTCACTTGGCAGTTAATTGTTACTCATATTAACGGTTGTGGCAGATTGGAAGTGTTTAATTTTACAAGCGGATATGTTAGTAAATTAACTTCCATGTCTAATAACAGGCAGCGATATACATTTCTTGCTTGCAGTTTGAACTTAGTCTCCCTCAGACTCCCTTAGTCCGAACAGGAAGAGTGCCAAAGGTTCCAAACTGCCACAGTGAAAGCTTCATGAAGTTAACATTCATAACATTGTTGGACGAATGCATTTTGTTCTCCACAGGAATGAATGTAAAACCGTTATGAAATGTTTTCTTAGCGGTAAGGATATATTCTGGGAATTTGGGATGTGAATGTCACCCTGTGAGCCTGTTCCTCAGTTCCAAGTTACAGCACTGAGCTGTAGAACGTGACAGCGAGCAGGCAGGCCTACAGTACTGGGAGGTGCTACATAGAGGAGGCAGGATGAGATCATCAGTGTGGAACATGCCTTTCAGCTCCGATTCCCACAAGCGTTTTTCTCTGGACCAGCGTCAACATCTTCCTCTCACTGATCCAGCTGGGATTATGAGTCGTTTGACAACAAGCATACAAAGCATGTTTGTTGATACTGAGTTTTCAACATGGTAGGAAGGAATCAAGGTTTTTTTAGTCTAGAAAAAGGAAACCAGCACATAACTCTGCAGAATTCAACAAAACTGTTACAGAGCCCAAAGGCTGTTTTCCATTACGTTCAGTGGGCTCTATTGACCATACCCCACTTGCGCAATACACATCAGTTCTTCTTAAAAGAGCAACACAGAGAGCAGTCTGTGAGTGCGGTTCCTACCTCCTGTCTGAAGGCCTTCCTGAAGCCTGTCATGGGGGTGGGGGAGAATGCTCTGCCTGGTACACAGCTCACCACCACAGGCATGCCTCTGCCACAGGTGCTGTTTGACTTCTTCAGCACGGCCTGGCCCAGCTTGCAGCTCGACAGGTGGGCCTCATTCCCAGTGCAGTTGACGGAGAAGTCCCAGTACGTGGGCTTCCTCCGGCGAGCAAACATCCTGAGAACAGGGCAAGAGATGAGAGGCAAATAATGTTGTAAGGACAGACATTTTTTATTAAACATTTGCGGAATTTTATAAGAACCTGGTTTTTAATAACTCAGCTTTGCCCTCTATACAATTATTTGTATTTTAGGGAAACTACTTACTGTATGTTAATATCTTTCAAGATTTAATGAGACTGATCTATGTTCAAAAAGACCATTGCTGCCTCGACTACTTGGCTTTAGGGAATAGCCTTGTGTGTGTGTGTGTGTGTGTGTGTGTGTGTGTGTGTGTGTGTGTGTGTGTGTGTGTGTGTGTGTGTGTGTGTGTGTGTGTGTGTGTTTCGGCACAGAGCGTGTGTGATAGTGCAGTAATACTGGAGTAGTAGTGTTTGTAGTTAGTGCATGTTGCATGCTCCTTCTGCTTGCTACTTTCTGCCTTCAGCTAATGACCCCGCTACTGACCCCGCTGCTGCCAAGTGCGTTCGTCTCCTCCTGCCTGTACACAGCCGCTCTACCGCCAAGACTTCTGTAGTTAGTTCTGCCTCCTCATGGCCACACACGGTAACTGGGTACCCTGTTTTTACCCTGGATCTTGGAGCAGCGGTGGGCCCCAGAGGGAAGGCGCAAAAGCCCACTGGCATGTGGACACGCCCTGGTGTCTCCTCAACCACTGTCCCAGCTATAGGTAAGTAGCAAGGGCATATGGGGCACAGCCATGGTAGCCAGCCCGCATGGTAGTGCATGCGGTCTCTGCAGTCATGGCTGAACTGACTGTCGTCAGGGTCAAGATGTGCTAAGAGTGCTGGTATAGAGTCAGATTTTCTTCTGTCTATTATGATCTGAGCTGCAAAACTAATCCTAGATCAGCACTTCTATGATTCAGACAGGAATGATCTGGTTTTAGAAAGTAGCTCAAACGTTAAAGTAATTAGTAATCTGATTATTTTTCAGAGAGAAATCAGTAATCTAATTACAATTTAGAGAAAGTAATCAGTAACTTTACTTGATTACTTTCATTAAGTAACTTGCCCAACGTTGTCTATACTGTAACACCCCGGAACATCTGCCCCTACTGACAGCTGGAGGTACTGCTCTGAAGGAGGTTCAGGACTTCAAATACCTGGGCTCTTAGGCCAACTCAACGGAGCAGGACCTTAAAGTGAGGAAGGTGCTCATGTGGAGAGCTCTAAAGGGCATGAGAAACGTGTGGAAATCCAGCCTCCTCTGTGGAACCAGGCTCTACTTTTTCGACGCCACCGTGGAGGCCGTTCTCCCATATGGCTGAGTGCTGGACCCTGAGCCACCTCCTGCAGAGGTCGCTGGACAGACGCTATACCAGAATGCTACAGTACGTGCAGCACTGGACATAAGCCATAACACGCACGTCAGTATTGAAGATTTGTACGGAGAGAGGCCAAGGGTGAGTGGAAAGATAGCAGCAAGGAGATTGAGGCTGGCTGGGCACTACTACAGACACTGTGAGAATCTGGCCAGCAAGCTGGAGTTATGGGAGCCAACTCCATGGCGCGGACGCAAGTCACGAGGACATCCAACCAAAACATTTGTGGACGTACTTAAGATGGATGCGGAAGTGGAGACCACAGATGAGATGGCCAGGTGTATGGAGGACCGGGATAACTGGAGACAAAGATGGGAGGCCCGTCTGTGGACGACCCGATGATGATTGTCATCACATTACTAATTTCTGAGTGTACAAAATAAGTGTTCCCAAATGAACTAAGCAGAGCAGACATACAGTATAGTGAGATAATAAACAGTGAATCGATTTATCCAAAGCATTTGATGAGAATTGACAAAAGGAAAGCTCAAAAAGATAGTTATAGCTAGCCACATAGGAGCTTGTTGTCTGCAGGCCTGTGTCCTGGCGATGTTAATTGCAGTGTTTGAGTCCCTGCAGGGGTGTTAATCTTTTAATCTCCTGTTTAGCAGAGAGGCAGTGTTGTTTAATGGTCTTTCACGGGCAGAACAGCATGTCCTGTCTTTATATCACATGTCTAAGGTGTACATGAAGGTAGATTAAATAGGGAAAGGCAAGCATTTGCTTTCTATTTGGGACCTGGCAAAGTAAATGTTGCTGGGAGGTTATCCAAAGCCAGTGTTCTACTGTAATCCATTGCTGCAAGACTGTGGTTTGGGAAGATAGGAGGAGAAAGTGGTCAACTGGATCTGGATAAGTATTTCTTCACATTTGTTCAAAGCAGCTGTGAAACAGTTTTCATTCATGCGATGACTCAGCGTGGAAGGGCAAGCCGCTGGTAACCAACAAGGAAAACAATAACACGTTTGCTCCTAAAATTGTGATTTGATGTCACTTTCCATCCGACTTGAAGATTTGCAGAGTATTTCCTTGCTAAATCAAATACCCCACCACACACTTAAATCACAGAGACCCCTGAGTGACTCGCCTTTCTAACTAGAAAATTGTATTGCGTGTGAATGCTGAACAGCTGAATGGAATAGCAAAAGCATTGCTGAAAATGCATGAAATGTCAGATGCATCACACCTGCACAGCTGAAAATCTTGGAAGCTGAAAAACCTGGAAGCTGAAATGTGAAACTGGCAGAATTGAAAGCTGAACTGTACTACTTAAGGAAGCTGAACCATTGTATATGATCATAAGTAACCTTAAAACAGGGCTAAACATGCATTTTCCCTTTACTACTCCTTTAAATAAATTGCTACAAAAGATGGAAGATAAACTATAATAATGTCAAAGCTGAAATATGGAATAAATGATGGAATGTATTGCTAAAAAGCTTGGAAGCAGGACAACCTGGAAGCTTAGCTGAAATGTGAAACTGGCAGGATTGGAAGCTGAAGTGCACATAAAGAAGCTAAGAACTTACATTACATTGTTACAGAAGTTGGAAGATAAACTATAGTACTGTCAAAGCTGAAATATGGAATAAATGATGGAATGTATAGCTAAAAAGCTTGAAAGCTGAAAAACCTGGAAGCTCAGCTGAAATGTGAAACTGGCAGAATTGGAAGCTGAACTGAATTACCTAAAGAACATTTAAACTTTTAAACTTTTAGCTTTGAACTGAGCCTGTAGCTTGAAAGATTAGCAAGTTGTTTAAATTCTGCTTACTGATTCATAGAGAGCATGCATATTAAGTAGAATGTCAAAGGGATGAGGCGTTAAGCAATTAGACCTCTTGCAAAACACCGACATGCAACCACCGGTGAAGACTGTGTGACTCTAGCCCACTCAGGTACTGAGATGTAGGGTCCATGGCCTGGACAGTGGCGTGGCGGTGAGACTCCACCCCCTCGGGTCATATTGGGTTGGAGCGGTGGACCCCTCTCTGGGCTACCCACCTGCCCCCACCGGTAAAGACAGTGTGTCTCTAGCCCTCTCAGGGGCAGAGTTGTGGGGTCCGTGGCATGGTGACAAGACTCCATCCCCTCAAGTAAGCGCCGGTCGGGGACAGTGCACCTCAATCCGTGCCACCTACCTGCCCCCACCGGTGAAGACCCTGTGTCTCTAGCCCACTCAAGGCTGAGTTGTGTGGTCCATGGGAACATTTTGATATTTGAATGGTTTCTGTAGCGCAAAGTATGAAGGAGTTGAAGGCTGAAGGTTTCCCATTGACTGCCATTCCCCCAAAAATGTTGGGAATGGCAACAAAAGGTATATAAAAGGTATTAAAATATCTGTGAGAGCTCCCATTGTGTCCTTAAAAAGTGAACATTTTTATACTTGAATGGTTGAAGTAGCTCAAAGTATGAAGGAGTTACAGAGAGCCAAAAAATGTACGGAAGAAGAAAACTGACTCAGCATTCACACTAATGACCTCCAACAAATCCCATGGTCTCTACAGAAGTCAGCTCAAACTGTAGGGCACCAAAGCATCAGAACAGAGGCCAGTGTTGGATCATGAGAGAAGCGCAGTCCTTGGCAGGGTGCTGCACCAGGACCGAACGCCAGCTTATAAAAACAGTGACTGCACGTTTCATGAGGTTTAGAATGAGTGCAGGCAGACACGTAGCTGGAAACTAGGGAGCCAGAGCTCTTCTGTGGTTGCTGAAAGAGGAAACTGACAGTCTCTAGTCTTGCCGACATTCAATTCAAGGTTAATTTAATCACTAGAAGAAGTGCTAAGGGGTTTGCAATGATTCATTAATGACCGGATGGCAAGTTCAGTGCAGGTTTCCACATGTTAATAAGATTTAGATCTCCATAAGCCAGTATGCCATTACATCTACTGTAAGGAATGTGAACTTTATCTTGGATATATATACAAAGAGGAGAGGAGGGGGGAGCAATATGTGTGGACGTGAGGCAAGCTGGCGCAAAGATTCTCTGTTCAATCCCAGTCTTACTGCGGCATATTTCAACAAATATGCTCATCATCAGTGGCCATGGGTGGAGTCCTACTGTAAGAATGTAGAAGAACATTCTTGAAGAACTCAACATCAGGTCAAAGACACTGGTGAACTGATGAATAACATCCTGAGGGTGGGACTGTCGACTTGGCTGGAACAGAGTTCAAAGGTCACGGAGGTTCCTGTATCATGTCGACCAAGAATTAATCTTAACTGACAGGAGGTAAAGTATGGGCCCCGACCAAAGAGGAGTAAATAACAATGAATGATGAACCGCTGTCTTATCCTCAAGCTTACTTCATGACTAGAGGTGACCAAGTGAGACAAGGTGATATATGAGCATTATGTAAGTCAAAGCCATAAGGAAGAGTTATAGTACTACAATGAAATCACTGGAGGGTACAATTGCTCTCTAGTTTCCAGAAATGTAGAATGTGCATAACAGCTACAGTTGGGAACTATTTGAGAAACCATTGTTACATGCTACATTAACCAATAGAAAACCAACGTTCTGTATAAACAACTCTTCAACATAAAGCGCTCTCCAGCCCTCCCAGCTCGATGTATGAAACCAGCCACCATTCCTCCTCCATACTCACTTGTAGACTCTGGCGTTGTACTTCCTCTCCCCTGGGAAGCCAAACATGCCACATATGACCCTGCTGTTGTGCTCGTTCCACTCCGCATCGCAGATCTGCTTCCACTTGCCTCCATCCTTCACCTCCACGTAGCCCTCCGTCACAGGGATGCGTTTACGATAAGAGGACAGAATGGCCCGGATACGCACGTCTTCCACCTGGATGTTCATACTCTGAAAAAATATAAGTAACATTTATCTGTGCGTCAGTCTTCTCTATACCATACTTTGTGTGACAGATCTTGAACATACATACTTTCACTATGAGTCTTCAGAATATTTGAAGCACTGAAAGTAGGTGATTTATTTTGCATTATTTAGGCACATTTTAGGTTCAAATGTTATGGAACATTTGGGTTCACCTCCATAGGCAGCATGGCATTAGTTTAATAGTTATAATGGATGTTATTCTGTGTTGACTGTAAGCTCTGTTTTAAAAAAAAAATGTAAATAGCCTTCACTTCAGTGGAACTTGAGTCCCCTTACATAATCTGATGCTGACCCCCCTGCCTCCACACACACACACACACACGCACGCACGCGCACACACACACACACACACACACACAGACACACACACACACACACACACACACATCCTGCCCAACCCCTCTCTAATTCCTGACTCCTAAAGTGAGCAAGATACAGAACGTTTCCTTGTGCATTCCCTCGTAAAGCCTCTCAAATTTACCCAAACATGTTTACAATCCATCACCTTATTAATTCCAACCCCATGACGAGCTGTGCAGCAACTGCTCAGCTTTTTAACACCAAGCATCAAAAGGCGACCATGGCAACACATAGAACTCTGCTTTAAGGGGTGTCCCTGGAAAGATGCTGGCAGACAGGGAGAAGTGCATATGTAGCCCGTTTGGCACATGTATATACTCTTTCACTCGTATCACTCTTTATCAATGATGAAAACATTTGTTGACATTTGTTGAAATTCTACAAATCTACATTTGTAGAATTCTTCACTAGTTTCCATGGGCTTTTTTTCTCTGATTCTCACTCCATTCTAATCCTTGATACTGTATGCAAGCATGCTGAGATCAATATCTTCTGCCTGTCAGTGTCCAAATGGACCTGGTGACCATGCTCTGTGACTCCTCTTGGGGTTTAAATAAACACATCCTCCCTCAGCAGACCAAACCCACATTCCTGTGCTACGTGACAGTGCAGGCTATGGCTGAGAAGGACTGAGTGTGTGGGGATTGCTGTGCTCAGCAGATGGGCCAGTTAAGACACATACTGTATGTATAGATCAACATAAGCTCTGTTAGAATTAAAGGGCAGAATCTCCAGACTTAATAATTTAAAGGATGGGTCTTCCTAAAATGGCTTCCACCAGAACGGAATGGGCAGATGCCACCACAGCAAAAAAAAACGACTGCCAAATGGTCGTTCTGCCCATGACTATTTTTTCCCCATGGATGACCACATTCCCCAGTCAGGGAAGAGATTCAGGATGTTTAGGATATACCGTAATATGGGTGTTCAAACCATGGGGCATCATAATGAAAGTGAATGTGGTGACAGTGAGCCTGACTGTATTTAGACTGGTAGTGAAATGAACTGGTAACAGACATATATTTAGAGGCAAATCAGTCTGGACAAATGTTAGTTGTTTCTGCTAAATAAAGTGTATTCATAGAAAATGCAGAAAAATACAGATCCACAGCAGACCTACCTTTATGTGCTAGCAAGATCATAATGGGCCACAACTGACAACCTTGCCTGACACCTTCATCAAACGTGCGATGACAGTGGGCATGGATAAATTAACCATTCCTCTGTCTGGGTATACAGAGGTTTTAATTACAGTCATAAACGCGCACCCTTTACTCCTCACCGTCAGACTCCGGACAAGACAAACAATACCTGTGCCAAAAAGTTCCAGGAGAGTTTACCCATAAGGTTGAAAATGTCTCTCTGTACTTACAGAAGCCAGACATAAACATATTGAGAATGTTTCCCTTAATTTGTTTTTGATGTGACTGAGAGACTGAACTTGTTTCACTGCTTGGCTCACGTGTCAACGTCCAGCCCCCCCCCCCCCCAGCTACAGGGGATCTAATTCCTCCACGATTTCTTTCCTGTTTGGTGTTCTGAATTCAGGAATACACGTGCCTTTTGGAAGTGGGTAGGAAAGCAGCGGTGAAGCACAAACACAGCAGGATTTGTCCAGCATATGTGGTTTGTTTCTGCGCACTCTGGCGGGGGGGTGGGGTCTTGGCTGCCTCGGAAGAAGGTGGAAGCAGATGGAAAAGTCATTAGTGGGACGATGATGCATCTTTCTGGGGAGGACGAGCAATGGAGGGAACTAGCCGGCCATCTCTGTCTCAGCCAGGCCCACTGAATCACTGAGGCCTCCACAGGAGGAGCCGTAAGTACCCGTGATAGACCCACTGCTTCCTGCCGAAAACACTGCTGCACAGTGTTACATCACTGCTCTCACGTTAAATCACTTAGTAGTAAATCATTATTAGGCTGCAGACTATGAATACATTTGCATCAAAATAAAAATGAAAAGTAGATAGTGGTACATTAATTGGATGGAGTCTCTCAGTATTGAAGGTCAGCCAGACCTGTACTAGTCACTCTTCCAGCTTACACTAGCACACACGCCTCTGTCTGCAGACGATGGAATCCCAGTTTCTGTGCTATTATCCTATCTGGTCTAGATCTCTCTCTAAATCCCTCCTGTCCAATAAGGTATGCAATTACATTGTAAAGATTGAGGACTGCTCGATCTGGTTTAAAGAAATGAACTGTGGAGGACAAGCGAGCTTCACGTACTGTGTTCCCTCCTAGCTGGAACCATGAAACGAGTGTACACTGGTTCATTTGATCTCTTGGTACATTCTAAGTGTTGATCAGAAACAGATGGCAGTACTGTATGTTCGATGTGATACCTTGGGAAATGGCCAGACTCATCATTCTCACCGAATCATTCTCACCCCTCTAGGCTTGAATTTGGATTGGAAGAGGATACTATATCTGGCATTAATATTTGGGCATCTTATCTTCAGTTCCAAATGGAAAGGAAAAAAAGGCCAAAGGGTTCACAACTACTGTGTACCAGAGTCTATCTCATCAAAAAACAGACTTAGTCATGTGTATTTTGCTCTAATGAATTGACAGTCCATTTCATGATTTCAGGCCAGAGGGTGACCTCAAATCTCCTCCTCAGCACAGGCCCCGTTTGTCCCAGCCAGCTAAAATAGAGCATACAGTATGGAGTTTGCAACATATGGTTCCAATAAAGACCTTCCATGTAATTCTTTTCTAAGAGAAATTTCACAAAATCTGGGAAATGGGGACCACAGAGAGGTTTTCTAAAATGAGAAAGTCATTTCCTAAAAGATACTCTCTGGTATAGCGTGGGTTTGCTGGGAGATCTGTTGACATCACCGTTCCCCATTGACCACCCCCCTATGGGCTAGCTGCATGTGTTTCCAGATCACGTGTTACATCTGGCCCTGGCCAGCCTTGTGTAGGTGCTGATTATCCTGTGAGCCACAACACAAATTGATAATGATCTCTTTCCTGAAATAGTGTTTATAGTGATGTAGTTTATTCCAGGCACTAAACACCTGAGATTCACTTGCCCCCACTCTATCCGTTAAAAAAGCCTTTGTTGCCGAAGAGAAAAAGCACAGATGTTACACAAGTCGATTACAAATGTTAAGCTAAAACTAAATTTGAGCTAGCTTGGTGAAAAGAAGCAAACTAGAGGTTCTTTACAGATGCCTCTAGATTGAGAGTTGTGGTAAAATGGAAAACGGTAAATGTTACCACAGAGTTAACACTTTTTTGTAGAACTGTCATTACAGTTTGTTGCCACATGAAAATTGAAACCGGAGGCACAGAAATATACTGTATAAACGCCTCTGACACTAGCATGACGCATGCAGCGTTTGTAAAGGCCACTCCTGCATCAGCCGGGGTCTCCCATGCAACATGTAGTTAGTTGCCGGGTGTGAATCTCTCCAGAGGGTTGACATCCTATCCAGCGTTGCACTGTGGGAATGCAGTTGCCTGAGGCGTGAACCGTTACATGGCCTCAAAACCATCTGTCAGTTATGTGGGATGCTGATTGGGTCCAAATTACTTTTCACCCCACTGGTAAAGTTCATGATGCTACTGCAATTAGGGCTGACATGAATTCATAGCAGCCAAAAAATATGACCAGGCTAGAGGGTTACAGAGGAGAAAGTGGAAGATTAAGGAAAACGGATTGAGGAACAGAGGGGCTACATCATGGGTGTACGAAAATATGGTTTTGGGACAAGAGACAGTGAGAGAGAATTGGGCTAAGAGAGAGAGAGAGGGGGGGGGGGAGAGAGAGAGAGAGAGCCCTAAGATCAGGTTCTTCTTTACGTGTCAAGGCATGATATCCATAATGGGAGATTCCTCTCAGTCAGAGAAGAATTAGCTAATGGAGATACATCAGAGAAAGGCGAGGTTTGCCTCTCGGGCATGTTATCCTTCCTTATGAAGCACCGTTCTACCTCTTTTATCCTTTCAAAACACTTAAATAAACCATCCCTTTTTGCTTACATGGATGTCTCAACAGATGGAATTCAGCTGAGCCCCAAAACTCTCTGAAGTTGTATTTCAACTGCAAACATACATTATGTTTGGTTGGTTGTTCTTCAACAAATGTTGACAGGCATTTAGTTGAGAAAATCTCTTGCGAAATTCAAGTGCATTACAGCACATAAGCGTCTACATAAAGTCTGCACTGATACACACAGCAGGTTAGTTGACCAGCACGGAAACTTGCATTGCCAAAAAGCACAGTTTAATAAACACTGCGGAATTTTCAGTGTTGAATTTGGTACAGGCGGAATGTAACGAATGTGCTTGAAATGACTGAAATTCATTCTCTCTACCCATTTTTACCAACTAGCTAAAAGGCTATTGGAGGACACAGTCCCTGAAATGACTGTGTGATAAACATACAAGAATGCTTTTATCAAATGCTTTTGTTACAGTGTAAGTTGAAATAAAGAGTGGACAGCTGTCCTTCTCAGTTGTTCACATCCAGTTGAGTTAAACAACATGTTTCGTTAACATGCAAAAAGGGGTTATTTTTCAGTTATATTTGTCCATCATGGTCAATTTGGAACAAACATCTAGGACATGTGTACAAAAAGATACTGTACCTTAAGAAAACAATATATCCTCTGTCATTTTGACAAATAGCAAAACAAAGGCATTCACAGAGGAATGTGTTGAAAATGGCTTGAGGAGCCAAAGGTCGATGACACGTGCGTGCAAGCTTCAAGTTTCACCTCTCCCTTAACTCACACCTGCAGTATTTCCGCTGCGGTTGACTGGCCAGCCATTGTTCTGAAGTCATCCCACATGTACCACACTGGGAAAGGGCAACAGAGGCTCTAAAATTGGACAGATGTGAGTGACCTAACCCCTCGCTCCTTCCTGAGCGCCCCTGTCCTCCCCTAATCATCCTCCTCCACAGAAACCACAGCCGTCTGTCGTCATGCTGCCATTAGACCCCATCGCCACCACCACCTGCCGCACCCATTCATTTCTTGACCAATTCCAGATGATAAGACAGGGTATCAGGGGACTGTTTGCTGTGTGTGTGTGTGTGTGTGTGTGTGTGTGTGTGTGTGTGTGTGTGTGTGTGTGTGTGTGTGTGTGTGTGTGTGTGTGTGTGTGTGTGTGCGTGCGCGTGTGGCGGGCCAGGCTGTGTTTTACAGCACTTCAGTGGAGCCCATGTGCCCCCTGTTAGAGAGTGGAAAAGCTGAGTCTGATTTTCTGAGTGAATATCACAGCTGGAGACATCAGAAAGGCAGCCTCCAGACGTCTAGACCTCTTCAGCTCTCTGGAGGATTGTAATCTCGACCTTTTGCCTTTTTTAAGACTGACTAAAAGAAGTGGAATGGACACATCTTTTTTTCCATTCCATAGAACTAGCAAGCATTGGGATAATTTGACCCATACACTGCACAGTCATGTGTGTATATGGTACACTTTAAGGCCCTAACCATATTACTTAAGGAAGTAACTTCATTTGAGACATGTTAAGATAGGTTAGGTGTGTTAACCTGCATCCATGCAGTCAAGAACCCAATAACTCTTGACAATGGTGCAGTCATCCCAAAGGGCCTTTCAAAAATTGAGAATATGATGTGAGCAAAAAACTGTACTGCAGCTCCCTCATAAGATTGGAATGTGAACATGAGGCCTGCAGAGTGAGCAGAAAGATAACATTTGCTGGCAATTAGCTCTAGCCCACTGGTGCTCACTGAAGCTGTTAAGAGCTCAACAAGAGAACTGACAGTTCTGAGTGCAACACCTAACAATTACCGGTTAACCTCGCTTTCTCTGACCAACTTCAATTGTGGGCTATTTAGATAGGGGGAGAGGGCGGTAGACTGACACATTCTTTTAACATTTGCCAATAAAAAAAACAATGTCTGTTGGGCAAGGACAGTTTCATGATGTGAGAATAGAACAATAAGACAAAATAAATCAATCAAATATCAATTTCTGGAGCTTTTCCTTAAAGCTAGCCTTGGGTTTACAAGGCTGCACAGAACAGAAGGCCCAGCTGTAGGCCCTTTTCTGATGAGGTGTTGAGAAAGAACCAAATGTTCTGGCCTATTGTAGCGCAAAGATGTCAGTTGACAACTATGTCAAATGGAAACTACAGAGGGGATTCAAACTAAAGAGGGGATTCAAACGAAAGAGGGGATTCAAACAAAAGAGGGGATTTAAACTAAAGTGGGGATTTAAAGTACAGTAAACAGCGGGTTTAAGTGTACCTCCACGTTATTAGCCAAGGTGTTGATGAACTTAAACCCTGGAATCCTTTTGTCACTACAGACCACGCCCACATCTTCAGTGTGCTTGCAGTCCGATACTCCGATACCATTGGAGGAGCAGAGTGCCAGGGTCTTCTCCTTCCCAGTGCAGTGGACATTGTCGAACCAGATGCGCCCTGGAACACAGAGGAGCTCTCAGCATATTGCGAATACATCACGACCTCCGTAGGGAGGAATCTTTCACCTGATCAGTGGGAGCCAAGACAATGAAATGTCACACTGGCAGTACAGACGGAGAGTTTGGCGCAGCGAGTACTGGGAGCAGTTTCACGCTTAACATTGTCCTCTCACTACTACGTCTCTGACTATCTGCTTCTGCTAAATGTTTATGTGTCTCAACTCATGAGTCAGGGCTTAGAGAATGACTCTCAAAGACTGATCCGTCATGCTCAAATTAATTGCATCTGTGAAACATTAATCAGAATGGGTTAAGATCGTGAAATAAGCTCCTTGAAGAAAATGAGGAAAACAAGCCTGGGAAAAGGGTACATACACCACAACACATTTTAAGATGATGAGCAGCGGCCATCTTACCCTGTCCTTTCCCATATTTGGAGGATGGGGACCAGGACACGGCTTCAAGGTAGCCCATCTCCCGGCACACCACCTGGGCGGCGTGGATGGAGAAGTCGTCATCGCAGACCGTGCCCCACTCGCCATCGTAGAACACCTCCACGCGGCCCTCGTTGTGCTTACGCTTGTCCCCCGCCAGACGCAGCTGAATCCTGGGTGTGTCAGGGGGAAGCACTGGGGCTGTGTAGTGCTCCTGCTCAGCTGGATATCCTACCGGGTAGCCCTGGTACTCATACTGGGCGTGGCACAGAGCCAGCAGGCCAAGCAGGGTGGCAAAGCAGCAGGGTAGCGACCAGGGGGCCAGCATAATGGTGGCAGCTCAGAGGACTGGCAACAGTGGGTTATATCTGTGAGAGAGCAGAGAATAGGGAGAAAGAACAGGACTCATCAAAATTCCTTGGCTGCTTGCTATCAGACTGGCTTGTTGTTACTGTAGATTCACAAGGTTGATGAAGTGTGTAGTGTAACCCAGACTATCCAAGACAGTTAAAAGTAATTATACTACAGTACCAATTGTTGAACCATCTTCAATCAATTTGACATAGTCTGTTTGCTTACTGGATCAGTTAACTCTTTGCTTAACAGTTATACAATATGAGGGGTTCAGTAGTAAACCCTGAAAGAATTTGAGGGTCATAAACACACGTCCATTCTGGTTGCCTGAGGCATGATACAATTCATATACAAAAAAACAATAATGACCCCTGCTCCTGCATGTCCCTTGGAGCCTTCAGAAAGTGTGACCACTGACATCACTATATCTGGTCATCACTGCATCTTCAAAGACCTGAAAGGTGGTGCCCTAATCAAGGCACCATCCAACAATAATGTGTGTTAAGATGAAAACAACCTAAAAAGATGCATGAGTGTCACCTTAAATCAAATACCTCATCTTGATCTCGAGTTGCACGGTTCCAAAAGATCAAAGATGCATTTAATAATAGAGCAGCACTCATATTATGTTAAAGAGGACTGTCTGGCAGAGGACGGCTCTGTCCATCTCCCCAGTAGCCTATCTCCATTTTCTTATGGGAACGTGGCAGAGGCGGGTCCATAAATTACAAAAGCAAGCCCAACAGCTGGAATAGAGCCCACAGGCTTGCTCAAGAACTCTACACAGCACATAGAAGCCTTTCGAACCTCAGCACTGATGTCATCATTAAACCAAAGAGAATATGACACACACATAAGCTAATGCCTCAGGATGCACATGTAATGTACCTACTATGTAACTGTTATTTTGTAATGCATCTCAAACTTGCTTAAGATATTTTGGATCCCTTGCCTGCTCACAGATATTTTTCTTTGAAGTAAACAGAAATAAGTAAAAGATGCACCCGCCCCCCTTCCCCTTCCCTTGACCTGGCAACTGCCTCCTACTGTAGCAACAGCCAATCAAACAAAGGCAGGTATCCAGGAAGCTCTGGCTTTCTTTCTCTCTAAGTGGAAACCATTATGTCCAGAGGAGCTCAAAAGCATTGACATCCTGTAAAGCCCTAGTCCCATTTCAGTGAATTTATTTCTAATCCTTCATAAATAAGACACAAGGGTATAAGATCCTTCAAATGTGGAATAGGGCTAATGATTCATACCTTTTACTACAGTAATTGACTGATTTGTGAATTATCTGCATAGATAAACACTATTCTGTCCCTTGTAAATGAGATCAATGATCTCAATGGGACTAACATTGTAAAACAATTGTTAAAATATAAATAACTAGGCCTAAATTTAAAAAAAAAGAAAAGAAAAATAAGGTTCAGGAATGCCTTATTGGTATTTAAAGTTAGTCCACACCATGTCTTTGAACAGGACAGCATAATTGTCATGCCACTTCAATTTTTCTGTTCCATTTCTGAACCATAGAGCTTCTGTCTTCATGTTTTATAAGCTGCTTGTCACTGTCTGCCATATGATCAGGTTGAAAGGTCAAAATGACAGGTCAGTGTTACTGTTAAAAGAAATTGGCCTTCAACAAACCTGTAATAGATAATGGATTGTATTATCATGATGTGCCACATTATCCTATAGACCTATATGTGTGTCCTGCAGCCCATCACTGGAGACAGAGGGGACAATATGTATTACAAGGATGATCATAGAAAGTAGCTACAGTACAGAGGAGATAGATGTCTATCTCACTAATCATACCATCAGATTCAAGATTCAAGTATATGGTACAGACATACTAGGAATTTGACTAGGGTAATGGCATAAGCTGTTGCAGACGACATAGGACATAGTGCAGGACAGGACAGGACAGTGCAAAGACATGACAGTGCAATGCAATACAAAAAACAGTGCAAATACTAATCAGGTGACTCAGAGGCCATTCAATAAAAGCAGAATCCATAACGGCATATTTCATAAGAAACAGAGCCACATCAGCAGTCCACTGTGCTAATTCAAACGAACGGGTAGGCTAATAGCCATCAGTCTGATAAGCACTTATGGCATGAAGCACAATCAAATGTGTCTTTTTAATAAACCCTGATTATATAATGAGCATACCTGTCAGTATGTATCAGAGAGATACGTGTAGGCTATCTAAGCTGGTTTGCTTCAAGCAGGCAAACAATTTCACGTTTTTCTTCATGTATTGTTCAAATAAATTCTCTTTTCAAATTGTTTTAACTTACTTTTGAGAAGTTTCTTAGCACAGAAAATCCCGTTAAGTATCCCCGGATCCTTGTTGAAGTCTCCTAGTTGGTATGATGATGCCTATGTCGCCTAAGTCCCCAAAGACAGCTGTGACTGTGTAGGACTTCTCCGTTAACTTTCACTCAACCTCCAATTTCAGCGCAACTTCCGACCAAGTTACCACTTTGTGGACCTGCCCCTTTACGCCCACTGCTGCAATGACATCAGCGGTGGACTGGGCGCTGGAAATAGTCTGAATTTCAAGGGTTAAATGCGACCATTTGGAGCAGCTAAATAAGCATCGTGATCCTAAATAAGGGGATAAGTAAGTGCGACGCCACGCCACACTGCGTTGAGGGGATCGTTGCGCAACAGGACCGCAGGACTGGACCCTTTCCGTTAACTTCATAGCTACTACTTAAACTTTGTATAGATCAATCTGATAACCGATTGGGTGCTGCTGCCACCTTGTGCGAAAATGCGGACGATGGCTCACGTGTCAAATATTTCTGGGCACTTATCCCATAAACACATTTGAGTAAATATTTTGATTTGCATACCATAGACCACCAACAACAAACAGAAGAGCATATTAAAATAATATTGCTGTGTTAGGACTTAGGACCAAACCTGGTGTGTGCCGGCATACATAGGCTACATACTCACACCCACACGAGAACGTCTGGGAGCAGTAGCCTATGCTACGACTGGAGCAGTCTTGTTCAAAGGCACGACAGCCATATTTGACCCAGAGTCAACTGATATCACCCCAAAACCCTGGCCTGCCTCACACCCTAACAGATCTTGTCGCTTCTGTGATTTGAAATGACAACCGTCCAATAAATGTCTGGCTTGCTATCTCAGGGCTTTGGTTGCTCCTAATGAGAATACAGACCACAGTGGGGAGAAGGGGCCCAAAAGAGTTATCTGCTCTCCCCTCTTTAAGTTCTCTCCTCTCAGTCTACAATCATCAATCATCTCTTTATTAAGCTCTGCTCAACTTCTGTGAGGGGTGGTCCGCAGAGAGCAAGTAAAGCACTTTAAGCAAGTGGAGATAAGGCTCTCATTAGAGAAGTACCAGGGGAGCTGCTGGAATCATATTCATGATTATTATATTATATATAATCATTATTCATAAATCTTGATCCATTGTCATTGTCATATTTTGCAATACTGGAAGACACAACAGTAAAGACTGAGTAAAGGGAACATATAGTAAGCTACTAAGAGCAGAGTATCATCAAGAGCGATCCGCTCTCTGACTGCCTGTGTGTGCGTACTCTCGCTCTTGTCTTCAGCACGTTGAGCGATCCTCCTTGATGTGCATTGCTGTGGTCAGGTTCCGTCATTTGCAATCCAAGGAGGCGTATGCGTTTGCGATGTTTCTGTCCTTGTCTGATCTCTGGCCACGCTGGTCATGCCTTGGAGGGAGGGTCACCGAGTTGAAGGGATTCTGGTCCTTCGCCAGCTTCTGCGAGGTAGGGGTAGCCTTTGACATCATGTGTTCCACCATGCCTCCTCCATCCTCAAAGTGTGGATCGTTACTGGGCCATTGACAACCCTTCAACTATGAGCAGAAGACATGACATGCCGCTTTAATCATGATTGCTGTTGTGTGGACTCTACCCATTCTCATCTCCAATTCCTGTGTGCACAGCCCAACTGATAAAGCCCATTGTTTGACCGAAGAGGCGTGACACAGGCCTGAATCGCACCTATGCCATCACTTCCTCTCCGATCGGTTTCTACAAACCGGTCACCATCATGATCGTCACCTACACCCGAATCTTGTTCTTCACCCAGAAACGGCTCTGGCAGGTTTTCACCCAGGCGTTTACAGAGGCACACTGAGAGCTGCCAGGACAGGGCTGCAACCAACCCCTGAAGATCAACTTAAAACCTCTTTACGGAAGGAGACCAAAGTTCTCAAGACTCTTTCCATTATCATGGGGGCTTCTGTCTGCTGTTGGCTTCCCGCTTTTTATCCTAAACTGTATGGTCCTCTTCTGTAACCCAGGCCTCCACCATTCTGACCAGCTTGCATGGTCGAGATGACCTTTGATGTTTGTGTGGTTCGGCGGGTTCAACTCCACCCTGTAGTGTATGCCTTCAACTGAACTTCAGCAGTGAGCTGGCATCATATCACCATGTCACCACTAATCCCCAACATCTCCACCACACCACACCTGCCACCCTAATCTGCAGCCTTACACTGTTAGGGAGACAAGTGACAAGGACACAATGATGCTGTATCTGACATGGTTAAGGTCAAATGTGAGCACAAACTTATCTGCTCACCGACAGCCTGCCTGTTTTGGACCACGAGAGAGAACTTGAGTGCTGTGTAAACCTCCCAAAAGGAAGGCAAGGAGTTGCTCACAGAAACCACTATGATAGTCTTCTTTCATTACATACTGTATTTGAGGAGAGATAAAAGGAATCTTTCTACCCCCTATAACAACACAGTTCTGAGGTGCTGAGGTGAATTGTTTAGACAGAAACTTGTATGTGGATTTCTGATGACTTATTTATCAAAGAGCATTTTTGACTTGGTAGTTCAAAAATTGATGATTTTTTAATCAGTAGGATATGATAGCCTGGCCCAGTGCAAAAAGAATGAAGGTAAAATTGGCATACAAATAGCAACAATCATATTTATTTTTTGGTTCAAAAAGGACATAATCACAAAAAAAACATTTTGTTTTTACGAGATGAGACATAGCAAATAGTTTACAGCTTTATCCTGACAGTGGCTAGTACATTCAGAAACAAATGATTTAGCGTAGGCAACCTGTGGAATGAAGCATTGAAATGCTTTATGAGCACTTAGCAGCTGTGAGCAGTTCTGTAGTCTTCATTTCTTTCATTAGCCGTCTTCTTGAGGCAATGGCTGTGGGGAAGTTACATATTAAATATGTTTTTCTGGGGACATTTTCTTCATCACTTACTAATATTACAAACAAATAGATGATATTAAGTATGTCTGGATGTTATATCTTATATTTAATTTTGCTCTCACCCTGTAGGCCACTTCATCACTTGTGGGCTCTGGCCGTTGCCATTTGTGATTGGACAACAATTTCAGGACAACCAATGCAAATGCTACAATCAAGACTCCCAATGAATTGCCAAGCAATGCCTCAGATGGCAGCTGAGAATATGCCTTGGTCGTGTTTCCTTTCCTAAAACAAATAATACATGTTTTAAATACAGTACATTCCTACAGAGACCTACCAGTATGCTACCTTACATTATAACATCAGTACAGTACTGTGCAATGGAAGTTATACCATGTTCAAATCCTAAGAATAACAATTTCAATCAATAAATGGGATACAATGTTTCAGTACTCAATACCAGACTGAGACATGTACACATTCTTCAATACATTTGCATGACTATTAAACTAATCAATATGGGCAGTTACTATATGGACACCTATTCAAATTAACTATGGAACTTACAGTGCAAAGAAAAGCTTCTCATTGATTCCTGAGATGCAGGACACGATGCTGAGCACCAGTATACTACCTCCCATCCACACATGCACAGGCTTCAGCAGCCTGCGGAATGTCACTGGTGAGCAGGGCAAAAGGAATCCAGCAATTCCTACAACCCACTAGAGACAAGACCACAGAAACAGTCAATCCGTGTATTCACAGCCAAAGTGTATTCACAATCAACAGCTGGCCATGACAGCTAATATGGTAAGACAGATAAATTAACAAACAGGTTCTTAATTTTGTTAGGATATTGAACCTGAGTAGCGAAGAGTGCTGTGGTGCAAATGCCAATCCAGCTGTGTAAGGAGTACAGGTTGGGAATGTGTTTGGCGTTGTGGTTGTCAAATACAGCGTAGAGTCCCAGGACTGATAGGACCAACGCCAGCATCATTATCCCTGCATGCAGCAGTTTCCAGGGAAGTTTATTCTGCCCCCAGGTGAGCGGAACACGGTAGAGCACAGCTCCTACGGAGCGAGAGATAGAAACAGATTTAAGAGAAGGGCACATTATGACTTCAAAGCCATCACAGATGCAACAGAATCACTTCTCTCTTTCTTTCATGAGCAGGGACAATTACACATTTGCAAATAGACAGGAAGTGAAACCACCCACGATACAAGTGACAGACTTACCATTGCCATACAGCACCACCAGGCCTGAGACCATCAAGACAGGGTGCCAGTTAAACTGGAGGTTTGAGCTGTCCCACGCAAAACCCCCAAGCCATTTGGCACTCCAATAGGTTACGCAAAGCACACAGCCGATCCCCAGACTCAGACACAGCAGGTAGCACAGGTAAAAAGACATGATGGACCTCATCCTGTTATCTGTAAACTAGTGTGAAAAGAGACAATGTGAGCTTTCATTGACATACTGTAGGAATAGAATGCTGGGAAGCAGGTGCGTTGACAATGGTAGTAGCCAACAGAGGAGCTTTTAAATGCTGTTTGATCTTGTCAGAAAAAGCTTCTTTCATTTAAAAAAAAAATCCAGAAATTAGTAAGACTGCGTTGTTGCTAGTTAAAATATGATTTTGGTCTTAAAAAGACAATAATGCAGAGGTTGAAATGGCTTTAGTCATTCAAATTCTTATGACAGATGAGGCATACTGTAGTTAGCCTAAAATGTGTCAATTCAAATGCATGTCTACAACATTTTTCTTTGGTCAAAATAACATACAAGCACTTGTACATACAACATACAAGCAATAACATACAAGCACATTTACCTTCTTGTTCCAAAACAGTCACAAATGCAGTTCCTTTTGCAGAGCATCAATTTAAGACTACTTTTGTTCCTTAAATCACACTTTAAAATCCCCCAATAGTTTTTGATTGCCTCTTTCAAAAGGTACATTGTATTACTACTACTGTAACTTGCAGCTACTTACAGTGATTTTTGATTTCAGTTCTTGTTTCACTGTGTCAATTGCCCTCTCACTTCCACATTCCTGTTCCATCAGTTGTCTCAAAGGTAAGTAGTCAGTTGAAGCAGAGCAGGTGGGTGATGGGTGGGGAACCTTGTGCATCTGGCAATACTGTAGCTGTTAAATGAAAAAGGTCAGACATATGGAGTTCATAATATTGGTTTCTGTCAGAAAAACGTCCTTTTTTGTTTTTTACTTTGTTGAACACACTTAAGAACTAGTGGTAAACATGCCACTGCACATAATGGTGCATGTGACAAATAAAACGTTGAACTATGAATGATGTGGCAGTACCCAGCAGCATTCGGACCTAGCAATTTACTCATAAACAAGAATACCAAATAAAACAAGGAAACTATAAAGGTCTGCTTGTGTAGGCTACCAACAGGTGTCAGTGCGTCACTCGTCAGTATCGCTTACACCCTCAAGGTGCTGCCCCAACCAACTCCAAGTCCCAACACCCAGCATTATAAAGTTGGCAGTTGTTAGAATGTGTAAAATGCATCCAACCAAGCCAACAGTCACCAACAAACATGGCATACCAATCCAACGTTGGAGTTGGTTGGGGCAGTGTGCAGACGTTCACTTGCCCACGCTGCTCGATCTCCGGTCCTAGGGCTTGCCAACGCACAACCTTACAAGACTCGGTTACACTTGACATGGGTGTCTGAAATGATACGTTTGGAAATGTGAGGTGTTTCTCCTAGAGCAGCCACAAGGCCAGTGAAACTGAAAAGCTAATGCTCAAACAGTGTTGACAGATTTAGATGCACTTTAAGGTGGTTTAGCTAGCACTAAAAGGTGGCTAGATAGCTACCTGACACACCAGCTGTTCCCCAACTCTAGCTGTGTCCCTAACTGACCTGAGTGCGCACGCAGTAATTGCAGAAGTAATTCCTACGGCCATAAACAAGCTTATCCCAGATATCCCCAGTGCTACCTTATTTACAACCTTATTTACAAAATGTTAATATCTGGGGAAATATTTGTGATAAGTGACGAGTTGAGTAAAAAGCCAAATGGAAACGACACTGAAATTACATCTACTTCCTTGTTGCTGTCGATCGCTAAGCATGATGGGTAAAGTAGTTTACATTTGTGCTTGGTTTATATTATACCTCCATGGTTTCCATCAACGTCATAAAGAACGCTTCTGGTTTCCATATTTCTCTCATTGGGTTTCCACCATGGAGGTATTTCCACCATGGTTCCCACACTCTTGCGCTCGGACCGTGATCGGACCCTGCTGTGCTGACTGAGTGTTATGTCGCCCCCTTGTGGCAGTAAAATATACTGCCGCATAAAAAGTTGTAAATACAAAGTTGGTGATTCTGTTTCAGAACAGTATGAATAGTCTAAACAAACAAACAAACAAACAAACAAACGCTTTATATGGTACAGGCACCTGTGTCAAAGGATTAAGCATTTTATTATCTTGGTAGTTCACTCTTTTTAAAAAGTTGGGTCACAGCAGAAAATGATGTTTTGAGCGGTGGTCTTGCTGAACTCCAGTTTTACCCCATGGGTTCCACGGAGCACTTGGAGAATGAATGAATGAATGAATGAATGAATTTTGTTATTGTCATTGCACAACGAAATTGGAAGAGCAAACCTTTAAGGTGCAGAACAATAAAAGTATATCTAAAGTATAAAGTATAAAAGACTAGTCATAATAAATATACACTAAGGGTAGAAAAACATACATACAAGAATGCACAACATTCACAATTAACATTCACATTCTGCTGATCAAACATTGCACGACTCCATCATATTGCACAGTAAATAATTGCACAGTAGATAAGTGATGAGTGTTCAAGACTTGGTTGTGTTTAGTGCAATTATGGCTCTGCGGTAAAGACTGTTCTTTAGTCTATTAGTCCGTGATTTCAATGCTCTGTAACGTCTTCCCGAGGGCAGCTGTTCAAAGTGAGTGTGTCCGGGGTGAGATGGGTCCCTGAGGATGTTATGTGCCTTTCTGAGAAAGCGGGAACTATACAGGTCCTCCAGGGAGAGGAGGGGGCAGCCGATAATCCCTTGGGCCGTGGTGACGACCCTCTGGAGCGCCTTCTGCGGCTGTGCAGATGGAAAACCACACGCAGATGCAGTACGTGAGGATGCTCTCTATGGAGCAGCGGTAGAAGGACACCAACAGTTCCTGTGTGAGATGATTGTTCCTGAGAATTCTCAGGAAGTACAGTCTCTGGTGTGCCTTCTTGATGGTAGCGGTGGTGTTGGTGCTCCAGGTCAGGTCATCATCCAGGTCAACGCCCAGGAATCGAAAGTTGGAGACCCTCTCAGTCTCCACCCAGTCCCCACTGATGAGCAGGCGCTGAATGTCAGTTTTCTTCCTCCTGTAATCAAAAGAATTTGAAGCAATGTCCATCTGACCCTCTGACTGACGAGTGATGAATGGATGTTCTGGTCAGTTATATTGGCTTGCATGGGCTTGCTGGGTGAGCGACAAAGTACAAGAGTCATGGATGTATTGTTGTGCAGGATGGACTTGAGAACACATAAAATGTAAACTGGACCAAATAAAGGTAAAACATTTAAAAAAATAATAATAATAATAACAAAGGAATTTTAATTTGGTCAAATTTATTTTGCAGACAACAGGCGGAAGTGTTTTACACACCATCCGGGCTATTCAGTGGTCATAGAGAATCCAAGATGGCGATGCACATGTCGAAGTGTAGAACTTGGGGCCGTGTCCATAGGTAATATACGAATATTTATCCATATCAGAGTGCACTTCAATAAACGAAAGCGTTTGTTAATTGTCTTTTAGAAGTGATTCTGCCAGCCAACGACTGTTAGCCATCTAGTTAAGTATTATACCATGCCAACTGAGATAGCAAGTGATGCTAGCTAGCTTCATGCTAGCTGTCAAACATGATGGCTGTATCAGATAGCTAGCTAGCTCGCTGTTTTGGTAGCATGAAGCTAAACTCTAGCTAATGATGCAAATGCTATGCTTTGCTAGCTGAACAGCCAGACCAAAACAATGCACTAACGTTACACAATGTGCTGTAGTCGTAGGCCTACATCAAGCCTGTTGCTTCAGCTAGCAAACATGACAATACAGTGCATCATTTCTCTGTAGATGGCTTTCTTGTCATCAGTCTTCCAGAGATTAGTGGTATTGCATATGGAATATGCGTTTTACACCGATTTCAAGAATGATCTTTTCGGCCAACTGTCCAGCCATGATGTGAATGTTAATCGTATTGATTAATTAGGGAGGGGGTTAGTATATATCGGTTGGAATACAATTAAGTTCGTCTTGCTTTCATAATGATGGCGTATGCTCAACGATATATGTACAGTAGTTCGTTTTTGTTTTCAATTGTTTGTCTTGTTTTGTAATGATGATGTATGCTCATGTTGTGTTGGTGTTATTTTTGTTGGGTTGCGCAGTGTCTAAAGACTATCTGAGTGGTCTACTCTGCAATGTTGTTTTTAATCCTCCATTAATAATACTCGTTTGTATGTATCACAGTGGAGTGACACTTTATTCTCATACCATAGCAATGCAGTTTTAAGCAGAATATGAATTATTTTCATTTCCTTTCTTTCTTTTTTTGCCTGTATTTATGCAGGGAATCCTGTTTTGAAAAGCTTCATCAGTTCTAGAATGTAGTTCTAAAGATCTAAGGAATCCTCAAGACTCCAGTTTTAGAACATTCTAAAACTACAAACATTTATAAAACTGTCTTGGTTGTTGTATGATAACCTAGATTAACGCTGTTGTGCATGTGAACAGTCACATCAGTTTTTGGTTGTGTCTTAAACCTTGGTCAATATTAAGAATTTCACCATGAATTGACATGGAATGTAGCAGCATAAAGCTTGTGGTTGTTAGGTTAGAGATTTTTACTTTGTGGCACAGCTAATGCATATCATGTTTTGCCTTTAAGGTTTAGTATCGCAGCATACAGAAAATACAGCAGTGGCGGTGGGTATCCAAATATCTCGTTGTCTTCACCGTTGCCTGGTATCCCCAAGCCCGTGTTTGCATCAGTGGATGGCCATGAGAAATACGAGACAAAAATCACCACTTTAGAAAATGGCCTTAAAGTTGCATCCCAGAACAAGTTTGGTCAGTTCTGCACGGTTGGAAGTAAGTAATTGCAGCCTTCAAGATGGTCTGCCTCTTATCCATTTCACCATTCATTTTGGTTTAGGATTACATGTTTGATTTGTCCCTCTCTTTCTTTAGTCCTAGTAAATTCAGGTTCCAGGCATGAGACAAGATACCCAAGTGGAATAGCACACTTTTTGGAGAAACTTGCCTTTTCGGTAAGTGTTGATTGAAGAAGCACTAGAGATGTACTCACACCATTCCAGCACACCTTATCCTTACCCCTTGTAACAAACATACATGTACTTTTTCATGGTTGGCTGGCTTGTATCGATCAATGATGCAATATCAATTGCGTCTTTAGTCCACAGCCCAGTATGGCAGTCGAGATGAAATTCTTCTCACGCTAGAAAAGCATGGAGGGATATGTGACTGCCAAACATCCAGGTATGCCCCTTTTATGCCCACCTAATACTTCCCACCTAAAAGTAGACTTGATATTCATTTAGCTTGTTTGCTTGTATTGCTTGACAGAGACACCACCATGTATGCAGTCTCTGCTGAAGTGAAGGGGCTGGACACGGTGGTCAGTCTGCTTTCCGATGCCGTCCTGCAGCCTCGACTACTAGGTGGCTCAACAAACACTGATTGACGTTGACCAGTCTGTCACGTCTCTCAATGACAGCTCCTGTCCTCTGATGTAGATCCGTCTGAAAAAGTCACATACAGTACATATTAAGCGTAGTAAATGTAACTGTGAGTGTATCGGATGGGTGTGTGGGTGTGTGTGTGTGTGTGCGCGTGCAGCTATGTCTCTGCCAGTTTGTGTTTGTATGTCTCCATATCTACTTGTGTGAGAAGGACTCTTATCATTGATGGCTGTGTGCTTTCAGATGAGGAGATAGAGATGACCAAAATGGCGGTGCGCTTCGAACTGGAGGACCTCAACATGAGACCCGACCCTGAACCTTTGCTGACAGAGATGATCCATGCAGTGAGTCTATGCATCCATTCACATTACCTCACTGCATGGTGCAACAGTCTCACCCACAACTTGTAGTGAAGTCATTGCACACTGAAATTATTTACAAACTGAAGTGAGAGTGATTATATTGTGATTTTCCTCTTTGGTCTAGGCGGCGTACCGGGGAAACACAGTGGGTTTGCCTCGCTTCAGTCCTGTAGAGAACGTGGACAAGATTGACAAGAATCTGCTTCATACTTACCTGCGTAGCTACTACTGCCCAGAGCGCATGGTGTTAGCTGGAGTGGGCATCGAGCATGAGCAGTTAGTCGATTGTGCCAGAAAGTACCTACTGGATGTGAAACCAGTATGGGGAACAAGCACACCTGCCAACGTTGACCTCTCTGTAGCACAATACACTGGCGGCATTATAAAGGTGGGGCCAGATGGATGTTTTGTTTGTCAGTAAAGTTTTGCCTTTTAGTCATGTCTTGTGTTTGTTTCCCTGATGGATATTTAGAATTTCTGTTTTGGTCCTCAGATGGAGAAGGACATGTCGGATGTAAGCCTCGGGCCCACACCCATCCCTGAACTTACACACATCATGATTGGCCTGGAGAGCTGCTCCTTCCTGGTGGGTGTCAATTGATAATTGACTGGCATGAAAAGTCTCCTCCCACTTCAACCTACCTGCCCAGTATGTTATATGTCCTGTATGTTACAGGAGGATGATTTCATCCCCTTTGCTGTTCTCAACATGATGATGGGTGGAGGCGGTTCGTTCTCTGCGGGGGGTCCCGGTAAAGGCATGTTCACCCGCCTCTACCTGAACGTGCTCAACAGGTGAGGGTCTCGAACTTCTAACTAAACACTGACTGGAATGAGTTCATGAACTTAGAGCACTTGTGCTTCATGATACTGCACGTACAGAATCTTAAGCCTAATTTGCCACTAATACATTTTATAATTCACTTAAAAATCTGGTCATTAATTTGTTCCCTTTTATTCTCTCCAGGCATCATTGGATGTACAATGCCACCTCTTACCACCATAGCTATGAGGACAGTGGCCTGATGTGTGTCCATGCTAGCGCAGACCCAAGACAGGTAAGAACAAGTTCAGGAAAGACCAGCTTGGCCTAAACGTCACGAGTTGGCGTTAAGGGGTATGGTTTACAGATTGAGAGCTTTTTATGCCGATGAAATGAAGTGCTGCCGTGTCTCTGCAGGTTCGGGAAATGGTGGAGATCATAACCAGAGAGTTCATTCAGATGGCTGGGACAGCAGGAGAGGTACAGTAAGGAACAGACATTGCGGTTGCGGTTGGAGGAGAAACTAACTACTTACTGTATACCTACTACCTAACTAGAATAATGATTCCTCATTCAAGTGAACAATAAAGCTTTGAGCCATTTTTTTTAACCTGGTTGTTTCTCAGATGGAGTTGGAGAGAGCCAAGACTCAGCTCAAGTCTATGCTGATGATGAATCTGGAATCGCGGCCAGTTATCTTTGAGGATGTGGGCCGCCAGGTTCTTGCTACAGGAAAAAGGAAGCTTCCTCATGAGCTATGCACACTCATCAGTGAGTACTAAGGTCTAACGGTGTAATACGACTTTTACTAAAAACCATGATACAGCAAAGAGTCTGTAACCAATAGGCTCAGACAGCCCTCATCACTAGTGTTTTCTAGTGGTATTTTCAGCACATGGACATGAGAATTCAGTTCAATCTAGCTCACTGTTGTCAACATCTTGCACTACCTTTGACATCCCTGTACCTAAAAATGTAGTTACGTGTTGGTACTATTATTCTAGGAATCAGGGAATGCATATCATTGGTTTGATTGACATATCCTAACTTCATTGGCAAGTTGTAGCCCCAGTGTAATATATGCTTACTTCTTTTTTTTGTCGTTTCCCAGGCAGCGTCACAGCTAGTGACATCAAGAGGGTCACCTCCAAGATGCTTCGCAGCAAGCCAGCAGTAGCAGCCCTGGGAGACCTGACAGAGATGCCCTCCTACGAACACATTCAGGCAGCACTGTCCAGTAAGGACGGACGCCTGCCTCGCATGTACCGCCTCTTCAGATAAGACAGCCTTCCCATCCGATGATCACTGACCAGCCAACATCACTGTACTGGACACTTGACCCCACACGATTGGTTCTCTCTCTGTCGGCCTGTGTGGGACTAATGGATGTCTTTTTTTTTTTTAAAGCCACATTTTACTCGGCAAGAAATAAGCTCCACCTCTACTTGCAGTTGGAGTGTACAGTTTGTTTTATGAGTGAAGACCCATCTCATTTTCAGCTGGGATGTTTTGCATGCGTTTGTGTGAAGTTAATGTGAGTGAATAAGCAAGCGCAGGACCTGTGTATTGAATCGGTGATCTGCTAATGACCTTGATGAAGGCAAACGAGAATGGGTTTGGACTGTCGCTACCTGTATTCCTGGGTAGCAGGGGTTGACTGTACTGTATGATATTTCTCCCTGTTATGACGCACAAACTGATGTTTGCACAGGAAGGATGCTACTTCCTTCAAATGTTACAGACACTCAAGGACTCTTTTTCTGAGACTCACCTTCACCTTCCACAGTGTAAGATGGGACTCCAACTGCTACAGTAGCACTTCTGCCATTATGAGCACTTGTCCCACTGCAAGTAACAACCTTGGGGAACGTTTGCATTGGCGTCATGGTCAACCTTGCGACAGTAGTTTCTTGTGAGTGGACTCATTTGTCCCCACTATGATGGAGATGCAGTGAAGTATGGGAAGGGTAGTTATACTACTACCCATAATATGGTAATTCCCCTCAACACACCCATTGTAATGCTTAGTTGTATAAACCTGAATGTGTGTGCAACTATGTAGATGCTGATGTCCTCTGGTGTTACAGAAATCATTTGGTAAGGCTCTGTCCCTAGAGTGGGACTGTGTAGCATAAGCAGAGTGCATAAGGGCCTGTTAGTATAAGAGAATGGTATGAGCTGTGTGTAAGTCAAGTTTGATTTAACGATTTGACATCTTGATGTGACCACAGAGGTCCATTATGTTTATGTCCTATGTAATTTAATGTATCTGGATCCTAGAGAGAGATGATGAATGTGAACCCCCCCCCCCCCCCTATTTACTTGTATAAGCCTATGGAGTTTGTACCTACCCATAAATACATATAATTATTGCCATGAATAAAAGGAAATGTATTTTCAAGTCTCATGTCATTGTAATTGGGATGAAATTCATTATTTCAACACTTGGTTCCTTCGGAGATTATAGAATCATCTATGACACCCTATTACTTAAAACGAAGAATGACATATAAAACATTTATTTTATTTGATGTTACATCACATAACCTTGTTAGAAAAGTTGCAAATAGATATGGAGTCCTGAGGAAATCATAAACACGATCACAGGCACTTTACATGAGTGAATGACAACTCATGATTTATCTGTACACCTGAACCACTGATCTCCCAAAGACAACATTGAATTCCTTTTTCCTCGTTAGCACGATACAGAACATGGAAAGTCCTTTGTGATCAAGGTATGTTACATAGCGTTTGGATTTAGTCAAGAGAGAACATTAAGGCAATGAACCACAGTATATTCTGATCCCAACATGATCACATTACCATCACTGTTTGGGATCATCCTGAATCCATTATATGGTTCAGATTATGTTTAAGTGAAATAATTATCACACACCATATATTAAGAACCGTTCATTAATAGCGTACTGCAGAAAATGTATTTTCATCAAACAAGCTGTGAAAGAAAACACATTTCCCTGAATTTTGATTCTGACATGACTTTCTGTAAAGCTCTCCAAAGGCTAGAGTTTTTCTTCTGAAGACAGTACTAGAACATTTTGCCAAATGTGTAAATCTAACTTTGGTGTACATACATCTGTAACAGATGTAGAAAAGATCTCCAAAAACCTTGCTGATGACAAGAAATGCACCTAATACATAGGCTACTTCATGTAACTTTTTGGAAGCCAGTTGCATTTGCATTCACAAGGCCTTTTGAATACTGATTTACAGAGGAATTACACATGGTCCATATCAACCAGGCTTGTTAAATACAGTACATTTACTAAATAATTAGATATAAATGTAGTATATACACACAGACAGTCTTGAGGTTCAATCAGTATATGATACTGTATGACTGACTCAAAACCCGAAAGTTCAAGACCGGTCTTCCCAGTTCTGTTTGTGTAAAGGGCTCTATAAATAAGACTGTAGACTGTATGTCTGCAGTGTGTCCACACTCCTGTCTGCCCGTGTGTGTCAGACCTCAAGGTCTCTTGAAGATAGCCACATCCTTAGCCCTCTTCACCACCTAAACACTATGGTTCAATCTTGTCACTTCATGACATTCAGGAAGTCTGTCCATACTGGGTCTGAATGGAGTCCGGACTATTCCAGGCCGAGCCAGGATCAGGAGACAGAGCAGATGGTGCTGCTGCCCTGGTTCTTCATGGCCTCCCTCCTCTTCAGTTCCCTGGTGATCCTCCTCTTGATGCCCTCCAGGTACAGGCTCCGGTCAAACTGGCCTGCTCCAAGGGGAATGCTGGAAAATACATGGGAAATAAATATGAAAATAGAAATGGTGCTTGGAGAGCACAGACGTCCGCCAATGAATGCATTTTGTGGCTCTGTGCGTGCAAGCAGGACATGTTTGGTATTGCTGCACCCATTAGTAGAGCTGTGCAATAAAATCGATACAACATCACAATAAATTATCCTGCAATACTGTATCGATTTCCCACAGTACAGTATAGATTTTTTATTTATTTTTTTACAAAAAAATAACTCAATTTTTAGTTATTTTTCTTCCACAAGGAAAATATACAGAAGACAAGGAATCCATATATTCTGTAGATACTGTACAGTATATACAATTAAGGGCAGAATTCAATCATCAATATATTATTCATGTGTTAAATGGATTTAAAATGTCCTTACATTCCCTCTGCCCTCAGGATCCCCTCCAGGGAGCAGGGGATGGAGTTGTATTTTCAGACGTATTTTAAAATATTATCGCAATATGTTATTGTATTATATCATATCGCAATGTAGCGTAAAACAATCATATCGTGACCCATGTACTGTGATACGTATCGTGAGGTCCTTGCCAATACTCAGTCCTACTCATTAGGTTGAGAGCTTTATACCAGTCCAAACCCTGTGTCTCTGTGACCTTCCCATGTCGAGATATGGCCGTTTCAATTCCCCCAATTGACAATGAAGGGGGGGATTTTTCACTCTTGAGTCCAAAAAATGAATCGAGGTTAATGGCCGGCCGTGCTTGGGTGGCTAGTGGCTTTGATTCGGATCCGCTCCAAAATTTAATGGAATCTAAAATGGCCCATGCAACACCACTCCACCGAGTTTCATGAAAATCGGTCTGGTAGTTGTTGCGTAATCCTGCTAACAAATAAACCAACCAGCAAATAAACCAATAAGTTAAATGAATCAACACATGCCAGCGAAAATATTACCTCTTGCCCTGCGCTGTTGCTGGGGCAGAGGTAAAAAACATACATGTGTGACCACAGACACAGACACACACGTTCAGTGTTCATAAATTGCTCAAAAGGTACACCAGGACCCACTTGTCTCTCCCTGGTCGCAGTTTAACCTGGAACATGCCAAGCACAGGCCGGTGGTCTGACGTCTTGATGGAGGAACAGCTGGTATACTTGATCACCTTGATATCATCCACCTGCCTGTTTCGGTACAGTATCCTGTCCTGGAATTCACAATAAGAAAGAGAGTGTTTGATGGCATTTGATCTCCCGCAATTTCAGGCTTCCCATGTTATGTGACGGATGGATGGAGCACAGAGCAGGATGCCTTACTGTGTACGACGGGGTTCTCTGTTTAGAGGTGGTGTCATAAACATCACAGCCAATGTCAAACTTGTACGTGGGGGGGAAGTGGATGGGTGCTTCCTGGAAGCCTTTAAAGATGGAATCTAGAACAGAACCGGACAGGTTAGCATCTGATCCCGATGAGTACAGCAATACACATCAATTCACAAACATCACAAGATATTCGTTTCTATCTTGAAAAGTTATTACAACTGAGAATGACAGAAGTTTTTCTTTGTCTTTTATTTTGTCTACAACACTTGATCATAGCACTGTCAAAAGGAGGCTTAGCCTACCATCCTTCATCTCCTTGGAGAGTTGGTCGTGCTGGAGCAGAGGGCCCATGTCCTGGCCTGCTGTCTGATTCAGAATGGTCTCCACTGCCACTCGCTCTTTACTCAGACGGAAGTTAAAGTCCCCAAACCAGAAGACCTCGTCATACCGCGTGGTCACATCAGCTGAAAGACAGCGAACAATCACACTCACTGACATTTGACACCAATGGTTCTACTTGCTATCAGTCTGTAGCATAGTTGAAGCGGACTTTCATTAGAGTCAGGTTTGAGTATTAATACATTCTCCAGCTTTAAGTTCTATGTGTTCAACTGAGTAAAATACTTTTCTGATATGGTGTGTTTCAAGCAGACTAGTGAGCAGGTTGACTTACAGGCTGTGGAGCGATATGGGTTTGTGTCGGGAAGGCCTTTAGGAAGAGCGAGTGCTTCAATGATCTTGTTGTAGTCCAAGACTCTCTCATACACTTTGGAATCTCCGGCTGGGAAAGAACAATATGTGAATGGCTGGTTGCCTCAATTAACTAAAAAATATCCTAGCATTCTATGCAGTGGGGAAAAAATAAAATAACCCAATCAGTGCAATAACACATTTAGAACTCTTGTTTGGTTTTGATTGAAAAAGTGATTCACTGGAAAATCTGTCCAAAGGCTACTTTCTGTCTCTTAATGACTTTACTTCCTGAATAAAGGGTCCCTCCAAAGAAATGTAAATAATTTGTCCCCTACTCACAGGTAAAATGGGAGGTGATGAAGAGGAAAGAGGTTCCGAAGAAGGTGAAGCCGATGCCAACGGCGCCTTTGGTCTTGATCTGAGAGATGATCCGTGTGGTGACTGTGGCATGCTCCACCTCTGCTCAGGGGGGAGGAGTTTGAGTGGTTACAGCCGGAAAACTAACATGTACTGTAAGTAGCATCAAGTACTGTGTAGTACTGTGTACAGTAAATTAAATATGTCATGTAGTGTCATGTAGTAGGCTACATGTAGCATGACTTGTGGTAGTACTACTACAACCACACATCATTTATACCATGGCTTGAATGAATACATGTACTACTATGTAACGTGTCTGAACACGTAGCGTCTACTTTAACTAGACAGTCTATTGTAATCCCATTGAGGCCTTCTGAGCCTTATCAATGGGACACAGTTGTAGCAGCCTAGTTCATCGCCTCATTCTGTCTTTTGAGCTGAGTCATGTGGCACCGACCCGAGCAGAACCAGATGAGGTCCCTCCTGACGAAGAGGGTGAGGTACAGAACACCGTGGGACGCAGCGTAGAGCATGACGTAGTACGGCCCCAGAGTCTCCTGCAGACGAATCTCCCACTCCCTCCTGTCATGCGCAAACACACGTGCATACACACACACACACACGCACACACACGCACGCACGCACGCACACACACACACATGCACGCACGCACGCACGCACACACACACACACAAATAAATAAACAACCGCAATCACGCAGTCAATCCAATTATCAGAATATCTAGTAATGACTTGCCCATAATGCAGATGTATAATGCAGATGACACAATATGTCACCCACGGGATTATAGCTATAGCATGTACATAACACATCCATACCATCCTCCCTCCTCAGGTTTATTTATATGAATATTTATAGAATGTACATAATCCATCCATACCGGCATCTTTATCCTTATATTGTATAGATTTGTATTTCTTGTGTAATTTGTCAATTGTGTATGTGTAATTATCTGTAATGAGCACATCACGGAAACATCACTCTGATTGGACACTGTACATTACATGTAATATAAACCTGAATCTGAATCTACTACCTGTCTGGACAGCCCTCCTGGACCCCGATAATATAAAAGTCTTGTGCAAATTCAGAGTCCGTCGGAAGCAACAGGTCATCTAGGTTGTTTGGAAGTCCCTGAAAATGAAACCTGGTGTTGGTTACCTTGGCAATGTACAGTATCAATTCAAAGCAACACAAAAACAGCATCATCATGATTATATGGTTTTAGTTAAATCAGCGGTAGCCAGGTAAACAACTGGACTGAGGGATGCTGCTCTACCCCTACCTTCTCTCCTTGCATATTCCAGGTGGCTATGTAGATGCCCACTCTCCTGTCAGGGAAGTAGCGGTCAAGCTCCTCCGCCCCTAGTAATGCACCATGGCCCAGCACACTGCCCTCCAGAAAGCTCCTGCAACACCATAGGACACAACCCTGTATGTGAGGCTCAGCAGCAGTGTGGTATATGCAGCATAGAATGTGTGGAGTATGGTGTAGTGTGTAGTATGGTATCTGTGTAGTGTAGGATGTGTGGGGCATGGTGTAGTGTGTAGTATGGTATCTGTGTAGTGTAGGGTGTGTGGGGTATGGTGTAGTGTGTAGGATGGTATCTGTGTAGTGTAGGATGTGTGGGGTACGGTGTAGTGTGTAGTATTGTATCTGTGTAGTGTAGGGTGTGTGGGGTATGGTGTAGTGTGTAGAATGGTATCTGTGTAGTGTAGGATGTGTGGGGTATGGTGTAGTGTGTAGTATTGTATCTGTGTAGTGTAGGGTGTGTGGGGTATGGTGTAGTGTGTAGTATGGTATCTGTGTAGTGTAGGATGTGTGGGATATGATGTAGTGTGTAGTATGGTATCTGTGTAGTGTAGGGTGTGTGGGGTATGGTGTAGTGTGTAGGATGGTATCTGTGTAGTGTAGGGTGTGTGGGGTATGGTGTAGTGTGTAGAATAGTATCTGTGTAGTGTAGGATGTGTGGGGTGCGGTGTAGTGTGTAGTATGGTATCTGTGTAGTGTAGGGTGTGTGGGGTGCGGTGTAGTGTGTAGTATGGTATCTGTGTAGTGTAGGGTGTGTGGGGTATGGTGTAGTGTGTAGGATGGTATCTGTGTAGTGTAGGATGTGTGGGGTACGGTGTAGTGTGTAGTATGGTATCTGTGTAGTGGAGGATGTGTGGGGTACGGTGTAGTGTGTAGTATGGTATCTGTGTAGTGTAGGATGTGTGGGGTATGGTATCTGTGTAGTGTAGGGTGTGTGGGGCATGGTGTAGTGTGTAGAATGGTATCTGTGTAGTGTAGGATGTGTGGGGTAGGTAGTGTGTAGTATGGTATCTGTGTAGTGTAGGGTGTGTGGGGTGCGGTGTAGTGTGTAGAATGGTATCTGTGTAGTGTAGGATGTGTGGGGTAGGTAGTGTGTAGTATGGTATCTGTGTAGTGTAGGGTGTGTGGGGTGCGGTGTAGTGTGTAGAATGGTATCTGTGTAGTGTAGGATGTGTGGGGTACGGTGTAGTGTGTAGTATGGTATCTGTGTAGTGGAGGATGTGTGGGGTACGGTGTAGTGTGTAGTATGGTATCTGTGTAGTGTAGGATGTGTGGGGTATGGTATCTGTGTAGTGTAGGGTGTGTGGGGCATGGTGTAGTGTGTAGAATGGTATCTGTGTAGTGTAGGATGTGTGGGGCATGGTGTAGTGTGTAGTATGGTATCTGTGTAGTGTAGGGTGTGTGGGGTGCGGTGTAGTGTGTAGAATGGTATCTGTGTAGTGTAGGATGTGTGGGGTAGGTAGTGTGTAGTATGGTATCTGTGTAGTGTAGGGTGTGTGGGGTGCGGTGTAGTGTGTAGAATGGTATCTGTGTAGTGTAGGATGTGTGGGGTAGGTAGTGTGTAGTATGGTATCTGTGAAGTGTAGGGTGTGTGGGGTACGGTGTAGTGTGTAGAATGGTATCTGTGTAGTGTAGGATGTGTGGGGTGCGGTGTAGTGTGTAGGATGGTATCTGTGTAGTGTAGGATGTGTGGGGTGCGGTGTAGTGTGTAGTATGGTATCTGTGTAGTGTAGGGTGTGTGGAGTACGGTGTAGTGTGTAGTATGGTATCTGTGTAGTGTAGGGTGTGTGGGGTAGGTAGTGTGTAGTATGGTATCTGTGTAGTGTAGGATGTGTGGGGTAGGTAGTGTGTAGTATGGTATCTGTGTAGTGTAGGATGTGTGGGGTAGGTAGTGTGTAGTATGGTATCTGTGTAGTGTAGGGTGTGTGGGGTGCGGTGTAGTGTGTAGTATGGTATCTGTGTAGTGTAGGGTGTGTGGGGTATGGTGTAGTGTGTAGGATGGTATCTGTGTAGTGTAGGGTGTGTGGGGTGCGGTGTAGTGTGTAGAATAGTATCTGTGTAGTGTATGATGTGTGGGGTAGGTAGTGTGTAGAATAGTATCTGTGTAGTGTAGGATGTGTGGGGTAGGTAGTGTGTAGTATGGTATCTGTGTAGTGTAGGGTGTGTGGGGTACGGTGTAGTGTGTAGTATGGTATCTGTGTAGTGTAGGGTGTGTGGGGTAGGTAGTGTGTAGTATGGTATCTGTGTAGTGTAGGATGTGTGGGGTAGGTAGTGTGTAGTATGGTATCTGTGTAGTGTAGGATGTGTGGGGTAGGTAGTGTGTAGTATGGTATCTGTGTAGTGTAGGATGTGTGGGGTAGGTAGTGTGTAGTATGGTATCTGTGTAGTGTAGGGTGTGTGGGGTGCGGTGTAGTGTGTAGTATGGTATCTGTGTAGTGTAGGATGTGTGGGGTATGGTGTAGTGTGTAGTATGGTATCTGTGTAGTGTAGGGTGTGTGGGGTGCGGTGTAGTGTGTAGTATGGTATCTGTGTAGTGTAGGGTGTGTGGGGTAGGTAGTGTGTAGTATGGTATCTGTGTAGTGTAGGATGTGTGGGGTAGGTAGTGTGTAGTATGGTATCTGTGTAGTGTAGGGTGTGTGGGGTACGGTGTAGTGTGTAGTATGGTATCTGTGTAGTGTAGGGTGTGTGGGGTGCGGTGTAGTGTGTAGTATGGTATCTGTGTAGTGTAGGATGTGTGGGATATGATGTAGTGTGTAGTATGGTATCTGTGTAGTGTAGGATGTGTGGGGTACGGTGTAGTGTGTAGAATGGTATCTGTGTAGTGTAGGGTGTGTGGGGTGCGGTATCTGTGTAGTGTAGGATGTGTGGGGTAGGTAGTGTGTAGTATGGTATCTGTGTAGTGTAGGATGTGTGGGGTAGGTAGTGTGTAGTATGGTATCTTGCTCTGATGAATGGCAAGCAGTTACTCCATCAAATAGGTTGTAACAGGAACACAGGGGCAGTATAAATGGAAACAGCTGGTTTAGCTCAGGAAATCCCCTGATTGCTTGAGCACTGAGTCCTGCTAAGGTGCTGCTTGTCCATTGATTCCCATATTTTCTCCCTGTCTGCTGTCAAAAGGCGTGCTGAACAAGCATCTTCACTAACCCAAAGTTAAATAGCCCTGAATTGTACTGATAGCACAGACACAGGCATGTATCCTATCAGGCCAGAGATGACATGATTTAAAGATGACATCATCCATGATATGTGGCAGAGTCAGAACCCACCTGTTCCTTACGTCCCTGGGTCTGATGGGGTTCAGCACGCTGAAGGTGGACTTCATAGAGTTGACAGAGGTGCTGTCCGACACCATGTTCTCCAGAAGCCGGCTGTCGCTGAGGTTCCTGTGCAGCCTCTCCCCAGGCCCGGGCCCCGCTCCTCTCCCCACTCCATAATCCACGCAATCCCTGTCAATCCTATTAGCTGTTCTTAAGGTTGCCGATGCCAAGTTCTGCTCCAAGGCAGGAAGTGCACCCGAGTGCTGCAAGGGGGAGAGGCACACTTTGGAGGACCTCACCCGCTGCTCTGTGGCGTCGCTCTGGTGATCATGGGGCCTCCTCTCATACTCCGAAAGACTGTGGCCCCTGCCTCTGAAGACAGGAGACCCTGTAGGAGCCTGAGTGGATCCAGTCACCAAGTTTTGTCCGTTCTTCAAGGTGGCAGCACCACTAAAGGTGAACACACCAGATACTGTCGGGTCGTCCTTAAGGGAGTCAGAAGAGGAGCCTGTTTCAGCTGGGTCGGTCAGGCTCTCCTGGCTGGACCTTAGTCTCCTGGTTCTCACCTTCTCCTCTATTGATCCCTTCTTGCCTACCTTCGACAGCCCTGGCGGTCTGGGTAGAACGGGCGGGCGTGGCTGGTAAGGAGTGGATTTGCTCCTCCCCACCTCTTGTGCATCCAGAGGGAATTTCAGGGTGGCGTTGTGGGCCTTGGAGGCTTTGATGTCTTCTGTAGGAGCCTTACACAGCTTCTTGTCGTCGCTGACCCCACCATGGTCCTTCGCAACGGGGGCACCTCCAGGCAGAACTGAAGCAGCGGGCTGAGAGGGGCTGTCCTCACCATGCTCAGTCATCTTCATGTCCCACAGTCCTGCACCTCTGATCAGATGTCCGCAGGGCCCGGGGACTCCATTTGCTCATTGCCTATTAATAAATGTATAGAGAAAGTGTTCTAATGTAATGCAGGTTGGTACGTAGCTAGCTAAAACAGATAACGTTAGCTACGCTATATTTACCAGGCAATAGTTATCATCCACGAGCGTGTACCTTTGGCAGCTGGCAGTAAGAGCATTCTGCCAATAACAGCTATTGTCTAGCTAGCTGGGAGCCACAAAGCGAAGAACATTAACGTTACTTTAGTAACTTAGCCTAACGTTACGATAAGGTCTCAGTGTACAAGCCAGAACGTAGCTACCCAGCTAGCAAAAATATCTATACAGCCAGCTAGCTAATGTTAGCTTAATCAATGTTATTCATCGAGGCTAGTTAGCTTATAGCACACGCAAGTATGGTTTTATCCATAACATATCTGGAAGTTATATTGAGAAAACGTTATTTCCCCGTCTGTTTTCAAATCATGATCTCGATGACAATAAAACATACGACATTGGTCCCAACTTTACCCGTCTTCAGGGGATGCCCGGTTTTAGGGGGTAACGTTAAGCTAGCTAACGTAAGCTAACAAACTTGTGCTGTGTTCAAGACTAACGTTAGCTAGCTAGCTAGCTACACTACAGTGTTAACGAACCAATCAATTTGGGCACGATAACGAAAGCTAATATAATTACCTCAGTCAAGCTTGTTTACATGAAAGGGTGACGTTAGCCAGCTATGGAAATCATTATTTTCAGGTTAGGTAGCCAGTGGGTTAGCTACATGTCAAATCTTCCTTAGCAACGCTTGGCAACATGGTTCTCGTTACCAAGAGAGCAGCAAGGTAATAATCATGTGGCATCGTGCATTACAGCGCCCCCTAACGGAACACTGACTGCCGTGCATTTATGTTCACACACCCAGTTGCACAGGGGCGTCGGGGGGGAGGTCTGGGAGGATGTCGCTATGTGTCATTTTAATCCATTTACAACACTACAATTAATTTAATCTTTTAAAATATGTTTTATCAAAAGGAAAGTCCTAGAATTGATAACTCTCAGTTCTAGAATTGATAACTCTCAGCACTTCCAGTGTTGTCAATACTGCAACATTCCATTAAAGCAATACATAGGCCTACTAGTTAAATTGTACATGTAGCCTAATACAATGTCAATATACTGAGAGTGGTGTGTTTTATGGTATGTGTGGCATGTGGAGTGTGTTTTATGATTAAAACAATTTCAAGTTTCAGGTTAAACAAGAGAGGCCAAAGGGAATTTATTTTCAAAATGAAATATCTTCTTTCAGTGCAAATTATCTAGTAACAGGAATCCATGATGCGCCTCATGCTCATCCACCTCATGTTTCCCATGCCTCCCATGCCTCCCCACATGCTGCTGAAGTTCCTGTACTCTCCAGGCCTCATGTACATCATCCTGCCCCTGTAGTGGGCCTGCTCATACATCAGCCAGTGTTCTTCCATCACATGGCAGGACATGCAGTTGTTCATGCGGTAACAATCCGTGATGTTGTCATAGTCGTCCATCATCTTGCACATCTGACCTCCGAAGTTTATCAATCATACTGGCATTTCTATGAGATAAAATCTGCCCTGTATAATCCTGCTGGATGAATGGAGGGAGGTGCATCACCAGACCCACCAGCAGGGGGCAGGCTTGGTATTGTGTCTGTCTGCAAAGATCTCTAGATAGTACAGTAGCAGTTTCTGGTCTGTTCAAAGCTCTCCCTCCCTGCTGTTGGAGGTGACCGCTACAACCTTCTATAACATACTGTAGCATCAGGGGGGAAGTGAACTACACTCCCAGCGTTCCCTGGGTAGAGAGGGGGGGGTTATGGGCGTCCGGCCAGTTCAGTGTTATATGGTCGTTGACTAGTTGCTATGGACGCTGTGATTTTGGGTTGCTATGCGCGTGAGTGTGTGTGCCGCTCGGCTGTAAATGAGCTGCTTTACGTTAAGTCATTGGGAAATAAATACGCCCGTGTTTGTGGCTAAAAAGGACAACCAGTTCTTCCATTCTCGCTACAATACTATGCCCATTTTCTGTTTCTAATATCCATTTCCCACTGGACCAAAAATCACATCTGGGTTTTGTCTTCAGTGGGAAAGGAAAGGGAACTACTCAGGGCCTCAATGGGGAGAGGGCCTTTAAAATCCTGGAATGAAAGTTTTTTTTGTTTGCAATTTTTTATTTCTAAGTAATCAGTGCCATAACGCTACTTAGAAATAAAGTAAAAACTCAGAATCAGAATCAGAAATGTTTATTGCCCTGTAGTTTTTACTAAGAATTTGTTTCGGTCAATGGTGTGTAACATGGAGACAAAATTGGACAGGGTGCAGGGATGAGACGGGACAGTGAAAAGAGCACTACACAATTCGAATGCAAACCCTGATGCAAACATACAAACAATATACAAAATGGAGTGTAGTCAGTGTATATACAGTGAGTGTGCGTAATGTAATGTTTATGTTATGTTTGTGTATACAGTGTGTGTGATGTGATATGTGAGTGCGTCCTATGTAGTCAGAGGGGGACAAAAGTCTTGTTGATGAGGCTGGTGGCCATGGGGAAGAAGTTGTCTCTATGGTGTGAGGTGTTGGTCTTGATGGACCGCAGCCTCCTACTGGAGGGGAGTGGTACGAAGAGATTGTAATCTTCAATCTTCTGCAATCTTTCTGGCTGGCTTCAGGGCCCTGGAGTCGTGCAGGGCCCGGAGGGAAGGCAGGTTGCAGCCGATCACCTTCTCAGCGGCGTGCTGCAGTATGGCCTTGTCTTTGGCTGTAGCGGTAGAGTACCAAGTAGTGATGGAGGAGGTGAGGATGGACTCGATGGAGGTGTGGAAGAGTACCATCATTGTCTTTGGTAGGCTAAATTTCTTCAGCTACCTCAGAAAGTGTATCCTCTGCTGTGCCTTCTTAGTGAGAGAGCTGGTATTTACCTCCCATTTGAGGCCCCGGGAAATGACGGTACCCAGGAAGCAGAAGGAGTCCACGGTAGCGACTGTGGAGCCATTCAGGGTGATGGGGGACTGGGTTCTTCCTAAAGTCTCCAACCATCTCCACTGTCTTAAGAGCGTTGAGCTCCAGGTTATTTTGGCCGCACCATGACAGCAGCTGGTTGATCTCCCACCTGGAGGTGGACTCGTTTCTTCGTTTCGATGAGGGTGGTGTCGTCGAGACTGGCGGCTGGAGGTGCAGCTGTCTGTGTACAGTGAGAAGGGTACGGGGGAAAGGATAGCAGATCAATTGCAATCACAACTCCCAGGTAACTTTAAATAGTAGTCAGATGACTAGACAAATAGAACTACAACAGTATGACGTGCATAGCAATAGGCCTGGAGTTAGCTGCATCTCTAGGGACTACTAACCTCAAAGATTTAAACTGAGCATTAATTATTTTAGATGTATATTTTGACAAAAGCAATGTCCACGACAAATAATGTGTGAGTATGTATTTATCGTCCATTTTACGACATATGGCATACATTGCATTATTTCTAATAATCCTGTTATTGGTCGCTGTGGTTTACGATGTGTGTGAGCGTGCGCCAGGGATCTAGAGCCTGATGAAAGAGGTGGGCCAATGTTTGGATCTGGGTCAACCTTGGAGTGTAACGGACAGACAGACAGACAGACAGACAGCCTAACCCTAACCCTGGAGGGAAACAGACAGACAGACAGACAGACAGACAGACAGACAGACAGACAGACAGACAGACAGACAGACAGACAGACAGACAGACAGACAGACAGACAGAGATTGGTCATGCATTTTGCAATAGTAAATATCACTCGTTGACTTGGTCAAAGAGATGGTGAAATATTCTTGCGGTTTTCAAAAGGAATCTCTTAGACTGAGACGAGTACCAGACTCTTGGCTTGAACTGTCGCCAAGATTCAAAACTGTCCAAATCCTCTGATCATCTCCATCCTCCTCAATGGACTTTGACCCTCTCACAGCTGGAGTTGATTCTAGACAAAAGCAAAACTGTTCCTGAACTGCAGCTGGGGGTTAAGGTTTGGGCTAGGGCAGATGTAAATAGGGTTAGGTTTAGAGCCCGCTCAGCCAAATCTGCCTCATCATCCCCAATTGTACTTAGTTTTAGAGGTCAAACGTAATTCCTACCCGTTCCCCTCTCATCCCTCCATACAGCAGCAGTAAAACAGACCCCTTCTTCAGACACGGAAACTGCCCTAACTACAGCGACAGTGAAAAACTCCCCTCTGCCATATAAAACCGGTGTACTTCACTCCAGTTAGAGGAGAAGCCTCCTAAGACACTCCCCCTGCCCTTTATAAAGCCTTGTCTCACCTCAGCTGGGATTCTGCTTCAACATCTGACAGCCCTCACTGCCTCTGTTTGTCACTCTGTTTATCTGTCTACCTGTCAGCCTCTCGAAAAGAAACTTATTCACATACTTGATCAATTGCAGGGAATATTTGATTGATTCGTCTTTAGAGCACCAGGGCTATAGTCCAGGACCAGGGGCTTTCTGCAGGAGCCAGCTGCTGCTTGCTTTGCCTGTTGAGTTTGCGAGGATCTGAGTTTCTCAGATACAAAGGTTCTGAGGGTCGAAGGTTTTGAGCTTCCTTGGCTCTTAGGTTATAGGTCCAGAGGTACCGAGGTTCTTCGGTTCCAATCTGAGGGTCCGAGGTTTTAAGGTTCCTAGGTTCTTAGGTTCCAAGGTTCTGAGGGTCAGAGGTTTTGAGGTTCCTAGGTTCTTCAGTTCCGAGGTTCCAGGGTTCCGAGGATGGGCCTGTGGACCAGACCAGTGTTTGTCTCACTGGTGCTGCTGCAACTGTCTGTGACTGTGAGAGCACAGGGCATCGGTGAGTCTTTTTAGGCAATCATCTATCAGATATTACCTGGCAAGGCATGTTTGAATTGCATGTGTTGTAATGTTGCATGAATGTATCAACATGGAGATCCAAATCAGAGAAGTCTGAGATAGTAAAAGAATGCTGATTGGCTTGAGGAAAGTGTTTGTTCAAAAACGTAATTTCTCTGGAATCCACACACATTTTCCACACAAACACACGTCCCTTTGTATTACCCCTGAAATTGGGTCAACAGCAGCAGTAGCGTGTATATATGTGCGTGCGAGCGTGTGCTTTTTGCAAGTGCATGTGTGTGTGTGTGTGTGTGTGTGTGTGTATGTGTGTGTGAGTGTGTCTCTGTGTCTGTGTGTGCGTGTGTGCGTGTGCGTGTGTGTGTGTGTGTGTGTGTGTGTGTGTGTGTGTGTGTGTGTGTGCGTGTGTGTGTGCGCATGCACGTGTGTTTGTCATGAGTGTACAGTCTGTTCCAGTGGAAAGAGTTTACTGCTGGCTCTTTTTGCACCACCAATCTGCCACTCTATAAAACACACACACACACACACACACACACACACGCACGCACACACACACACACACACACACAGTCACTAGATCTCAGCAGGAGCACCTCTCAGTAGTGCTAAACGTTGCTAGTGACGGGCTATAAGTCACAGACTGGATCTCACTCATGATGTAATGCTGTTCCACTCTTGATGAATGAACAGCAGTGTGTTGTCCTGAGTACTCATAATCTGCTCTGTGCCAGTAAATAGATCTGTAAGAATATCGAGTCAGTATTGTCTGAGTGACCAGTGTGTGTGTGTGTGTGTGCGTGTGTGTGCGTGCGCGTGTTTCCTGTGTTAGTGTATGATCTGCTGGTGTCACCGGACTGCCTGCCGGACCTGGTCCAGGGGGGTCTGAGGAGCCGGGGGCTGGACGAGGCCTTCCTCCTGTCGTCCTTCAGGCTCCAGAGCAAGACCCCCACACAGCTCTACAGCATCAGCAACCCCACAGAGGCCAGCAAGTACCTGGAGTTCAACGTGCAGCCCAAGCTCAACAAGGGTGAGGTCTGACCCTTCCCGCCCAGTCTCAGATTCAAATGGAAGACGCCATCTTTTTCCCCCGTCTGACTTCGTCTCTCTGTCCCCCCCGCTGGCCAGTCTCTGTGCGTTACCTGAAGACTGACGGGCAGCACGGCACCGCCAGTTTTAACCACGCCTCCCTGGCGGATGGCAGAGAGCACCATGTGATGCTGCACGCCAGCGGCCTCCAGCGCGGACCCCCTCGCATGGCCGTCTACATAGACTGCCGACTGGCGCATACCGTGGACGAGCTGCCCGCTGCGTTTGGGGCGCTGCCCCCTGGACCTAACAAGGTGGCACTCAGGACCCTGCAGCCAAACGGGCAGGTGAGAGATATTGTCAGAGAGAGAAGTGAGAGACAGGTGAGAGAGATCTACGGAGAGGGAGATGAGAGAGATGAACAGATGAACAGCAGGTGAGAGAGACAGAAGAGAGAGAGAGAGAGAGAGAGAGAGAGAGAGAGATGAGAGAGAGACGGATCACAGATAAGTGAAAGAGAGACGTGAGATAAATAGATCAGTAGAGGAGAGGTAAACACAGCAACCCAGGTTATTGAAAACAGTGGGAGATGGACAAAGGACAGTCTCTCTCCCTCTTTCCCTTCCTCCCTCTCACTCTCTCTCCCTTCCTCCCTCTCTCTCTCTTTTCCTCTATCTGTCTCTCTCCCTGTTCCCCTCCCTGCTCCAGGATGAGTTGACTGATCTGAAGCTGGTGATTGAGGACACCGTAGAGAACGTGGCCACTCTTCAGGACTGCACCGTGCAGCAGGGTGAGTCTCTGCAGCTACTGGGTGAGAAGACTTTAGTGTAAACTCCATAAGTCCGTCATAATGCCCATAGTAGACTTTAATAATGGCTACAGTAGACTGCCACAATGACTATTGTAGACTGTCATAATCACTATAGTAAAATGGGATAATGCCTATTGTAGAATCTCATCATTTCTATAGTAGACTGTCATTGTGCCTATCAAGACCTATGTAATGTCTATGGTAGACTGGACTGTTATAAGACTGTTTCACACAGGCCCCCAGAGCAGGCAGGACTCGTATCAGATGCTAGAGCTCACCAAGATGATGTCAGAGATGAGAGACCTGCTCCTCAAGCAGGTAGAGCCACCCCCACTCCCCTCAACCCTCTCTAGATACATGCTGTGGTAATGGTCAGTTGAGTATCTATCTAACATTTTTGCTTGTTTTGTTCTGTATGGTTGATCCATGGTGAAGATCAAGGAGACAGCTTTCCTGAGGAACACCATCTCTGAGTGTCTGGCCTGTGGTAAGATCTGAACCAGAGGTCTGACCTCAAGGCCATCACTACCGTCCCATTTTCCTGTCTCACTGCACTAATGTGCTGTTCAAATGTGTAGGAGGCCTCAGTTCTTATCCTTAAGCTCTCTCAATCACCACAATCTGTGTCCCACTCTGTTATCTCAACGAAAGGGGATTGACAACAATCACTGTTGTGCTATGATGGTTAGAAATAATGTTTGACTTAAAGTTCAGTTACACATTATACTGTGCAGGAGTTTTGAACCTGTGATAATCTGCCTAGCTGGCACCAGTACAACCCAATTGACCAAAATGTGTTGATCACATAATGTTTCTCATTGTTAATGGGAAAGTAGTACAGTACTGGCTTTTACTGTACAAATTACATCAATTTGTTACAGTGTGTGTGTGTGTGTGTGTGTGTCCAGGACTGGGGAGCAGTTCATCCACAGATACAGATACAGATGATACAGGTCCAGCTCCAGGTGCGTTGTCTGAGTGTCCTCCGGGGACGTGTTTCCAGCAGAACATGTGCTTCCCGGTGCAGGGAGGGGGCTTCCAGTGTGCCCCCTGCCCCGACGGGTACACAGGAGACGGGATGCACTGCGACGATATAGACGAGGTGTGTGTGTGTGTGTGTGTGTGTGTGTGTGTGTGTGTGTGTCTGTCTGTCTGTCAGTCTGTTTGTCTCCCAGTTCCTCTGTAAACATTCCCCTTTAAAGACGTTCCTCCTTCCCTCTGGCTCATTCCGTGTGTGTTACAGTGCCAGTTTAACCCCTGCTTCCCTGGCGTGAAGTGTGTGAACACTGCCCCGGGGTTCCGCTGTGAGAGGTGCCCCCTGGGATACTTAGGTCCGGAGATCAACGGAGTGGGGGTTGCCTATGCAAAGGCCAACAAGCAGGTAAAACACACACACACACACTAATCCCCCGCACTGTCCAACAGGTTATAAAAACACACACTTGACCTACACACAGTCCAAAAAAAAACTCGAAACTGTTTACAACAATTGGCCCTCTTCAGAATCTGATGTGTTTTGGCGCATACACAATCTATCACAACTATATCTGTTTCTGTACCACCTGACAGTGCCTGCATATGTGTTTCTCTTGCCCCATGTGTTGGGTTCAGGTGTGTGATGACATAGACGAGTGCCAGGGACCACCAGCCAACGGCGGCTGTACAGAAAACTCTCACTGCCACAACTCGGTGGTAAGAAATAACCCTAACCCCAACCCTAACCATCGAATCACTGCAACTAACTGCAGAGTGCCATACTGCCATACTAGGGAACCAGCAGGCCTGAGCTGAAGCCTGGGTCTGTATTTATTGTGCCCCCCCCCCTCCCGCCCCAGGGCTCGTACCGCTGTGGGGAGTGTAAGAGTGGCTTCTCTGGGGACCAGGTGAAAGGCTGTCGAGGGGAGAGGCTGTGTAGCAACGGCCAACCCAACCCCTGTGATGCCAACGCAGAGTGTGTGGTGGAGAGAGATGGCAGTATCAGCTGCATGGTGAGGACACACACACGTATACAGGCACATTAAGGAACACACGTACACTTATAAACTCTTAATGCATATCTATCTGTATACAATCTACAGTTTTTATCGTGTGTGTGTGTGTGTGTGTGTGTGTGTGTGTCAGTGTGGTGTTGGTTGGGCAGGTAATGGCTATGTATGTGGAAGAGACACAGACATCGATGCCTATCCTGACAGCAAACTCAGGTGCAAAGACGACAACTGTAAAAAGGTACAACTCTCCTTCACTCTCTCTATACGGTATGTAATGTATGCATCACCTTCTCTCTCTCTTCCTCTCACTCTCTCTTTGTTCTCCCATGTTACTCCCTATGTCTCTCACTATTTTTTACCTTCTGCTTAAAGGAGAGAACGTTTAACGGTTTCTTGTTTCCAGGACAACTGTATGTATGTGCCTAACTCTGGCCAAGAGGACGCAGACAAGGACGGCATCGGGGACGCGTGTGACGATGACGCCGACAGCGACGGTATCGTCAACATACAGGTAAGGAGCCGACACAACGCTTATCCTGACAGTCTTCTGACTGTTACACCTTCAGGGTCTGTAACAAATGGAACACCCACATCAGGACCAGTTAGGACTGCTCTCTCTCAGGACAACCATGTCTCAGGATATCTGAATCTGTCCTGTGATTACTCGATATGTCTCTCTCAGGACAACCATGTCTCAGGATATCTGACTGTCCTGTGATAACTCAATATGTCTCTCTCAGATTAACCATGTCTCAGGATATCTGACTCTGTCCTGTGATAACTCGATGTCTCTCTCAGGATAACTGTGAGCTGGTTCCTAACGTGGACCAGAAGAACAGCGATAAGGATCTCCATGGCGACGCGTGTGACAACTGCATAACAACAGACAACCCTGACCAGCGAGACATAGACAAAGACGGGCTAGGAGACGACTGTGACGATGACATAGATGGAGACGGTGAGTGTGTGTGTGTGTTTGTTTGTGTGTGTGTTTGTGTGCATGTGTGTGCATATGTTTGTGTTTGCGTGTGTGTGCATGTGTGTGTGCATGTGTGTGTGTGTGTGTGTGTGTGTGTGTGTGTGTGTGTGTGTGTGTGTGCGTGCCTGCCTGCGTCGTACCTGCCTGCGTGTGTGTTGGACCTATTAGTGCGAGTCCCTCCATCAGTGTTTGGTACTGGCATTAGAAACCACACAGTCAAGCTAAAGCATCAACCCTGGTGTAGAAGCCTACTTTATCAGGATTACCAGCCAGACCCCAGAGTGTCTAGACTACAGGCCTCACACTCAGATGCCAGTCCTTTTCACAGTGGCCATCAGAGTGTCCATGCAGAGCCATATCTGTTTTCAACATCCCCCCAGACCAGGCCTGTCTCACATCCACATCCTCCGGCCGTTAGATCACCTCCGTTCAGGGAAAACGGGAGCTGGGTCAGCCTCCGGGCTCGTTATTTTAAAGTACCAGTAAAGCTATAAATTCTCCCAGTTCAGCTTGGAATCATCTGAACCGTTGTTTCATAATCTGTCCTCATAGCCTTTTCAGCTGCTAGATTACCCTTTTAAAAATACCTCTCATTTGTTCCATTGGCAGGAGCGGAGTGTGTGTGTGTGTGTGTGTGTGTGTGTGTGTGTGTGTGTGTGTGTGTGTGTGTGTGTGTGTGTGTGTGCATGTGTGTGTGTGTGTGTGTGTGTGTGTGTGTGTGCGTGCGTGCGTGTGTGTGTGTGTGTGTGTGCGTGCGTGTGCATGTGTGTAGGTGTGTGTGTGTGTGTGTGTGTGTGTGTGTGTGTGTGTGCGCGCGTGCGTGCGTGCGGGTGGGTGGGCCTGTGCACCTGGGCAGGTCTCCAGCCTCTTGATCGTCTCAGAACACTCAGACAGGTCATGTCTGCCTCTCCTTTAAAAAACAGTTTTTCCATGGCCAGCTTCTGCCAGGAGCCATGGGCCAATGGAAACTTGCCACCACCGGCTTTTACATAAACTCTGCCACCTGGAGGCGTAAGACCAGAGGAGAGGAGAGGAGAGGAGAGGAGAGGAGAGGAGAGGAGAGGAGAGGAGAGGAGAGGAGAGGAGAGGAGAGGAGAGGAGAGGAGAGGAGAGGAGAGGAGAGGAGAGGAGAGGAGAGGAGAGGAGAGGAGAGGAGAGGAGAGGAGAGCTACTCAGAACAGACACACCCAGACTGGAAAAATAGGTCGCCTTTTATCAGTCTGAGTGCAGATATACTTACCAACATTAGAAAGCTCAGCTCAATAAAGCCCTGTTCTGTTCTGTATCAACTCAGTGTGTGTGACTATGTGACGGGACGTCTGCCTCCTCCTCAGGTCTGAAGAATATCCTTGATAACTGCCAGCGTGTGCCCAACCCCGACCAGAAGGACAGGGACAACGACGGGGTGGGAGATGCCTGTGACAGCTGTCCTGACATGGCCAACTCCAACCAGGTAAACACAACCACAACACAACCAACACAACTTTGGCCTGCAACACAAAAGCAACCATAACAGCCACCAGGTAATAACAACAACACGACCGCAAGAAAACGAGAACCCCAATTCGGCCACACGACCGGGTTAACAATGATCCAAATGTCGTAGCTAACCCAAGCTAGCGGAATAGCCCTAGTTCTAGAGCTCTGAGGAAGAGTGTGTGATGACGAGTCGCTGTTTGACCTCCTGCAGTCTGACATTGACGACGACCTGGTGGGAGATCTATGTGACACCAACATAGACAGGTACGAGTTCACACACATGCGTGCAGACACACACACACACACACACACACACCTGGGGAAGCATGCTCCGATATGAGGATGTACTTTGGTTTACTTCTCTCAGAGATTACTTCACTCTCTCTATGTACCATCCAATACCTCCACCTCAGTGACGGAGACGGCCACCAAAACACCAAGGATAACTGTCCTACAGTCATCAACTCCTCCCAGCTGGACACTGATAAAGACGGAAAGGTGAAACCTTTTATAATCATGACCCTAACGCTGACCCAAAGCCTTTTCTAAAGATGTTTCCTCTTGTTTATTTCTCCAGTGTTTTGAGAAACTTGTGTCAATGAAACTTTAAATAAAGTTTGGTTTGAATTGTGCAGGGAGACGAATGTGACGATGATGACGACAATGATGGAATTCTGGATGAAGCTGACAACTGCCGGCTGGTGGTCAACTCTGACCAGAGGGACGACAACAGTCAGTCACACCACTAAATTAGACGGAATGAGTGTGTGTGTGTGTGTGTGTGTGTGTGTGTGTGTGTATGTGTGTGTGTGTGTGTGCGCATGTGTGTGTGTAAATCTGCTGCTTGCACATACAGTACAGTAAATGGGACTGGTACAAACCATGGCTCTGTGTGTGTGTGTGTGTGTGTGTGTGTGTGTGTGTGTGTGTGTGTGTGTGTGTGTGCGCCAGATGATGGAGTTGGAGATGCGTGCTCTGGGGATTTTGACCAGGACCAGGTGATTGACAGGATAGACACCTGTCCTGAGAACGCTGAGGTCACGCTGACAGACTTCAGAGCCTACCAGACGGTGGTCCTGGACCCCGAGGGCGACGCCCAGATCGATCCCAACTGGGTGGTCCTAAATCAGGTGACTTTGGTTACATGACTCAGCGATAAGACACGTCCAATCATAATTTTCCTTCTCTCAGTACAGAGAAGAGGAAGAGATTGTGCGTGCGTGTACAGTATGTGTGTGTTGGTGTGTGTTGGGTGTGTTGGGTGGTGTTGTACTGTAACTCTCTTTTCACTCCCCAGGGTATGGAGATAGTTCAGACCATGAACTCTGACCCGGGCCTGGCTGTAGGTGAGACCACCAACTCTCTCTCTCTCTGCAGCTGCTGCTGACTGCCAAGCATGGAGAACACACATCTGTCACAGAATGTGGTGTGACTGTAGCTTGTTGTGTACTTGTACTGTATCTCCGTTGTAGTAGTTGTGTGCAGTAGCATTTGGCTGTGGTTTAAGGGTTAGGTTGAGGGTTAGCTAAGGGGGAACATGTATAACCTGAGAAGGTTAGGGTTAGGGTCAGGTTAGGGTTAGGCTTACTTGTGTCACCTCTATGGCATGTGCAGGTTACACAGCGTTCAGTGGAGTGGACTTCGAGGGGACGTTCCACGTGAACACGATGACGGACGACGACTACGCCGGCTTCATCTTCGGCTACCAGGACTCCTCCTCCTTCTACGTGGTGATGTGGAAGCAGACGGAGCAGACATACTGGCAGGCGGTACCCTTCAGAGCCGTGGCCGAGCCCGGCATACAGCTGAAGGTGTGTGTGTGTGTGTGTGTGTCTGTTGTAATTCTACAATCATGTCTCAAAATGCTTCACTCAATAGAAAACATCTTGTTTTCCCCTCTCTGTCTCTCCCCTACCCTCTTCCCTCCTTGTCTGCCTCTCTTTCCCCCTCACCTCTCCTTCTCTCTCTCTCTCTCTCTCTCTCTCTCCCTTACTTCTCTTACTCTCTCTCTCTCTCCCTTACTTCTCTTACTCTCTCTCTCCCTTACTTCTCTCTCTCTCTCTCTCCCCCTTACTTCTCTTACTCTCTCTCTCTCTCTCTCTCTCTCTCTCTCTCTCCCTTACTTCTCGTACTCTCCCTTACTTCTCTTACTCTCTCTCTATCTCTCTCTCTCTCTCCCTTACGTCTCTTACTCTCTCTCTCCCTTACTTCTCTTACTCTCTCTCACTCTCTCCCTTACTTCTCTTTCTCTCTCTCTCTCTCCCTTACTTCTCTTTCTCTCTCTCTCTCTCTCTTTCTCTCTCTCTCTCTCTCTCTCCAGGCAGTGAAGTCTAAGACGGGTCCAGGGGAGTTTCTCAGGAACTCTCTGTGGCACACAGGTGACACTAAAGACCAGGTGCGTCTGCTGTGGAAGGACCCCAGGAACGTGGGCTGGAAGGACAAGATCTCCTACCGCTGGTACCTCCAACACAGACCCCAGATCGGATACATCAGGTACAGTAGTACGAAATACACACACACACACACACACACACACACACACACACACACACTCATACACATAGATTATGAGTGGTTGTGTGTTTTCTGGGCCCAGGGCTCGTTTCTATGAGGGTCCGACACTGGTGGCAGACTCGGGGGTGAGGATCGACACCACCATGCGAGGAGGAAGACTGGGCGTGTTCTGCTTCTCTCAGGAAAACATCATCTGGTCCAATCTGAAGTACCGCTGCAACGGTGAGTGACAGCCAGCCTAGCCAATCTGCAGCCCCGGTCAAGCAGCTCCAGCTCCGTGAAGTGTAGAAGTGTTCATATGCTCTGAAATCGGTTAGCCCAATGTCCTCTGTGTGTCCTGAGTTTCTCGGCAGGAGTGTGACTCTTGAGCTGCAGCGTGTGTTAGTGTGTGTGTCTGTGTGTGTGTGTACAGTAGGCCTATGTGTGTGTCTGAGTCTCTTTTCTCCCTCTGCCCAGACACCATCCCCACTGACTACCAGGAGAACAGCACAAAGCCCTCCAACGAACAGTGAACGCACCCCCACAGCAGCAGAGAAAGAGTGAGGGAGGAGGGAGGAGAGGAACGAGAGAAGGGAAGAAGAGAGGAAGAATGACGTGCGGGTTGACAGAGGAGAACTGAGCGACGAGAAAAGATGCTCGAGAGAGTGGGAGTACAAAGAGAATACCAAAAGGGAGTAAAAATTAATACAATGATTAAAGTACAGGAATATTTATCAAAGGAACATTGACAAAATCATTTTCAACAGTATTAACCTTGTAGTGAAAGACGTATGTACTGGTTGAATTTGCTGATAATAAATATCTTGAGCATTTTTAGAGAGGGTGTGTGTGATGAATAAAACTGCTTGTGGAGTGTATTCTAATAGAGGAAGAAACACATGGAGACTATTATAGTGCCAATACCCGTGCTAATAATACCAGCATGTCAGGCTAATCTACGTATCTAGTATAGACCTATTGGTTCTCAGGGCTTATGGAAGGCACACAGTTGGACATTGCCCACCAAAGATGTCATCACTCAAATCATAATGTCTGACTCAGTCATGTGATAATCACGGTAAGTTAACCTCAAATCATAATGTCTGACTCAGTCATGTGAAAATCACAGTAAGTTAACCTCAACACAGTCTACACATGTCCACCACCAGTGCATCCCAACTGGTAGCCCGCACAACCACAGAGCGCCAGATCACATGCTCTCATTAATCCCTACTAGGAACTGGCGATGCAAATCACTGGTCAGACAGTAGAATGCTGATTAAAGAGAATAGCAGTGGTATAGCAGTGGTATAGAATGCTGATTGGTCAGAACAGGCTGATGACAGTGGTTTAGAATGCTGATTGGTCAGAATAGGCTGATGACATTGGTCTAGAATGCTGACTGGTCAGAACAGCTGATGACAGTGGTCTAGAATGTTGCTAGCCTGGGTCCAGACATTTGAATCCGCCCACTCCTCAACGAGTGTTGCACCCCTAGATAACAGTACGGTATGTGCCTGAAAACCACAATTAATAAGCCCGTTCATTAATATTAATCGTCACAAGTTTATTAAAAGATTATCTTTTTTCCTAAGCATAAATATTTTCGCTAGAAATGTAGCAACTTTCCAGTTGTTTTTATATGCCTACCCATGCATGTACAAATGAACATAGATACTTAGGATCACAAGTTCTATATACTGAAGATACTGAATTGAAGCATGGCAACAAAATAACACATTAATGATTTATTAATTGATGTTTGATGAGAAACATAAACAAAAAATACTTACAGTTTAAATGTGTTTGTACAGTAATAGCAAAACATTTGAAAAAGTGTTTCTGTCCAGGAATGCTGCTTTTGATGTGGTATCGAGTCACAAAATGTGTGGGAGAGAGCTTGAGTGATGCTAGTCTCTACCCTCTGATGCTAGAGTCTCTCTGTCTCTCTCTCTCTCTCTCTCGGAGGAAAGGGAAGCTCAGAGGTTTCACTCCCCAGCCATGTGCTTCCTGTCTGCAGCCAGGACACTAGTCCCCCATCCCTCCCTCCCCCCCTGCCTCACTCCCTCCTTCCCTCCCTCCCTCCCTCTCCCCTCCTCTCCTCTCTCCCAATTACAATGACCTCCGCCCTACAGACCAAGAGAGTGATGTCACAGAAACATAATGTGGGTTTGGAAGAGAAGAGTGTTGAGGAGCTATGAACTTCAGAAACCAGAATCTGGCCAGGAAGAGAGAGAGACACACACACATACACAAACCATCCATCCATCCATACACACACACCACCAACCACCCCCTCCCCGCCACCCGACAAACCCACAAACACCCACACACAGCGTGTTGTTGAAATACCCACCCGCTACACACACACACAAACCACCAACCCACCAGACATGCGCTCTCTCACACACACACATGAATGCACGCTCGCAATGCACGCCCCCCCTCCCCCCCCCCCACACACACACACACACTGGAGAAGATTGTGGCTGCCATGTATTTATAACAATTGTGTTTTTGCTTATAGGCCCCATGCAGTTACCCACAGCGTTAGCCAGATGCAGCACGCCAAAGCTTCATCTCTGCTTGTTTTTATTAGGTTCCTCTTCTCTCTGCTCTCTGCCTTTGAGAATGAAGAATAACTGCATCTTAAGAAGTGGTCAACTTTTTTTTTTACATAAATAAATAATAATAGTAAAGAATATGGCCATGTGTGTATGAGAATTAATGATGTCATCTGTAATCTGGCACAACATTAATGTATTAACCTCTCTGCGGGGGACTGCCTATTTGCGACATTCGTCCACAGCTGGGATTCATCAAAATTAATTTGTGCGACTCGCACAAATGAAATAATTTCCCCTGAGCAGATTGTGGGTCAGAATAGCCCCAAAAAAGTGTGCTAGTTTGCATAGTCCTGCAAAATACGACCGGATGTGATAGCACATCCTGGTAGTTTTGCCTTTCTGCATGTGGCATACTAAGTATTGGGAAATACTACATCATTTTTTGGCATACTAGGCTATATAGTATGGAAGTACGTGATTCACAAAGCAGCCCTGGTCAAATTTAAAGGTGCAATGTTATGACAAGGTCGTATGTCCCAATTGGATGTATACTGTGTGCAAAGTACGTGCTTTCTCGGGGCAGCTGTAGTAGACTAGGCTACGTACTGGTACAGTAGTAAAAAGTAGAAGTACGTGATCCGGAACGCAGCCCTATCTCCATGTTCAAAAATCTGTCAGACACCATATGCTGCTGTGATTGGTCGATTCCACTTGCACTTGATGACGTGTACCGGAGCCCCCCACCCCCTCAGCCAATCAGAATGAAAGGCCGGAATTACCCGTTGTATAACAGGAACTACCCATTATATAACGTGAATATTGACACCGCAAGGGGTTCGACGGCACTCCGCTTTAAAATAACACCCCATAGGCTACTAGCCGTGCCAATATTCATGATATAGCCTACCACGGGTTCTTATGCATATACCCATGCATTTTCAATGTACAAGTGAACATACTTGGGATCAGTTCTATATAGCCTACTTTAATGAAGGAATTGAAACATAACAAAATAACACATTGATCATTTATTAATCGATGTTTGATGAGAAACAGAAACAAAAAGGACTTAAGAGTTGAAATGTTTTTGTACAGTAATAGCAAAACATTTGAAAAAAGCGTTTCTGTCCAGGAATGCTGCGGTTGATGTGGTATCAAGTCAAAATGTGTGGGAGAGAGAGCTTTAGTGATGCTAGAGTCTCTACCCTCTCTCTCTCTCTTTGTTACACACACTGGAAAGCATTCTTGTTTTCTGTGTTCCACCTTTGGCAAATCCAACTGTCCATCTTCCTCTCTCGTGTGATTGCAGCTGAGCCTCTCATTGGTCAATGCTCTTCTCCTACAGTTCTCTGAGCTAGCAGGGTGATGTCACTATAGACATGGCAGTACAACAATGCCTGAAACGGTCTTAGCTTGTCTAAACCACAAGCTAGCTGCTAGTAAAGCGTCTCAGAAAGGCGCACCAACATCACATACTCCTAATCTCATCTAAACTAATCTTATCTATCAGGATGTTTCACATAAAGGAGTGTCCAACAAATAGAGAAAGCTTGCTTTATTGCATAGAAAAGATCTATAAAAGAGCGCAATATAGAACAAGCAGAGAGACATCCAGCTGATATACGAGCCTGAGATGCGGTTGGAACAGGACCCGGCCCAATGCCATTTCGGCTCAGCCAGCTGAAGTCCAGTAAGTGAATACATGTGAACACGTATCACTTGAGTTCCAGCTTTATCTGAGCTGAAATGAAACTGAACCCAACCCTGCTCATTACTATCGTGGTCCAGCCGAACAGAAGAGGAGGAGTGTTCTCAGCCCAGCCAAGCCCAGCAGGCCAGATAATCGAGCAGTGGATAACTGAGAGACACGCCATGTAATAAAACATGTGCAGCACTTATGTA